>NC_053446.1:53924056-54264783 GCF_007990345.1 Gossypium hirsutum
TATTTATGTGTGTGAAAAGCCTATATATATTCGGCCAAAAGGTAAGTGTATGAAAGGTCAAAATTATGTTTTATATGCAGTTATATATCAATGAGTACATTCGGCAAAGAATGGGTATATGATTTGAAAGTGAAAAATAATAACTATGTTATTATTTACAGGTATATTCGGCTAAGTTGAAATTGGTTCATAGTTACATAATTGATAGTTAAATTTTGCAAGCTCGAATATGTACATATGAATATGATTGCATTATTTGGTTTTGTTATTGAATTATTAACGTCATTAAATTGTTTAATTGCTTATGACTTACTAAGCTGCCATAGCTTATTGTGTATATGTGTTTTCCTCGGTTTTATAGATTTTGGAAGCTAATTACAGGCTCGGGGATCATCAGCGAAATCAATCACACTATCGTTCGATTATCGGTATCTATAAAAGTTAAATTTTTGAACATATGGCATGTATAGGCTAGTACTTATTTTGGTTGAATTCTGAAATTTTATATATATGTATATATAGCCATTCGAATATGGCTTGTTGATGATATTAATTATGATGTGAATAGGCCAAGTATTTAGCTTATTTTGAAAGTAAGTTTTAAGATATATCTTAGGTGATATGTGTATATAATTTGCTTTATGAATGACTTAAAAATGTTGTTTAATTTGGTGTGTATTCGGCATGATACTTAGATTCAATTTTGGGATTATGTTTCATGGTTTATTAGAAGGTTATAATGTTTTAATGGCTTGAAAATAATTGAATGAATTATTAGAATTTGTTTGATTGTGTATTAGATAAATTGTTATTAATGAAGTTTCTTTGGTTATTTGTAAGATGAAATGGTATAAATATATGAAGAATTTAAATGTGGTTTGTGATGCCGTGTGTATATGACCAAATTAATGTGGTTTATTTTTGGTCAAGTGATTGATTAAGTGATGATGGAAGTGAAAATAATCTTGGATAATATATATATGTATAGTTTAAGATTTGTTCACTTGGATAAATTGGATATATGATTTGTGAAGATGATTTGATTATGGAGTATTAGTAATGATAATGATAGTGATTTTCGGACATGTAATAGCTTAAATTGTAAATATAAATGTTGGGTTAATTTGATTGTGATTCGGCAATAATGTTTTAATAGGTTGTTAATTGATTAGTTATATATATGATTTTACAATGTGTAATAATCATAAGTTGATTTGGTATTTGTACATATGAATTAAGATGATTTGAATTGATTTCATGATTATATTATAACATGTTGTATTGGTTATGCAATTAGTTAATAAGTGATTCAAATAAAGGTTTATATTCGGCTTGTAATAAGTTTTAGTAATAATTTAGACATATCACGTCATTGGTTCTGATTTGAAATGATAATCTGTATGAACTTTGTTATAACTGGTAATGCCCCGTAACCCTATTTTGGCGACAATTACGGGTTAGGGGTGTTACATTTTATGTGTTTTCTTAAGGACAAGCAAAGAGTTAAGTGTAGATGAGTTTTATCTATCGTAATTTGATATGTCAAATTAGGCTTCCTCGTTATACTTAAAGAGCTTGTTTTCAGGTAATTTCGTATATTTTTGTAGCTTTTATTAGTTTTTAAGTTTTCAATTGAATAAGTGTAATGCCTTATTATACTTGTTTTTTAAACCCAAATTGGCCAATTGTGCGATTGGGGACCCTAGCATTCGATTGAGTGTTGTAGGTACTTGATAGAGGCCCGAAACCATGCACAAATATCACCAGAAGAAGAGGTATCATGACATCGAAGCATGGGAAATGCGATATCCCCATCGGCCTCGGGATTAAAGCAACCTATAGTGGTATCGCAATATCTATGTGACAAATGAACACCCCATTTCAAGACTGACGACGACACCGTAATAACCAACCCTGGGTATCGCGATATCACTATCATGAAGGGACAACAAATGACGCTAGAGGTAATGTTTTTCCAACCAAAACACTAATTAGAAGAGGCCATTCAAGGGCATTCTGGTCAACAAATTGGGTCAGAATTTGTTGCTAAATCAGCCAACATTGGCTGAGAAGAGATGAGGTCATATTAGCTTAGTTTTTTATTTAGTTTTTCCTTAGTTTTCTCTTAGGTTTTCTCCTCCATTTTCTAAGGTTTCTTCTTTTCATCTTAATCCTTAGTGTAGTGTTTATTTTTCCTACATTTTGTTCTTGTTCTTGTTACTCTTCTTGTCAGTTAAGTTAGTTATTATTGTAGCTATGGTTTATTTGCACTTTTAGTCCATTTCCTTTACTTGTTAAAGTCTTTAATTTTCAATTCTCTTTAGTTTCACTTTTAGTCTATTTCCTTTAATGCAGCTATGTGTTTTCAGTTCTATTTTGTTTTAATTGTTAAAGTCATTACCTTTAATGTTTCTTGTTTTTTATTTTATTGTTAGATGTTCATTTCCACTTTGCTTTTAAGTTTTCTTCATTAAAAATTTCAAATTTCTTATTTTTCTTGAGCTTTTCTTTAATGGATGTCATGGCTATTGTTTTTATGTTTGTTAGCTTAGTTTATAACATTAGTAACTAAACTCTTAAGGAGGTTTGTAGATAGGGGTATGGGTAAGCTAATTTTTGGTTAAGGGACTAAATTGCAACAAATTGGAAAAAATTGAATGAACATAAAAAATTAGGATTGACGACCCTAAGGGAAGATTTAGGCAAATGATGCCGAGAGGTAATCTTGTTGAGCACTAATTCTTTAGCCTTGGGTTAGCCGGCGAGATCAAGAGATAAATCAAACTAATTTGTCTAACTTGGTAAAGTTGAGACCAAGAGGTAAAACGGAACCTTTTTTAAGAGTTTAAGCAATTTAAAACCTTAACTAAATGATTACTGGACCACATCAAATTCAACCAACCACCATTTGTTAGTTATTTCTTAATTTCATCACTTTGCATTCTTTACAATTTAGTCCTTTAGATAGTTAATCGATAACTTAGGTTAATTATCTCTCATTTTATGATTTTTCATAATATAGCTTTTAACGATTAGTTGTTTACACTCCTTCTCTTGCATGCTCCTAGCTAGGAATTGCTCAATCGCCATGTTCGACCCCTTGGAATACTTCGTGTTCCATCGGAACTATAAATATTACAAATGACATTGTACAATTGCATTTAAAACTGCTCTTTAAAATAGTTTTTTTTTTACAAAATTGGGTTTTTTACGCACACGCGCCATAACAGTTACTAATTCAGCCATGGGATCTCAAGAAGTACTCACACCAAACCTCTCCTTCAAACTATGGGCATAACAAGTCCAATCCAACATATTTAATCCTCTGTGCTTCAAAGCATAGAAAATGTGCCAATCCAACGTTCTCATTTCCAGATGTAGCATCATCTTTCAAACTATAACATTGTCAGTCACCGCCTCTGACTCGAAGTATTGTTCGAGCTTTGACCACCACCCTCTAAAACCGGATCAATCTAATCTTGGGCAGTCAAACTTGTACAATCTCTCTTGAAACTCTACTGGACTTGACCAGGGCATACTCACATTCCCTATCACCAGAGAAGGATGAGGAACTTCCAATGGCTCCTTAAGAGGAAATCTAGAAGGAACCCCTCTTAAGATCCCCTTGCCCTTAACTTGAGCTATCAATTTATTGGTAGATGAAGTGGAGTTGCCAAAATACTACTCGAATAGACTATGAAGTTCAAATTAAAGCTCACCCTTAAAGTCATCCTTAAACTCCTACAATTGAGTCTCGAGTTTAACATCTAGCTTAGCATCGTAGTGAGATAGTTCCCCTTGAATCTTAGCCATCACCTACTACAAAATGGCCACATTTTTTTCTATTGAGTAGCGATCCCATCACCTGCCATTGAGGGTCGATGAAGCTCTAATACCTCTAATGTATGCTAAACCAAAAAGATGAAAACAGAAAGTAGAAGAGAGAATTGAGCGAATAAAGAAGATTGAAGGGAGAAAATTGTGTATAACTGCTTGATAACCATCTGTTTTATAGCAACAGAATAAAAAGGAAAATATAGGGAGAGAGTCATTACAAAAGTTAGATAAGACTAACAACAATGATCGTTATTCCCAAAATGCCCCGTATCAATAATGTGTTGCGCACCATTTCATTAATTCCATTTTTCCCCATAACAGACAATAAACCATACGTAATGCTTGACAAACCTGATTAGATGTGTAACAACCCATTTTTGGTAAAATCAAAACAATAGTTTCGGGACCACAAATCTGATTCCAAAAGGGAAATTTATTTCAATATTATTTTATGATCTACAGTACGATAATAACGTCGTATGAAAATTTTGTAAAAACAATTTACTGATTACATGTTTAATTTGATAAAGGACCAAATTGCACAAAGTGTAAAAGTTGAGTTCTAATAGCTAAAGGGATTAAATAACTATGGAATTTAAAATTTGAGGTCCTTATATGGCAAATAGACCATTAAAAATGCTTAGTGGTTAAGGATGATGATTCATCCATGGAAAATTAATTAAAGAAAAGGATGAAATTGGAAAGTGAAATTTTAAAAGATGATAAATGATAAAAAAATGAAAATATCATCATTTTATCATCATCTTTCCCAAATAAAACATGGAAACCCTAGCTAAGAGAAAGTGAGCTCAAGCAAGATATTTTGGCTTAATTGGGTAAGTATTCAAATCCCGTTTTTAGTAATTTTCATGTTTTTGTGATCGTAATAACTTAATTTAGCTATCTCGGGGACTAATTTGTAAAGTTATCAAAGTACTAGGGTTTTGCCATGGATGAGTATGCATGAATTATGAAGTTTTATAGTAGAAAATGAAAGGTTGTTGATAGAAAAACAACTTTTGTAAAGGGAAATTTGATGAAAACTTGATTTAAGGACTAAATTGAAAAGATGTAAAATTCATGGAAAATTCTAAATTTTATGAAATACAAGGGCTGTAATTTTTACATGTAAAAATTATCTAGGATTGGAATAAGGATTAAATTGTATGAATTTCATTTTCCGAGCCTAGGGATGAAATCGCCATTAATTAAAAGTTTAGGGGTAAAATGGTAATTTTTCCTAAGATGTGAATTGAATTGAAATGAACATGAATTTATGTTAAATTCATTCATATAGATCCGAATAGACCAAATTCAGAGTTAGAACGAGGAAAAGAGAAAGTGTCGGATTAGTAGATTTTACGTACACGAACATTTGTCGAGGTAAGTTCGTGTAACTAAATTATGTATATTTATATGCTTGAATTGAATGTTGTGTTTGTGGATTGTATAAATGTCATATACATGAAATTGATTACATATCCGACAATGCCCAATAAATGTTAAATCCTGTTTGAATAATGAAATTCGATGGATATAGGATTTCATGAATTGGTTGTAGTCCTGCATATGTTGTGGACACACCATAGCTCTTACGAGCATCCTGTTATAAGCACTATCAAGCTTCCTGTTATATGGTTCTTGCGAGCATCCCGATCGGTAGTAATCCTGCATGTGTTGCGTACATACCGCAACTATTTGTGAGCGTCCTGTTATATGATCGATAGTGATCCTACATGTGTTGCGGACATACCACAGTTCTTTATGAGCTTCCTGTTATATGACTCTCTAGAGCTTCCTGATATGGCTCGCTTGAACTTCCTGACATATGGCTATCTGGAGCTCCTAATTAAAGGCTCTTCGTGTGCTTCCCATTTAAAGGCTCTTTGTGAGCTTCCTGAGTAAAAGTTTTTTATGAACTTCCTGATTATGGCTTTTATGAGCTTCCCGTTATATAGCTCAAATAAGCTTCCTGATAGACTCTTTGTGAGCTTCTCGATATGCTTTTTGTGAGCTTCTTGATTAATGGCTCTTTGTGAGTTTCCTGTTATATGGCTCGAGAGAAGATTTCCCGATCATGTGCTTTAATGAGCACCCCCGAATATGAATTGATCGATTTTTTATTTGTACAATTCGAGTGTACTACCTGTGTATCCATCGATGTTTTCAATGATTCAACGGGTAATATCCTGACATGAGAAAATATGAATATGAAATAAATTATTACACGTATCTACCTGAAATACATGAAAATGATGATATATGAACATGGAATTTGTTTGATTAATATGTTCATCCATGATTATAGAATTGTACACCTTGAGTGTACTACCCGTGTGACATTGACATTTCAAATGATTTAATGGCAAAGTTCCGACATGAAATAATCAGAACTCGAGATGAATTATTATGAAAATGTACTTGAAATACAGGGATATGATTTGTATATGTTATATGAATACATGATGTGGAAAGTATATGTACATGGAAATCTAATTATTGTTGAGCCCATACATGTTTCTTGATATTTATATGAAATATATGACTAACAAGGGTGATGAGGATATGTGTTAGGGCTCGTAATCAAATTGATTGAATGTGCCTTGTAGATTTATCTTGAATTTAAATGAGTGGTAAGTTAATTACCATGTTATACGAACTTACTAAGCATTTCATGCTTACTCTATTTTATTTTCCCCTGTTCTATAGTAATTCGGAAGCTCGTTGGATTGGAATTTTGGCAGAGATCATTTACACTATCCATCGGCCCATTTCGGTATATATGGTGAATCGATTATGGTTATAATGGCATGTATAGGTTAATTGGCTAATATTGATATGTAAATGTTTTGAATGAAACTAGCCACTAGAATGGCTTGTGTTTGACATATTTTGATATATTTATAAATGGATCTATAATGTTTGAAGAATAAATGTGACCATACACAGATGCATTTGGTAAATAGGTAAGTATGAATGATAGATTAACATGATAACAAATTGTCATTTGAAGTGCCTAATGGTATATTAGTTGTATGTGATATTATGTCATGTTTCAGACATGATTTGGACTTGTTTTAAATACTTTGATATGGTTTGTGAATGTGTTTAAGTGTTGGTGTAGGTGGAAGACAAGTTGGGTGAGAAATGTGGCTTGGAAAATAACCTATTATCATTCACACGGGCAAAGACATGGGTATGTGTCTTAGCCGTGAGTGACACATGACCTAGCACACAGGCGTGTGATTTGGCCGTGTGACCCCTGCACCATCACATGGCTTGACCACACGGGCGTGTGACCTTTATACTTATGAAAAATTTTGAGATTTTGCGAAAAATTCTTTGAGTACCTGATTTAGTCCTGACTTGTTTCAAATGCATAAACTGGGCTTTGAGGGTCCATTTAAGGGACAATATGATTAAATATGATTGGTTTCTGATATAAATAGTAATTGACATGAATTAATTGTAATTATTCTGTAAACTCCGATAATGATTCTTAACTATGTTCTGGCAACGAATATGGGTTAGAGGTGTTACAAGATGAAACAAATGTAGGTATCACAACTTCTCAGAAGTGTAGTCTTCAAGCTTTATATTCTTTTCTTCTATGAACTTTTCAAATAATTTCATTCTTTTTTCTACATTGTTGATTTAAAAACTTGGGTTTCTTGTACTCTCTTACAACAATCTTTTTTAACTTCTTGGTTAAGTTGGAAAAAGGAACATGATTTTCACTTCCAGAATCTAATTTAGTTATGACTTGTGGAGGTGTGGTTTCTCTGGATCAAGCTTTTAAATTTTTACTTTTCATTTCGCCTTTCATAACCCCCTTAATTTTTTGTGGGAATGATATTTAAAATCTAGATCAAGCTTGAAACTTGAAAGTTGAACTTGAAACTAAAAATTTCTATTTTCCTTTTCGTTTTCCTTTTTTTTCTAAATTTGCTTTCTGCTTTCCCACTTCAATTTATGTTAAAGATGACTAATGGGAGATATAAGTTCAAAGTTCATATAGTAGATGGTTTACTCTTTAAGGGCGATTCAACAATCTTTTTCTAGTTTTTCAATTCACAGTTCCCTATCTTATAATGATTTGAATCTATTCTTGAAAAACCTAGTTAAATTTTAGTAGTTCAACCACTGAACCTATTGGTTCTTGGTTGAATATGCTAGTTCAGTTCAATTTAAACATTGCTTTTTTTTTTCTTTCGGCTGCATCAGCATAGGTTCTTTTGATTCTTGCTATTGAAGAGAAATTGAGAGGAGATTGAAGTTTACCCAAGCAAGAAGATGAACATATGATGAAAAAAATTTAAAGGCTTATGACAATATAGAGCCTTTGCTTGTTGTGTGACAAAAAGAATAATGATAAAGGAGAATCTCTTTTGATATTCCATCAAAAATAAAATGTGATGAAAGAGTTATTGCTCATTAATGAATATGGTTTGCAAAGAGCCAAAAGATGAATTTACTATACTCTTAATGTTAATGCACATCTTTTTTCTAAACAAAAAATTACAGAAAATAAATTATCGTTTATACACTCCTAGCTCCATCCTTAAACCTTTAAATTGCTTTTGTCTAAGTTTTTTGTAAAGATATTTGCAAGCTACATGGATGCAGCCATATGAAGTAGCTTAATGCTTTTACTTTCAACAATCCCTCTAATTAAGTGGTGGTGAATATTAATATGTTTTGTAAGAGAATGAAGCAAAGATATTTTTAAATACTAATATCACTAGTATTATTATGATATAGTGTTGCAACCAAAGTGGTAATACCATAATCTTATAGCATTTACTTCATCCAAACCACAACAACTATCAATTGCTATACATTTTGCTTTAGGAATTGAATGAAATTGAGTTTTGTTTCCTACTGAACCAAAATGCAAAGTTGTTTTCTAAATAAAAGCAAGCCCCAGATGTATTTTGTAGGTCATCCAAGTTTTTAACCTAGTCTGCATCACTCTACCATATTAAAATCGGTTTCTTTAGACAACCAAAAATAAAACTCCATTATTCCCTCAACACATATTTTGTTGCCTTTAGATGACTAATTTTAGGAGCAACTTGATAACAAGCGCAAATTTCAATACCAAGGTATAGATCTGGTTATTTAGCGGTTAAATACAACAAATAACTAATCATGCTCCAATAAAATGACTTAGCTTAATCTAATTTGAATTTTTAACTAGATTTTTAGTATATTTTTGGAGAAATAAAAATTCTATCTTTGAATTGTTTAATCTGAATTCCAAAAAAGTATGTAAACTCACCTACCAATGGATGTTGAATCTACCAAAAATAATATTTCTACTCCTAAATAGTATATTAATAGCAGTATACAGAGTAGGATCAATCCTACAAAGATTGAGATATCTAAAATTGTCGTTTCGTTTTAATCAAGTTGCGCGCCAAACTAAGGGTGAGCATTCGATCGAATCGAATCGAAAATTTTCGAGTTAATCGAGTTTTCGAATCTCATTTTATCATCCTAACTTTATTTGAAGTTTTCTCGAATCGAGTCGAGTGAGATGGAATTCGAATCGAATTGAATCGAATATATTTGCTCGAGTTAAATTTTAAAAAATAATTTTGGGTCCTTGTAATCATTGTCACCCATCATAATAAAATTTGTCCACCTTAATCAAATTTTTTATTAACTTTCATCACCTCATAATTTATTTATTAATTTTTTATATACTGGTTAGCTTATTTGTTTGCTTTGTTGTTTCAATTATCTTCAGATTCTTATCACTATGTATTTTGGAATTAAAAAATATATTAAATATAAAAATATGATTTTTTAATAAAAGTTATTTTAAAATAAAATGTGAAATTAATACCAATATAAAATTTTAACACGAATATTTTATGGCATAATTAAGAATTCAATTTTAATATAAATATTCAATATGACTAAACAATTCAATAATATAAATAATATAAAATGTGAAATTTAATTTAATAATATAAATAGTATATATAAATAAAATTATTACTATTTATGTTTAGTGATTTTTTTTGGATAATTTTGATTTTTTATTTGAGAGTAAAGGGTGAGAAGTAAAAGTTTAGGGGGAAAATAAAAAGTTTTGGGGAATAAAAGTTTGAGGGAGAGTAAATAGGGAGAGTAAAATTTTGGAGGGAAAATATTAAAAAAAATTGGAGGGGGGAGGGTTTGGGGTAGATAGGAGGTGGGATGAGAAAAGAATAAAAGTTTTAGGGGGAAAATGGGAGGGAGTAAAAATTTTGGGGGAAAATAAAAGGTTTTGAGAGTTTTTGGGAATAAAATTTTGAGAAAAAGTAAATGGAAAAGTAAAATTTTGGTGGGAAATGGATTTTGGGTAGATTGGGGGGTTGGAGGGGAGGGGAGTAAAAGTTTCGGGGGGAAAGTGGGAAGGAGTAAAAGTTTTGAGGGAAAAATAAAAAAGTTTGAGAGTTTAGGGTAAAAATGTAAAATGTTATAGTTTGATATTCGAATTATTCGAATTATTCGAGTTATTCGAATTCGAAAACTCAACTCGATTCGAACTCGAAATTCGAAAAAAAATTCGAGTTGATTCGAATAACTCGAAATTCGAATTTTTTTTCGAGTCGAATCGAGTTTTACTCACCCCTACGCTAAACAGCTGTCGTGCCAAACAGTTGTCGTGCCCACAATGTGTGACAGCCTATGCAAAAATAAAAAGAAATGGAATTTAAATATGATAAAAGTAAACATAATAAAAATAATTGATATCGAAATAAAATGTAAAAATAAACAGAAATTAAATTAAATTGAATAAACCGATGTGATAATATTATAGCTTCAGGCTTGATTTTCGACTTCGATTTCGACTGATCCTTGATAGCAAGTATTCTCTTTTAACCGATAAAGCCTCAAAACACCAACCGTTTCATGTGTAAATTAATTATGGGAACGCCCAACAACTAACCATTACCAAACAACCACGAAACACACGTTCACGATTTCGCTTTATGGTTGCCTTGTGAACTAGAAAGCCTAACTTGAACTAACGACCTCAACTGCGCAGGCCGTTTAAATCCGATTGTTATTTCCCTTGATGGATCCAACCTACAACTTAATTGGACATGCCAAAGTGTTCCTTGATAGACCGAATATGAAAAATGATCGTAACGGTTCTTCTAACTGTATGCCTATCAACATCGAATCAATGAGCTCTTTCTGACTTGGTGTCAATACAACTTTATGAGAAAATATTCATAAAACCAAAAAAATAATAAATGAAAATATTAAAGAGGAAATTCTATTCAAATTAAAACAAAAAAAGAAAGACCAAAAGGTGATTGTGGAGTTATGCTCCTCCCATTTTCTATGCACATATATATAAAATATGAAACCCTAATTCTACTAAAATTTTTTTTTGAATAAAACAACTGATGCGTTAACAATAATGGGAACCCCAACAGATTCAAGCCCCCAGCTTTTATAGTTGCCCTCAAAATATTGAGCAACTAAATGGTGCCTCGATAAATAAGGGAAAAAAACTCAAAACACATAACTGAAACAACAAAACAATAAAGAAACCAAACAAACAAATAAGAAACCCTAAAGAAAAACAAGAAAAAAGAAAGAAATAGCCTGGAGCTCTTGTTCATCTTCCCAAACATTATCTATACCTTCCTTGCATTAGACCACCAAGGTAATTGTTCCCCACTCTTGACAGAAATGGCATCAACACGATTAAAACCAAACCTCTTCTGTTAATCACTTAGCCTATCGGATTTTAAAGAACCCACATCACCTCCAAACTCTATTTTCAACTCCCAAATCGTTCATTTTCAACACCATATCGGTCCCGATTGAGAAGCTCTTCCACAACTTCTAGGGCCTCTTCCATGTAGTATACAGGTTGGACATAACTCCAGCCTTCATTTACTAAAGCATGCACTGGAACATTGGCCGACTGAGGTACAAATTGGACAAAGATCATCCCTCACCAGTCTTCTCTTTCTTAAATTATGTAGCGTAGGTATAAATTCATTAGCTATCTTCCAAATACTAATACGGATTTTACTTGGAAGTTTTAGATTCCTCATTTTTGTATAGAAGGTTTTTAATGTTGTAGAATGCGTTGTAATATTACCCTCCATTGAATCTAAACCCTCTGTAATGAGCCACTTATAACCACTTTTTACTATATAATCTCCAATACTGCCACCCCTCCATACCAATTCATCCAGCTAGTTGCTATTAATCAAAAGAATCGACAAGATCCTCTTCACCTGCTCATCATCAAACAAGACTCTGAGGACTTCTTCTTTCTAAGTAAATGTTTCCAAGTCTATTAAATCAACAACTATTAAATAGTTAATGTTAATATGTTGATTGTATACTTTCCATCACCAGGAACTGGCAACCATGCGTAATTCCAAATATTTACCGAGGCGCCATTCTCTATTTTTCGGTCCATACCACGTTCTAATAATACTCGGGCATTCTAGATACTCTGCCAAGTGTACGAAGGGTAAGAACCCAACCTTGCACTCAGAAAATCACCACTTGGGTAATATTTAGCTCTCATAACACGTGCAAGCAGACTGTTGGGTTTCATTAATAATTTTCATCATTATTTAGCTAACAAGGCCATATTAAACTTGGATAAGCCCCTAAACCCCATACCCCCTTACGGTTTAGATGTACACATAGCAATCCAATTACACCAATGTATGCCATTGTTTGTAGATGCCTTACGCCACCAAAATCGGCTCAAAATATTCTTCAAATCACGACAAAAGAAAGTTGATAACATAAAACATTACATTGCGTAAATCGAAATAGCTTGTAAAACAAATTTTATAAAAACTTCCTTCCCTCCAACTGACAAATGTCTTACACTCCAACTTTTCAGTTTCCTTTGTAATCTCTCTTGAATGCCAAAAAAAAACATGTTTATTTCTACGACCCGCCATAGTTGGCAATCCAAGATATTTTTCAGGATTGTTTGACGTTTTCACCCCAAATACTCTTCCCACCTGTTTTCTTCTATCTACCCCCACATTACTACTAAAGTATATGAGTGATTTCTCAAAGTTCACCAACTGTCCTAAAACTTGTTAATATTCAGCCACCACTGATTTCATAGCATTCACCCCCTCATTTGTAGCCTCACCAAACAAAATGTTGTCATTGGCAAAAAACACGAAAGTTACGCACCTCTTTACGAATGTTATCCATTCGTTACAGAACCCCAACCAACGCAATATCTACTCAAGAAAACTTTATTCAACCCTATTATATGCCTTACTCATGTCAAATTTTAAGGTAAAGGGACCAACTGAACCCTCCATATTCTTTTTGAATGAGTGTAAGATTTCATAGGCCACTAAGATGTTATCATTGATTTTCCTACCCAGCTTGAATGCACTTTGATTGTCATCGATACAGAGATCAAGCACCCTTTTGAATCAATTTACTAGCACCTTAGATATGATCTTATAAATGACGTTACAAAGGCTAATAGGCCTAAAATGACCCATATTTCTTGGTAAATTTACTTTAGGAATCAACACAATATTCGTTCTATTAATCACTCTATGTCATTCCTACCATTTAGCACATCCAAAAAAATCTAGCAATATCATTCCTTATAACATGCCAATACTTCTGATAAAAAAGAGCAGGAAACCCATCTATACCTGACACCTTCAATGGAGCCATCGAATCTACTATTTCAACAATCTCCTCCTTCTGGAATTCAACCATTCACCCCTCATTCAAGCTTTCAGAAATACATGACTGAACTCCCTCAACCTACTTGTTACAACCTCTTACTAGCTTTGATGTGAACAGATCTTGAAAATATTTTGTTGCAACATCAACTATCTCGCTTTCCGCACTAACCCACTCACCACTCTCATCATCCAACCCTCGAACCGTGTTCCTTTTCTTTCGACAACTACAACCTTATAGAAGAAAGAAGTGTTCTCTTACCTTTTGTTCCCAAAAAATTTCCTCCTTATCTGCTTGCAAATTCAATGCTAACTTTATATCTATTATTTTTTACAGTACCTCATTAATAGGATCCACCTCGTTCAACTCCTTTAATTTTTTGTACAGCCCTTGTTTTCTATCCTCTCTGACTGCCTTATTCATACTAGCCCATCTACCTAGTTTAGAGCCAAGTGCATCCAATCTTGCTAAAAAATCCCATTCACTCGATACCCATCCAGCTACTACTTGCTCCTCAAATCCATCTTCAAACATCCAACCTATATTAAATCAAAAGAAAAAAGGTCTCTAAATTGCTCTACCATATTTTTTTCAATCGGAAATGATCTGAAATACTGTGCTAAAGATATTTGATTGAATAGCCCAAGAATAACTCCCACCACCCAGAATCAACCACTCCTTTATCAAGTCTTTCTCTAATGTTGTTTCTCGGCAAACTCCCCCTCTCCCATATAAACCATTGCCCCAAGAATCCTAAATCACCCAAAGCGCACTCCCTTAATACCTCTCGAAAAGTAGCCATTTGTCTCTCCTCACGCAGCTGCCCTCATCATTCTCATAAGAGAACATCGCTTCATTAAAGTCCCCTATTACTAACAAAGGAAGACAACAACTTTTTCGTAGTTGTCGTAACAGGCTTCATGAATATTTCCTTAAACTTTCTACAAGTGATCCATAAGATCCAGTAAACTTTCATACAATCACTCCATCACCCTCGTTTACCTCAACATCAATATGTAACCTAGAAAAGCTTCTAAGTGTAACACCCACATCATCCTTCCAACCTATAGGCAATCCACTTCTAGAATCATCAGCTCCTACTTTAATATCATTCATAAAACTACACCTCCTTCTAATTTTCTCCATTCATCTTACACTAACTTTTGTTTCAATAAGAAACAATAGCTGAAGCCAAATTTGTATCAAACTATTCTTGAGATGTCCAACAGCCTGTTTTTTCCCCAGATCGTAAACATTCCAACTTGAGATCTGTTTTCTAGTAGCCATCGATATCTCATTAGGATCTTTCGAATCATTTGCTTAATTTATTACTAATGTTGATTGACCCTCACCCTGTACTCCTTGCATTTTCTTCCCTTCTATAAATTCAATAGGCCTTTCCTCCACCTCCTACTCCACTCCCTTGCTCATATTAGGGCCTATCTCACTAACTAACACATTGAAAAACTCGTTTTTGACTGAATGTCATCCATACCAGTCTTACCTTGATAACCCTCTAATATCCTTTTATTTATCCAATAAGGTTTGGCAATTTGGATCTCCCCAAACTTCCTCCCCTCTTGTTCTTTATCCAACTCCATCCCTATCCTAACCCCATCCCCCGGATCTTCCATTAACCATCGACTAACAACCGACGTCGGCCTCCGTGGTGGGTCCCTCAAAGAGCTATCCCAACCAAACTCCACTTCCTGCTCTCCTAGTGTTGAACGAACAGGATAGAAATCTTCCCCGTGACCTAATATATCGTATAAAAAATAAAATAAGGTGATCTTCTCATAATAAAATTGAGTATATGTAGATTTATTCTGTTAAAAAATAATCTTGTTTTCCCTCTTCAGTGGAACTCGAACATCTAACTTCACCCTAATACGCATGTACTTCCTCACTCTTCTGGCTACTAACACATTATCATACTCCATGAATTGACTAATGAAATTTCCAAATTAACGCGCCATTCCTTCAGACATAAACCCTATCGACAAATTATGTACTTGCACCCAAAATAAGACATAAATGAAAGGAACTTGCAAAGGATCTTCCCCTTTCTCCAACTTATGAAAAAGAATAAGATGTCTATTAAATAACTAGAGCATACCATCCATCACCCTCTTTAGATCTATCATATAGAAAAATGGAAACAATACTCTCGTCTCCCCAATATCTGTGATAGATATTCCCCCAACGGATGCCACAAATCTACCAACATATTCCTTATAGATGGACAGTCAACCACGTTATCTGTTAATACCCACCCTACATACACAGGCTATAATCCTCCTCAACCCCGAGTTCATCCCCCACGGCCTGCACCGGTTCCTTTTCATCATCGGCAATATTGATATTTGCTAATTCTTCCTCCATTGAGATGTCATCGCAAAAAAACAACACTTTCTTCTTCAACAAACATTACCGCCGCCAAGCAATTCACAGAAAAAAATAAAAAAGATTGAAAGCCAAAACGTGTTAGGTTAGCAGACCAAAGACGTGCTAGGGTAGTAGACTTTTAGGATTTATAATTCTGCTTAAACTTAGCAATCTAATGTTAAGGAGTTATCTAAAAAATAAAGTAAAAGATAAAAATATCAATCTAATGAAAAAGTAAAAGTATTGTTTTTATAATTAAACTCTAAAATTCTCAAATACATTATTGTCCATCAATTTTTTTCTTTAACTCAAAACTTTTACGACAGTTAGCATCTTTGATTCTTTTTACTTTTCGAGTTTGCTTTTGTACTTAATCAAAAATCAAATAAAAAAACCAAAATTAGTGACATCTTATTCAATAATTTATCACAATAAACATATAAATTAGACGTATTAAGTAGTAACAAAGGGTTCAACTGAAAAGCTACAACAAAGAATAAATATGTAAATTTCTTGTTGTTGCAACTCTAAAAAAAAACATAAGAACCCTAATCACTTGGATTCAATTGTAATCCAACCCGAGTATATTTAAAGGTTTTTCAATACACTCAAGTCAGACATGGCTACTTCAAGCAAAATGAAAAATTGGACTTTGAACACCGGTGAAAAACAAATAAAACCTATGAATTTAACATATCCAACTTTTCCCCTGCAGAAGTAAGATAGATATTTTAAAATTTTGTTTATAAGTTGGGTTGCAAGGTTATCTAATCAGTGTTCTAACTCTAGCAGAAGGAAAACTCATAAGCATTTTCTCACTCAAAGTCGATCATCGAGTTGTTGGGTTAGGTTGGGGAGAAGATGATGAAAGGAAATAAAAAGAGAAAGAGTTATGATTGGTTGATGGGTTTGGTAAATGTTTAATGGTTAAGTGATAATTTTAAACAACTTATTTAATGGTAGTGATTAAATTGACAAAATAAATTAAAGTGACCAAAATGAAAAATGATGCTATTTTAAAGTGACATGTGAGGTAATTTACCTGATATTGAATAGTAAAAAGTTGGGTGTATATGTACCATTTTCCTAGCTAGCTCATTTATGAAAATTTATTACCTCAAAATAATAAGAATTTTTTTAAGGAAAATAATAAAAATTATTATCCTGAAATAAGGGTAGATTATCTTATCACTAATAATTAATGACTAGTGCTACTAAAGTAATAAATTGGTCTAATTTGCTATCAGTTCCTATATTCTTTTGATTTTTTAAATTTAATATTTCTACTTTATTTTGTAGAATTTGCTCTGTCTATTTATATATCTACCTATCTAATTTAAATAATAAAATCTAATTGATAACAATATTAATCGTCTTTTCTTAAATATGAATATATGTTATTAATTCTATTCTAATTTTTAAATAAGAGATTTGAATGTTGAACTGCTACACATTCAAATTTAACAAAAATCCATTAATAGGGATATCAATTAGGCTTTAATTTTAAAATCAAACAAGTACAAGAATTAAATTCCTAAAAATTAAATTAGAGGAACTAAATTTCAAAAATCTAAAAAGAGAAGGGCTTGGGTTACAATTCAACCTAATAAATCTATAATTACATACAAAAGCACAAATTTAAGAGAAACATTATCATTATATGCTAAATTGATATTTAAATAATATTTTTAAAATAAATTTATAATAATATATAAATTTATTGATAATTAAAAATATATTTAGATAAAATCATAATAATATAAAAACAATTAAAATTTAAACAAATTCATACAGCAAGTCTTATAGAATTTATAAAACTCTTATAATTAATAGTGATTAAAATGATAATTAAAAAATATAATGGATAAATAAACAACCAACATATTTTTAGTACTCATTCAATACAAATCATAATATTAAACAACTAAATAATAACTACCAAATTGTGAGTGTGCGCATCCACGATGTAGGTGGAGGTGATGTGAAAGAAATATTCTTATTAAAATATTATGTAAAGATTAAATGAAATTTTGGTTGAGAATTAAAAATTATAATAGTTTGGGTTCAACTCCTATTATTATGACTTTTATTAGTTTTATATAAATATATAAAAAAGAAAAAGAAAAATACACTCATAATAGTATAATAAATTTGTAAAATTAAAATTTTTAGGGTACATTTGTTTCACGCAAAATGTTTTCTGCATTTTTTTGTGTTTCAAGCATAATAGTTCTTAGAAAATGAACTACTAAGTCGAATAGCAATTCTAACGGAAAAGAATGAAATATTATTTTAATTGATGATGAAATAATATTATATTTATATTTTAAGTTTATTTCTTTATATTTTAAAATTTATTTCTTTTAGTATTTAAATTTCATGAAATTAAAATTTAAGTAATAATGTTTAATGATATGACAAAGTTCAAAGATTTCTTTTACAAGGAAAAGATTACAAATAGAGTTGTTAAATTTTTTTTGATAAATTTATTAATATTGATAATAAATTTAAACTGCCACTAAACTCTTATATCATTGTCAATAAAGTATCTTTTTCAATCTAAAAATACTTTGTTCTATAATATTGTTTTTTTTTCAATAGTTTGAAAGGGCACATAAATGTATAACTTTATTATAATACATTATTCATTTTAAATTACATTTTCATTGTAATACCCACCCAACTTCTTCAATAAAAAAAACCAAAAATGAAATGAGAAATTATCATTATCAACTATATCTATATAACTATATATAAAAGGAAATTCCGTCGTGGTGACATATAGACTTGTTGTAATACCCCGAAAATTTCTACAGTAAGGAAAGTAAGATAATATCTCTGATATAGTAAAATAAGGAAATAAAGTGCTAAAAAAGGTAATTTTGAGTTATGGCAACGTTGGGAAGTATATTATGACATATTAATTCAAGAAATGATTAAATCGCAAAAGTGAGAAAAGTTTTGTTATCCAAGAGTAAATACTCAAAAGCTGAGGGGTTAAAGTGTAAATATGAAAGATTTAAAGGATCAATAGTGTAAATATTTTAAGGGTGGAATAATCTAGAAACTAAGGAAAATGGATGGATTGGGACCAAATTGAATAGATGAATAATTATGAGGGACTAAATTATAATTTTACCAAATTAAGTGATGACTCAAGGATGAAATTTTAAAAGATCTAAAGGGCAAAATGGTCAATTTGAAGAAAGAGAAATCTAGAAAATAATGATGATATTGGAAGATATTTTAGAATAAATAAATAAATATTAGTTTATTAATATTTTAATTAGATTTTTAAATGATATTTTATTATTTTATTATTATTGTTATTATATTATGAAATAAATTAAAATATGACAAATGGATGGTAATGATAAAACACATGTGTAATAATATGTAAATGTACAAATGTAATATTTATATTGTTTATTAAATAGCTATTTATTATTATTAACTATATATATATATATATATGTATATATAAAAGATATAAAGTAAAAAGGAAGGGAAGAAGAAGAAAGTTACAGAGAAAAAACAACGAAAAGAAGGGAAAGAAAAGAACAAGGGGGAAATTAGAGAATTGAAGCTTGGAGCTTATTTTGGTAAGTTAATCAAGTCCTTTTCTTTTAATTTTGATATTTTAGAAGCTTTAGAATAAGGTTTTGATGAAATTAAGTTAACATATTGAAAGTTTATGAGTTCTCAAGTATAGGTTATGTTGAACAAAAACATGAATTAGGGGCTTAATTGAATGAATTTCAAGCTAGAATTGATAAAAGGATTAAATTGAAAAGTAAGCTATAAATTTTATGTTTTAGGGACTAAATTGAGGAAAATTCGAAGTTAGGAAAATTTTCTGAAAATTTAATAGTTAAATTTGAGTTTGGATGGAATTTGAATAGAAAAGAAGTATGAATTGAGTTAGGAAAGAAAGTAAACTTAGTTAGAATTAAATTGTAAAATAAGTTATAAAAAACAGTTTTGGACAGCAGCAGTGGTCTAACTTTGAAAAATCACCAAAAATTGTGGGAATTGAATTAGAAGATGAATAAAATATGAAATTAAATCTTATCGAGTCTAGTTTCTTATAGAAGAAATGGTGTAAGCAATGGAATTGAAAATCATGAGATATAATTAATTTTGTGAGACAAGATCATAATGATTTCGAGTTCCCCTGTTCTGACTTTGGAAAATCATTAAAAATTGTAAAAAATAATTATGTGATAAAATTTATATTTTTAGAATATTTAATGAGTCTATTTTAAAAAGAAACAAACGAGAACATTATTTGAATTCTGTACAATGAGATAATTAATTTTTAGTGAAGAGGGGTTAGAACTGTCGAGCAGTGAAACAAGAGAAACTTTAAAGAATAAACTGTACTATTTGGCTGAACTAAAAATTCTGAAAATTTTATGGCAAGAAGATATGTGAGTCTAGTTTCAGGGAAAATTAACGGATCTTAATTTGGAGCTCTGTAGCTCGAGATACAAATAAATTAGTGACTCAGACTCAGACGGACAACTTGAATTTACATACAAGAAAATAGTGGTAGTATGGATAATGTTGTTTAAATGTGTTATACACATGAAGGATGTGGAATGGAGAGGAGGAGGAAAAATTAGAAAATATATGAATGATTTGTGTATAATTGGTAATACGCTCGATTATAATTGATAGACGATGAAATAGAAATGATGCATATATTTTGTGCAATATTGGTCATGGTTTGAGCTCAGGTGGGAAAATAAAGTTTCATAGTACGTACGTATGGTATACTTAGCATGTGATTTGGCATGAAGTAATGTTATGAATGGTTTATGAATGACCTCATGTTGGTAAGTTACGTGTAAATAATAGTAATATATTTTTATAAATTGTTAGTGATATTATTTGAATTGTGAACATGAGAAATTGTGATTTGAATGAAATGAGAATGAAGCATTGAATTGCATGAGTATGTATCGGGTATCGTAGGCCCTAATTATTATAACCATAATATTTTGAGGATATAATTGTGAAAATATAAATGTTTGAATAAAAGATTTAATTTAAATGAAGTTTTATAACTCGGTTAAATACGTTTGCAAGTGTATGTGTTCTGGTAATGCCTCGTACCCTATTCCGGTGTTGGATACAGGTAAGGGGTGTTACACTTGTTTTTCGACCCAAAAGCTCACTCGAAAAGTGGGAGGATTTGAATAAAAATATAAATTCGAAAAATAGGTTTGGGCAAAAAAAAAAAGACTCGTTTAAAAAACAGGCTAAGTCTCGGGTAAGGCTTTTTTGGCCTAACTCGGCTTGGCCCAAATTAGCAAAAAGAAAGAAAAATGTTATTTTCTTGTTGTTTTCTCACTGTTTTGCTATCATTTCACTATTATGTTACTATTATTTTGTTGTTATTGTTAGAATATTGCATAACTCTTGTTTTATTATTAATTTTATTTCTATTTTAGAAACATTTGCTTGTTAAGTTACACCTATCTTAATGTTATTTAAGTATAAATATTTTTTAAATTTTATTTTTAATTTGTTAGGAAACATTTATTTTAATGTTTTTAGTATTTTTGATGTATTATATTGTAAAATTTTTTATATAAAAAATTAATTCAGGTGGGCCAGGCTACGCTTGGGTTTTATCATTTTTATCTGAGTCGGGTTAAGGTAAAATTTTAGGCCTATTCTTCAATTCGGGCCAGACTCGGGCCTAACATTTTGGAAAGGCCCGACCCAACCCATAGATAGGTCTACTGAGACACACATCCATTATTTTTTTTTCCATTTTATAAAAATAGTTAATTTTCAATTTGGTCTTTTTAATATGCTTAAAATTGAGATTTAATCCTTATACTTTAGTTTTTAACATAATTCGATCTCTATATTTTTAAAATATTTTTAATTAGTTCAATATTTTTATAATATTATTAATTAGTTCAAATGGTTAATATTGTTAACTTTTTTAATTAAAACATTAAGTGGTTATATATAGTTTAAAAATGAATTTTTAAACCCTAAAGTAGAGAGATTAAATTCTTGAACTAAAAGTAGTAGGACTAAATATCAAATGTACGAAATGTAGAAACTTAGAGTCATAATTGTTTGAGCCAGACTGGGCCAATCAAGAAATCGGTCCGAAGAGAAGCATTATACCAGTTGACTCGAGAACCGATACAGACCACTTGAACCAGACTAAAAAATTAATTGAATCTATTTTTTAAAAATATTTTTCATTTTTATGATTTTTTAATTATTTATTTAATTGAATCGTATCAACCAATGACCTAACTAACTCGACCACTATCTAGTTTTGAAAATCTTACTTAAAGTATATTTTAATTTTTAAATTTTTATTCTATAATTTAACACAAATAAATAATTAACCCAACGTGAAGTATCAATCAACCATACTACAAGAATTTTTAATTAAAAAATTTATAAAAAAGCAAAAATGAAGGGTGTAATTCTTATTGCAAGGAGGCAGACAGATTTTCCACACTTGTTTGTTTGGTTTGTGTTGGTAAATTGTGTCGTTTATCTTCTTCTATCACAAGTGACACCACATAAAGCTTAAAAAATCACTGAATTTTAGGTCATCAACTTGGCTAAACTTAATTTAATTCGATTCTCAAGTCAAGTCAACAAGCAGCACACACCCTCTCCTATCTCTCTTTTCTATATTTCCAAGGTAAAAGGAATCCAAAAGGAAGAGCAGGTTTCTTTACTTCTAATTAAATGCTTAATCACCACGTAAAACTGATAACATAAATAAAAATAACTCAACCCAACAAGTACTTTTTTATATAAATAACACTAAAATATTAATTAATTATGAAAATAATTTAATGGAAAAATTATATACGAAAACGACTCGTTTATTACAGTGAAAGTCGGTGCCACCTGATCAACAAACGGTACCAACCTCTTTTTTCCCTAATTATTACCCAATCATCAGTGTTTAAAAAATTTTTTGGTGCCGCCACTGTGTCAGGAGACACTTGTATGTATTTTTTGAAATAACAGTGAAAAATATGGGTATTTACAATAGAAAAAAGAGAAGGGAAAATATTTTTTAATGGGTGTCGTCGATCTGTTAGGCGGCACCGATCCAATTATTTTAAAATATTTTGTCAATGAAAAAAAAAGAAAAAAAGAATTAATTTTTTTATTGGTGCTATCGTTGTGTCAAGCGGCACTAGTGAGAAATAGAAAAAAAAACGGGTGAAATAGAAAAAAAGTTGAAAAGAATTAGTTGAAATAAAAAAAACCGAAAAAAAATAAGGGGAAGCCTGTGATCAATGCTTGCTTCATAGGTGGTTTTTGTCTTCTTAACTTGCTAGTGCTGCCATCAACGGATTAAAAAACTCAGAAAAATAAAATAAAATACAAATAATCTTAGATGGAATAAGAGTGAGAAAGGAAGATATACGAAAGAAAAATAAAGGAACGGGAAAAGAGAAATGTGAGAAAGGAAAAAGAGAACATAATATGAAAATAGAGATACGGAAGAAAATTCAATATTTTAAATTAAGATTTAAGAGATATATAGAAAACATTGATCGTTTAAATAATATTATATAGTTTCCTATTTTTCATGAGAGGGTTGTGCAAAGTAAAAAAAATATGAAATTTGAATGCCTTTATTTTCAACTTACATGCTTAAAAAAATAAATGGTTTCATTGTATTTCTCTATTATTATTATTATTATTATTTTTCCACTTTAATGTGTCTCATAAATGTAATTGTAGACTATTTTACTTATAAAGGCATTTTTCAAAGTATATTTATGGAAATGGGTCAATTTTTGTATTGTTTACTGGAAAGGGCCGAAAATAACAAAATGCGTCCATGTAGAAGCGTTTTTGGGTGAAATTTTAACAAAATGCGCCCCTGAGGGAGCGATTTTGCCATGTCAGCACAAAACGCACTGACGTGGACGCACTTTGCTGATGTGGCAAAATCACTCCCCCAAGGGCGCGTTATGCTCCGTGTTTTTTTAGGTTAGGGCTTTTTGCATGTTTAGTCCCTAGGGTTTTTTAGTTTAGGGTTTGGATTTTGTTAAACTAATTTAGAGTTGGGGTTGTAGGTTTAGGGTTAAAATAATTTAGGTTTAAGGTTTAGGGATTTTAAAAATTAAATCAAGATTTAGCATTTTTTTAAATAATTAAATTAGGTTTTAGGGGGTTTTAAATAAATTAAATTAGTGTTTAGTTTTTTTAAATAACTTTGTGTTTAGGTTTAGGGTTTAAGGAACATTGTATTGACAATAAGGATTTTTTTCTACAGTAATTCTTGAAAAAATAATTTTGAGAAGACAGTTCTGAACAAATAGTGTCAAAAACGCTTCAAGCACGATGCACTGTCAGCAAAATTGATGAAAAAGGCTCCCACGTGGACGCTCTTTTTCTATAGTAGTTCCTGAAAAAATAATTTTGAGAAGACAGTTCTGAACAAATAGTGTCAAAAACGCTTTAAGCAGGACGCACTGTCAGCAAAATTGATGAAAAAAGCTCCCACGTGGACACTCTTTTTCTACAGTAGTTCCTATTTGGCCTTAGGCTATAAATGAGCCAAATTTCATTATCAGGTTGCATAAGTTACAGTAAGAAAAATTAAAGAGGCTAAGCAGAATAGAAATTAAAGATGAGTGAACGTATTAGTGCTATTATTTACTATGATGGTGAGGTCCGTGACACCGAGAACAATGTTATTTTTTTATCACAACGCTATTGGTTTTTAACCAGAACATAGATTTGACAGAATTTCATAAAAAGAATTAGGCGCAAAATCTTCGGAACGACGCCAATGAGGGTTTCTTCTATTAAGTGTCAATTTTGTGCTTCGATTGATCCCATGACATATGACTCATTTGATAACAAAGGTGGTCGTTGCTTGGAGGTGATGGTGTAGACTCATCTCGCTAGTGGATCACTCTATCTTGAGTTATATGTACAATTTTCATCGCCAAATGAAGCATTCGCGACTTCAACATCTACTGTTGTTTGAGAGGAATACATGACCCTTACCTAACACTCCGTTAGTGGGAGGTAGAACACGAAAGCGCCCATATTTGGTGGCAGTATGGAATACACAACTCCTACACGACACTCAGTTATTGGATGGGACATGCTCATCGGTGGGTCGATGTTCGATGCTGGAAATACGTATTAGAAAATGACATCAACTTCTAGTGGTTGGCAATTCACATCTGATTGGGGACGTTATGAAACGTACACAAGAAAGGATGATGTACTCCCTACAACGTCCACCGGCGAGGGGACCTTGTACGTTGCAGATGATGGTGGGTTGGATGATGAGTCCGATGTGGATCCACCTCAAGAGCCCGATCCCTGTAGTGTAGAAGTTGTATTATTTCTGATCCGGAGTCTATTCTATCTGAACCTGAAGACTTTGAAAGGGGTTCAGATGAAGAAGAAGAAGATTCGTGATTCAAGGCATACTCATCTCCAGCCCACATGCACAATATCGATATATCGGCAGATGATGCGTTGGAGTTTCCAAAGCTACCATACAGAAGGCATGATCGTACAAGTTCGTCATTGGATTCGGGTGAACTGGAAGTTGGTAAGGAGTTTTCCAGTAAGGATAGTTTTCTTGGTGCATTGAAACAATATAGCATCAATCATAGGGTCAACTACAACGTGGTTAAATCCAAATCTGAGAAGTTTGAGGCCAAGTGTGCAGTGCAAGAAGGTACATTTTCATGAAAAATTATGACTTTGGTTAAGAAAAAAGACAGGCTTGTGGGAAATAAAAAAGTACAAAGGTCCACATACCTGTGTTGCCAGTACAGTATCACTAGTGTTTAGGATTTTTAAATAATAATGTTATTACTTAATGTTGCATTATTTAACGCACTTCGATGATAGGTGTTTCACAAGATAATCCCAAGATGAATTCAGGTATGATAGTTAACTTAATACTACCGATGGTGAAGGTAAATCCTAGGACTTCTGTGTCGGTCTTAATTACCAATATTTGTAGCCAATTGAGGTACACACCCTCTTACTGCAAGGCTTGGATAGCTAAGCAGAAGGCGATAGAAGAGATGCATAGTGGGTGGGATGCTTCATATAATGAGGTATGACAATAGTGTCAAGTGCTGGAGAGGTACGTCCCAGGTTGCATAACAGACCTTGAAATGAGCCCTGCATACTACAACGACTGATTGCTCCGTGGATGCCAACTGTTCAAGCGTCTGTTTTGGAGCTTTAAGCAATACCGAGACGCATTTATGTACTGCAAGCCATTGGTACAAATTGATAGTACATTTATGTATGGTAGATATACCCATTGGCTATTGCTAGCTGTGGCACAAGATGGCGGTGGGAGAATCCTTCCAATTGCGTTTGCAATAACACCGGGGGAGTTAGGTGATGATTGGGATTTCTTTCTTTCCAGGTTAAAGAGGCATATATGCCCCAACCTGATATCTGCGTTATATCAGATCGGGGCACTGGAATACTAGCCACAATTGAGTGACAGAGAAGCCTATGGGATCGCACACACCATCGGTATTGTCTAAGGCACATTGCGTCTAACTACTACGAGCAATATCGGTCTACCATTAAATGACGACAAGTGACCAACATGGGTATTTAATCTCTATGAATATAATTTCATTTGTAATATTCAATTTATTCTGAATGGAATAGTGGTATGTAATTTTTGCTATCAATTTATATTGGCAGGGTACGAGATCAATAAGGATCGTTTTCATGAGATGTTGGTGATTTTGTGTTTAGTTAACGAACAAGGTGCGTCATTTGACCTCTGTAACATGTTTTTCGAACAGTGGACACAAGCATATGACTACGGCTTACAATATGGTCATATGACCTCAAACCCAGCTGAATGCATAAATTCTGTTCTAAAAGGAACACATCATTTGTTGATAACCTTGGTTGTACGTGAGATATATTTTTTTAGCGGCACTATTACTAATGCGAGCAGCGAGTTATAAAGGCGTGGGATAACACCATGCACGTAGTGTGTCACGATTGCGATAACCTATGGTTTCGTGTAACCGAGTTTGACAGACCGAACCAAGGTATTACTAGTGGGCAATATCGCGTACACCTGGGAAATAAGACTTGCGACTGTAGGACGTTTGATGTACTTTATTATCCATGCGCTCATGCAATTATAACTTGTCAGAATCTCCGTTTGGATCCCATGAGATATGTCAACGAAGTGTACAAAATAGAATACATGTACAATGTGTATTTCTATTTAAGTGACCGTCTGTATCGCTTGCTCCGTTTAAGTTGTTACCGGATAGAGAATTGCTACAAACCAAAAAGTCGACTTTTTTCGAGTAGAATACGTAACAATATGGATATCCATGAAAGAACGAACCAACAGAAGTTGTGCGGATGGTGTAAGAACCCAGGCTATACAATTCGATCATGTCCAAGCCGAAATAGTTGATAATTGCTATAATGAAACTATGTTGCATTATTTCTATTGTCTTATTCAAAAGAACTTCTATTTTATTAAATAAAAATATAAAAATAATTTACTATTAAAATATTAAAAACAACTTTTATTTTTATTAAATTAAACAATATAAAAAAGTTTGTACAAATATATTTTTAAAAAATCAATTTATGTACCGGTCGGAATCAATACCACATGGAGGTGGTCGATGGTTACGCACTAGATTCCTCTTTAGTTCAGCTTTCGGCGGGGGTTGTGGTTGCTCCAGTTGTGATTGTTAGGAGGATGACCCACCTTGATAGAATAAAGAATGTTGGGGTGTTTGCATCACCCATGGTAGAGGTGTTTGAATCCCATGAGGCGATTGGGATTGATAATGAGATGAGCTCTTAGATGGTGCCTGGTGTGATCCCTCCAACGACAATAACCTATATATCGGGGGTTAAGTCAGAGTCATCAGGAAAGGAGATGCACCAGGCCATGCATTCCAACCTGACATAAGACTGGGAAAAGGAAACATATAAGGGTTAGGATACATATCAGGGCTAGGATACGCATTTGGCATAATCTGAAGGGGCTATGGTGTGGGTGTCGTCGGTTGAGGCGTTGGGCCCGGTGATTGTGTGGGCACTGTTGATGGGCCCGTACCGTCATCCATTCTCCTTGGATTTAAAGGGCCCTGTCATTTCCTTTCAACACGGATTTGCTGACGCCTTTGCTCTTCCGACAGCAAATATGGCTTGCCATGGATCTTAAACCATGGCATGTAATTTCTGTGCGCACGTTAACTCTAGAACAATGATCGATTCGCGAGTAGGTATATGATCATATTGATTTTTCCAAATTTCGATATATTCCGAGAAGAATGTTGGCCAATTCCTATTCATTTGCCGTAAGTCAATTTTGTGCTCATCATCGAGCACCTCAGGTGTCTCGAGAATCGGTTGTCAAAAATTAAATTGCCGCAATACTCTATTCGTCTGGTGCATCTCGACACTAGCATAGTGGACCAATGGGACCTTAACATGCCAAATGTTTGGATTGTAAAAAAATTCATTTGGAATTACCGCCCAAATTGTCGGATCCTCATATGGTGTCCATTGAAACTATATGAACGTGATAAAAATATTAGTTATATACATAATACTAAATACTAAATATGAAACGACTATTTTATGTATATATATTTTATTTAATAAATAAATTTATTTAAATAGGTAGAACCATTCGGAGAGTTATGTTGGAATATCTACCGCTCTTGAAGATATACATAATACTAAATACTAAATACTAAATATGAAACGACTCTTCAAGAGCGGTAGGTATTCTAACATAACTCTCCGAATGGTTCTACCTAATTAAATAAATTTTTAACATACAATTATATTTTAAATCTATGTAATAATTGCAAAATCAAATATAAATTTTACCTCATTATGAATGGGAATGTATATGGGTGGTTCACCCGAGGACGTAAAAATGGAAAGTAAAACCGAGCCCATGATTGTAGTAGTGATAGGCAACATCTGATTTTGGCTTTATTTGGTGGCGTCGCCCCGCACATCTCCCGGTACAATGTTGCCAACACGACATACCCTAACTAAATTTGCCAACTACTCTAAAATCAACGAGTTTCAGCAGCCACCTTAGATGTACGAGGTCTCGTGACAAGTCCGGCATCAAATAACCTCCAATCATCTCAAGGATGTATGCCTTAGCATATTGTATTATTTCTGCTTCAGTCGAATCATTTCCCGACTCTGGGAATGTGTCTCGTAACCAGTCCATCTCGATCCGACCTTCGTAAATATTATCTGAAATCGCACCCAAAAGATAGTAGCATACGACTCCCCAATCAGCAGATTGAACGGACCCGGTGAGTGCGGACCCATCCACCGGCAATCTCAATTGTAACTGCACGTTCTCCAAAGTAATGGTAAACTCTCCGGATGGAAGATGGAATATGTGCATCTCGGGTCTCCACCTCTCTATTAACGCGCTGATGAGTTTCGGGTCCAACTTGCACCCCTAGCCTATAGTAGTAACGTGCCAAAAACCCGCTTCCCTCAAGTAATTTTCTATCAACAGTGATGGAGGACCAGACATATTACGAATATAACATTGTAACACCCGATCTACAGACTGTTATAAAAAATTATAAAATTAAAATTAATTAAAATTAATTAAAAGAAAAATATATTAAATAATATTCAAAAATTAAAATTAACCCTTACCATTTTCATTTGTTCAATGGAGATATGTTTATGATCGAGACAAATTAATTCCCCGGCCATTGCTAACACGATCAAATATTTTTTAAATTATAAAAAAATACTAATTTAGAAAAAAATTAAAAGGAAATAATTAATTAAAGAGAGCTTTGAAAAATTTAAGGAGAAATTTGAGAGCTTTGATAAATTTAGGGAGAAATTTGAGAGTTTTTTTTTTCCAATTTTTGAAGAAATAAGGTGTGAAAAAAATAGGAGGGGGTTTTTTTTATAGAATTTGTTTTTTGACTATTGGACCCCTAACGGTCAAAAAATAAAGTAGCCGTTGGGAAGAAAAAACACGGAGCAAAACGCGCCACTGGGGGAGCTATTTTGCTACGTCAGCAAAGCGCATTCACGTCAGCGCGTTTTGTGCTGACATGGCAAAATCGCTCCCCCAGGGACGCGTTTTGCTGAAATTTTACCCAAAAACGCTCCTATGTGGATGCGTTTTGTCATTTTCGACCCTTTTCGATAAATAATGCAAAAAAATTGGCCCATTTTCGTGAAAAAAAACTTGGAAAATGGCCTTTATAGGTAAAATAGTCATAATTGTACCAATTTTTTTAAAAATTTATATTGTTATTTTTTTAATAAAAAGTCATTTAAACTTTTTTTTTATATTTCCTTTCTTGAGTTCTTCAAAATTCTTCATATTCAGTTTTTGTTTGTGTTTAGTTTATCTTTTCTGAGTTTTTCATTTCATTGATGGTTGCACTAGCAAGTCAATAAGACAATAACCACCTATGAAGCAAGTATCGGTTATGGACTCTTCCTTTATTTTATTTTTCGGTTTTTTTTATTTCAACTGTTTCTTTTCACCTTTTTTTGTTTCACAAGTTTTTTTAATGAGTGTCACCGGGCTGTCAGGCGACACCCATAAAATTTTTTTCGTATTTTTTTTTCAATTTATTTTAACTAGCACAATTTAAAAAAAAGGACTAGTGTCGACTGACACATCAGTGTCACCCATTTAAATTTTTTTTTTTTGCTTTGTGACCAATTAAAAAAATTACCTATGAATTTTTTTTAGTTTTCACGCATATTTTGAAAAATACATACGGGTGCTGCTTGATATAGTACTGGCACCAAATTTTTTTTTAAATCTGATGATTAAGGGGGGTAGGAAGTGGTACTGTCGATGTATCAGGTAACACCAGTGATAATTGTAGCAAACAAGTCATTTTTATATATAAATTTTCCTTCAAATCATGTAATTAATTAATGTTTTAAAGTTATTTACATAAAAAAAGCCCAACAGGTAGGGGCGAATTAGGAAATAGTAAATATAATTTTACTATTATCTCATAAATTTTAAAGGAATATAATTATAATTGTGCTCGAAGCCAAGAGCTCTAATTTGGAAATCGCCTTGTTGGTTGAGATTTGTGGTCTCAAGCTTCCAAGAAGCAAAGTAAGATATAACATTAGTTCTACTTGAGCATTTTGATAGCAATCCAAAGGAGAAAATGGGGTAAAAGAGTGCATTTTGATCTTCTATTTATTAAATGAACATCAATATTTGGCAAACGAACCAAGAAGTCTTTTTTTTTCTGTTACAAAAAAATTTAACCGCAATGTTTAATAGAAAAAAAATAAAAAATAGACTTGTTTAACACTTATCTCGTAAGATTGCATTATGTATCACCGGAGGCAATTGAGTAAATACAAGCAGTCTCATTATGCGTCTCCTAACCTCTTTAGCTATAGTATCAACTGTCATATTTGCTATTTTTAGCACAAATCAAAACATAACATACCAAGTAGTTATTTTTATAACATATGATACAAATGATTAATTTTATGAGATTGTTAAATTAAACAAAATGAATTAATTTAAAAAATGACGTAAAATTAAGTGATATTTTTAAATTATGTGACTCATTGTAGTTTAACTTAAACAGTTGTATTTAGAGGCGAATACAAGGTACAGGGGCGAAGCCAGAACAAATTTTTAGGGGGCTGAATGAAATTTTAATTTTTTATAGTCTACATGTTTATAATTTTTAAAGGATTAAATCGAATTTTTATAATTTTAGAAGGGTCAAAGTACAATTTTACATTTACTAATTTAAAATTTTAAAATATTTTCAAGAGCCTAAATAGAAATTTTCCATTTTATGGGGGCCAGGCTCCTGCCAACCCCCCTGTATCCGCCTCTGACAAGGTCAACAAGTTCCTGCCCTAAAAAAAGAGAGTAAATTTGTGTTTAAATCCTTTTAAAAATTATAAGATAATTTAAAGTTTTATTTTTTCATCTCTGATTTTTTTCCTCATTCGTCCTTGATTGCATTTACTGAATAGAAAATAAAATCGAATTGAATTAAATGCAATAATTGGAGTGAAGTATAGTAGATTGGATCAACATGGATTTGTTCATTGACTGGGCTATTTGTCCAAGTCCGAAGGCCCGCATGAAATTTGAAAGGGTTTAGACAAAAATATTAAGCTCGAAAAATGAACTTGAAAAAAAAACCCATTTAACATATAGGTCGGGCTTGAACATTCAAGGCTTGAGCCCGGCCCAACCCGTTTTTAAGTTTATAATACTTTATATTACGTTATTTTTATATATTATGTAATTTATAACACATTAAAAATATAAACTTATACTAAATATATGATACTATTCTAATGTAAATATTAAAATAATGTTGAGATGACTATATAAAAGTTTTCAATAAATAAAAAAATAAAATTATTAATATTAAAACAATATAATATAAATATATTTTTAAAAATATTTAAAATATAATATGAGTGAGCTTTATGAGATTAGATTAATTTTTTAGAAATATGGACAAATTCAGACAAAATTTTAAGCTCATATTTCAAGCCAAGTTGAACTTAAAAAAATATAAAATATATTAATATTATGTTTAGACCCAACCCGACACCTCTATATCAACATGAAATATAGCTTTAAAAATGCCATGTCTGAAAGAAGCCTAACATAGTGACATAATGTTGAAATCAAACGAAGAAGAGAAGAGAAGTAGAAAAGGGCCTTTGGGCTTTAAGTGTCCACCAAATGGGCTTATGTATATTGAAAGACCCTCATACACAAAGAACCGAAAAAAAATTAAATATAATTTTAGTCCCTATAATTTTTAATTTTTTGAAATTTAGTCCTTTTATTTATTTAAAAAAATCAAAGTCCAATTTTTAACAACATTAATTTATTTCGATTAAATTTTAATATTTTTATCAATTAGGCTTTAATTTTTAAATCAATCATTTGAATATTAGAATGCCACCGTTTCAAATTTAAAGGAACTTAATTAATAGTATTATAATTGGACTTTAATTTTTAAATCAAAGGGACTAAATTTTAAAAATATAAAGAGTAAAATGACTGAGAACGTAATTAAACCAAAACAAAAATGCGACCATTAGCCATGGAAGAACTTTAAAAGGAGCGCATTTGCTCTATTCTTATTTCAACAGGTTGCGTAGCCTACAAGGCAAAGATACATGCTATACTTTTCTATTACCTTTTTTTTTCTTCACAGCTGCTTCTTTCGTATTGAAAACCATCTTTCATTCAGCAAGCAGAGAATGTATGCTTCCTAATTTATCACAAACAATCCTCAAATAAGCAAAGCATAAATGTCGAATCCTCCAAAAAGACCTTTTTACGTTTGGAATCACTTTCTGACTCTCCTTTTACTATATATTTGTATATATGTATATATGTATATATAGCAAACCATGTTTGAGCCAATTAGACGGTGTCTAACAATCCTTTCTTGTACAAAATCTGTCCCCATGGCCACTCTCGTATCCGATAACCTTGATGGTATCTATCATTAAACATCTCTTTATATGATTGTTCTTCATTCAAACACAATGTCTGGTTCATTGTTTTTTTAATTTCAGCTCATATTTTGTGTATGCTTGTTAAATTTGCAGAAGTTGAAAGATCTATATCAGATACAGCACCCTGTCATTACATACTAAAGATACAGTCATTTTCATTACTTTCAAAGAATGGCATTGAAAAATATGAATCTGGAGAGTTCCAAGCTGGTGGATACAAATGGTACTTTTGACTTATTAATGGCTGAATTATAGGACTGTATGTTTTGTAAGTTAATGTTGGCTTTCTATCACTTGCTTAGCCTATCGTTTTTGTGCGCACTTGCAGGAAACTCGTACTGTATCCGAATGGGAACAGAAGCAGAAATGTGAAAGAACACCTTTCTCTATACTTGGTTTTTGTTGATGTTAGTTCTCTCTTTCGTCACGGTTTGGAGGTCCATGCCGATTTCCGGTTTTTCTTGCTTGATCAGAGCAAGGACAACTACTTGGTAGTTCATGGTATTTTGATTCCATGCAGCTTTCTTTTCTCATTTCAACTTTAGAATGTATGTATATACATGTATAGAAGATGTGAAATTGATTTTTGTTATTTGTCATGTCATGCCTAAGATGCCAAGGAAAAAAGCAGGCGCTTTCACAGATTAAAACATCAATGGGGATTTGATCAATTGATCCCCATTAGATCGTTTAATGATATTTCCAACGGATACCTACTCGATGACACTTGCGTATTCGGAGCTGAAGTGTTCATTACCAAGGAAACGAGCTCGGGAAGAGCAGAATGCTTGTCAGTGATGAAAGATGCCATCAGTTGCAAGCATGTTTGGAAAATTGAAAACTTTTCAAAATTAGAATCAGAATACTTGGAATCACAAGCATTTTTTTCTGGAGATCAGAATTGGTATGGTATCCATTGATATGAATATGAATACGGATATGATACGTTTTCAGGGCCTACTGAGGTTCGATTTTTCATGTTCATGATGCAGGAAAATACAGCTTTATCCGAAAGGAAGACGACATGGATCAGGCACTCATATCTCCCTGTATTTGGCTTTGGAAGATCCAGTCACTCTCACAGCTGGTTCTAAAATGTTTGTGGAATTCACTTTGCGCGTCCTGGATCAGATGCAAAGCAGGCACATCGCTGGAAAAGGTATAAACGCCGATACCATTCGTTTAATAACATTCATCTTCATCAAGCACATCATATCATAATCACACAAGTAAATATATCGGTTTGTGTTGCAGTTAGTCACTGGTTTAGTGAGTCAAGCCCGGAAAGTGGGTGGGCAAAATTTGTTTCATTGCCGTATTTCCACCATACCGGTGCTGGCTGCCTGGTCAAGGATATCTGCATGGTGGAAGCAGAGGTGATCGTCCACGCGGTTGCTAGTATATTGTAACTATAACCATTATGTAAACAAATTTGTATTCGAACTTATTACAGCATGTCGTGTAACTTTTTTTGGTTGGATTTGCTTAGAATTTACAACATGCCTTGTTACTGTGATTGGTCCACCTGAAGCTTGTTATATTTACATATTGAGGATTTGCTTAGAGTTGAGACATATATATATATATATCGAGTTGAATGACTTTCATAAGTAAAACCTGTCTCTTTATTAGTTTATCAGGGAATGTTTTGTACAGATAGCAGCAAGAGAGGCTGAGATTTGATTTAACTCCTTTGGAAATTTAATTTTCCGATAAAATAAGCGAAAAGAAGTGCCAATACGACAGGGAAGATGATGAGAACTATGGAAACTGAAGCTAGAGACGTATGATGATAACCAAAATAATTTTCTAAGAAAACAGAAACCGTTGTAGTTTCTCCGAAAGCGTGTATTTCTTTATCGATATCTCCATACTGCGACGTGAAGATGGCATTCAGTGACCAAGACGTGGGGGTTAAATAATATAGCCAAACCCACCAACTCGGCATTTCCTGCAAGAGGGCATCAATTTCATGCTTAAACATGCCGAAATTCAGCAAGAATTGGCAAAACAAGGAGCAATCACATTCACTAGTATTTTTTTTTTTAGTATTAGGAGTTTTCAAAGCTTACGTACCGGTCTCGGCATGTAAAAGCCGGAGAACAAATTCAAGACGGAGTAAGAAGATGAAGCCATAATGAAAGCCACTGGAGTGTTGGGTGTCAATGACACTATCATCATCCCTAAGTAGGTGAAGCATAGCAGTGAACAAAACATGGTGTAAAATGACCACAATACTTTATAGGCTGACCAGTAGAAACCAATCATTGGATATGTGATCATCACATATAGAAGTGCAACACCAAGTAAGTATGGAATCTCAATTATGACCTACAAAATGAAAATCCCAAGTCCATTAGATAAAGAAAACAAAAATGGCAACATCTCAAGATATCCTTCACCTTTTACTAGAAACACCATGGATTTACTACATCTTACTTGGCACCATGCTGACCTTATCGGATTAATTAACTTCGCATCAAAAGAAAATGGTACTCAAATTATAGTGTAAAGCACCATCAAGTATATCTTGAAATGCTAGACAGAATAACTCAGATAAACTTTGAGGGAAGTTTAAACCTGTGCAAATGAGTACGCCCACGAAGAGTACATTCCTGCAAACATTTCACGGTACATAACTGTTCTCTGGATTGAAATGAATGGTAAAATTGATGAGCAACTGTTGATGCCAAAGAAGAATAGTGCTGAATACATCACACCAAGTGCATTGAACAGGTCTTGTTGGTTATTTCTGTAAAAAAAGAAGGGAAAAAATAGGTATATTACACTAGTCTTGAATATTTTCAATTTTGAAGCTCATAGTGATCGGGATTACTGACATTTTGGTTCCTCTCTGCCAGAATAGTATGCCGAAGATAACAGATGAGACACAGAAGAAAAAAAAGCGTGCCAAATTGTATGAAGGACTTCTCCAATAAGACAAGTGCTGTTTCCATAGGCATGCTTTGAACTGCTCCCAACCATTCTGAGGAAATCGGGTAGGGAACTCCAATTCTTTTGAATCAGGAGGTGGTGAACTCAATTGCTTAACCAACTCTATATTTTCCCTGTTATAGTAAGATGGCCATAAGAGTTACTTGCATGCTAAGCTAGTCAAAATGCAACCATATATAATATGTATGGAAGTCAGCAAATGAAAGCCAATGCTGGTAGTGGAAATACCAGCTACTAAAGTTGTGACAGTGTTAGCCTGCGCCTAGCATTTGCCGTGGTACTTACTTATACAAAGTGGATGTCTCGTAAACATCAGCAAAATCTATGCTAGTTTGGGCCTCTGCAGATTTAGAAGTAACGTCTAGCATCCATGTCGCTGGATTATACTTGTCTTTAATCTTGGAAACTCCAGGGATGTTCTAAAGCATTAAATAGTAACAGAAACGGAATATCTCATTACAATTAATAATGATAATATGTTTCCAAGATTAGATAATACTTGCAAACTTCATATTGTTCATAATAAATCCTCTAGTATGCTGACCTGAAAGTACTGAATAACTCGACTGGAGTTCTGACCCAGCGGTCCAGAGTAGATAATGCGCCCTCCGGTTTTCATTAAAATCAACTGCGATGCCATGTGAGCAAGAAAAAAGTGCATGTTAGCTTTAGATCCCATTTCACCATAAGAAATGTATGTATATATCATATTATTCTACCTCATCAAATGCCTCAAATATATGAATACTAGGTTGGTGGATAGTGCAAACGACAGTTCTCCCAGTTTCAACAACATTCTTCACTGCCCTCATAACAATTGCTGCTGCTCTTGCATCTAAACCTGTAGTTGGTTCATCCATGAACATGATGGATGGATTGGCAACGAGCTCAACAGCTATGGTCAGCCTCTTACGCTGCTCAGTAGATAAACCATTAACTCCAGCTATGCCTACTATGGAATCTTTGATTTCATCAAGCTCTATGGTTTCAAGTACTTCATTTATGAAGCTCTGCAGGAAAAATAAAAAAGAAGAGACAAAGATGAATAAGAAAAAGGAAATCATTAATTATAATCTCAAGTAAGGTGCCTTCCATACAGCTTTAGTTTCTGAATCAATATAAGATGGAAGACGCAACCAAGCGGAATATATTAGTGATTCTTCTACGGTGAGATGGGGAGTATGTATATCAGTTTGCTCACAGTAGCCTGATACCCTTGCATATGCATCTTGAACCTTGAGGTACCCACCAATTCTAATCTCTCCTTCAATTATGCCCCCGGTTTTCCTTCCGGAAAGAACATCCATAAGAGTTGTTTTACCTGCTCCACTGACACCCATCAATGCTGTTAAAATACCAGGCCTAAATGCTCCGGTAATGTCCGATAAAAGCTGCACCTTTTTCTGCTTAAAACCCTGAAACAAGCATTTACAACTTCGTTCGAGTTAGAGAGCAATGAAGAATTTACAATGCCAACTACATGAACGAATCTAGAAGTAGGATTAGGATTGTTACCATAGGGATATTCACATAGTACTGCACATCCCGGAATGCCACAGTCAGTGGCTGGAAAGGCAAAACCATTTTTCCTATAGACATATTCATACAACACAAATTCTGTTGAAATAGGTTAAACTCATATATTTTGGCATATATTTTAAAGTTATTAGATAAATCTTAGAATAAATCATTTGACATATTCTAAGAATATTTTATTTTATGTTTTAGTAGTTTATTAGAATAAGTGAATTATTTTCCTTATCTTTTAGTAGTTTATTAGAATAAGGGAATTATATTCCCAATTAGGTTAGACTCTTTTCTCTATTTAAATTCAGTTGTTTAGTTAATAAAATATAGAACTATTTTATTAAATGCTCTTTTGAAAACTTTCATGGCATCTGAGCTAGGTTATCTCTAGTAGCATCATGGTTAAAACAACTTTCATTGGAGATAAGAGATCCAGCAATCAAACAGAGGAAGAAAGATTTACCGTTGAAACAACTAATGAAAATTATGAGGGCCAAAGTTCTCTAGAATGGTCTCCATTCACTAAGGAACAACTAGAGCATCTACACAAGTTTTTTCAATCACCACAATTTTGGATGAATTCTTATCTTCCTTACTCATCCAATAATCCTTCTTCCTCCTTTGTCCAATCAGGTACTGATTTTTTTTTTTTAGTGCCAAGCCTTGTAAAACAAACACATGAATCGTTGATTCTGGAGCTAGTGATCACATGACTAGTAGTCATTTTCTTTTTTCAGCTTACACACCTTGTGCAGGAAACAAAATAATCAAAGTAGCAGATGGGTCGTTCTCGGCAATAGCCAGGAAAGGCATTGTTAAAATTTCGCCTTCCTTGGTTTTACATGATGTTTTACATGTGCCAAATCTAGCTTGTAATCTCATATCAGTTAGTAAATTATCCCAGTCCTTGAATTGTCATGTTATATTTGACTCATCTATATGTAAATTTCAGGACATAGTCTCGGGTAGGATGATTGACAATGCTAAAGAATTTGGTGGAATTTACTTTCTTAACGACAACCATCTAAGTCAACCATCAACTACTTTATGTTTAAATTCTACTTCTAGTTTTGATAAGGTTATGATTTGGCATTATAGGCTTGGACATCCTAATTTTTACTATTTAAGATATTTGTTACCTGATCTATTTAAAAATAAAAATCCTTCTTCATATCACTATGAATTTTGTGAATTGGTTAAACATCATCGGTCATTCTTCCCACCTCAAAAATATAAAGCTTCCAAACCTTTTTTGTTAAGTCATAGTGATGTTTAGGGACCTTCAAAAGTCTCTACTTTTCAGAAAAACGTTGATTTATCACATTAATTGATGATCATACTCGCATTTGTTGGGTGTTTTTATTAAAAGATAAGTCTGAAGTTAAAAAAATGTTTCAATCTTTTTATGCTATGGTGAAAACACAATTTAGTGTGAGAATAAGAATACTTCGGACTAACAATGGTGGGGGATTTTTTTAGTGACCAATTAGGTGTTTTCTTAACCAAACATGGTATAGTCTACCAAAGCTCTTGTAGAAATACACCACAACAAAATGGGGTTGCAAAAAGAAAAAACCAACATCTTTTGGAAGTAACTAGAGCCTTGATGTTCACTAGTCAGGTGCCACATTATCTTTGGGGTGAAGCCTTGTTAATAGTTACATATCTTATTAATAGAATGCCTAGTAAAACTCTAAACTATAGAACTCCTTTCAGTCTCTTTAAAAATAACTTTCCTAACTCTAAATTGATCACAGATTTATCCCTTCGAATTTTTGGGTTTAGTGTTTTTGTTCATCTTCACAACCAAGGTAAACTAGATCCTAGAGCAAAAAAATGCGTCTTTGTTGGCTATGCTTCTAATAAAAAGGGTTACAAATGTTACGATCCAATTGATAGGAAGATTATTGTTACCATGGATGTCACATTTGTTGAAACGCAATCTTACTTTGATTCTAATCTTCAGGGAGGGAATTATAGTAAGGAAGATTCTATAATTGGTCAAAAAAACACTAAGAATATACAACATAGAGATTCTAATAATGGGGAAGGTGAATTTATGATTAACACATAAATTAATGATGTTAATGTGGTTAATGAAAAGAAGTATGAAGGTGTAGAGTGATCATGAGAATAAAGAACAAACAAAGGAGTTAATTGTTTACTCAAGAAGAAATCGAAATCAAGAAAGTGGAATCCACTAGATTCATCACCAAGAATCTAACCCGCAATTGTCAAAAGTCTAGGTAAAGCTCATAATCCAACCAATGAATTTTCTGATTTAGATATTCCAATTGCTAAAAGAAAAGGTGTTAGAAATGTTGTCAAATATCCCATGTCTAACTTTGTGTCCTATAAAGCCTTGTCTTCGACATTCTCAACCTTTGTTTCGTGTCTTGATACTGCGAAATACCTAAAAATGTGAAAGATGCTGTACAAGTCCCTGAGTGAAAGAAGGCTATTTTAGAGGAGATGCGGGCTCTTGAAAAAACAGGTACATGGGAAACAAAGAAATTACCTATAGGGAAGAAAATTGTGGGCTGTAAATGAATGTTCACAACCAAATTCAAATCTGATGGATCTTTAGATAGATACAAAACCCGATTGGTGGTTAAAGGATACACTCAAACATACAGGATAAATTATCTTGAAACATTTGCTCCAGTAGCCAAATTAAATTCTGTTAGAGTTCTTTTATCAATTGTTGTTAATCTTGATTGGTCCTTACAACAGCTAGATGTGAAGAATGCTTTCCTAAATGGGAAACTTGAAGAAGTTTACATAGATCCTCCTCCAGGTTTTGAAGAAAAATTTGGAACTCGAGTATGTAAGCTCAAGAAATCTTTGTATGGTCTAAAGCAGTCTCCTTAAGCTTGGTTTGAACGGTTCACTCAAGTTGTTAAAAAACAAGGGGTTACTCACAAGGGCAAGCTGATCACACAATGTTCTATCGACACTCACAAAGAGGTAGAATAGCAGTTATTATAGTTTATGTCAATGATATCATTCGTACAGGAGGTGATGTGGATGAAATAAGGCGTCTTAATGAGCATCTAGCATTGGAGTTTGAGATCAAAGACTTAGGTCCTTTGAAATACTTTCTTGTAATGGAAGTTGCTCGACCAAAGAAGGGTCTTGTGGTCTCTCAGAAAAAAATATGTGATTGATCTTTTAAAAGAGGTTGGGATGAGTGGTTGCCGCCCAGCTAACACACCAATTGATCCAAATGTAAAATTCATAAATAAAAAAGGTCGATTAATTGATAAAGGGCAGTACCAAAGATTAGTCGTAAGTTAATTTACTTATCACATACAAGGCCAAACATAGCTTTTACAGTGAGCTTAGTGAGTCAATTTATGCACTCCCTAATGGAGGAACATGAAAAAGCAGTGTTTCGGATTCTGAGATTCTTGAAGAGTTCACCTGGAAAGGGCTTATTCTTCAAGAAATCTGAACAAAGAGGAATTGAAGCTTATACAGATGCAAACTGGGCAGGCTCAATAACATATAGAAGATCTATATCAGGATACTGTACATTTGTTTGGGGGAAACATTGTGACTTGGCGAAGCAAAAAACAAAATGTTGTAGCAAGAAGTAGTGCAGAGGCTGAGTTTAGATCAATGGCTGAAGGAATTTGTGAAATGATGTGGTTAAAAAGAATTATGGAAGAGCTAAGGAAACCAGTAACTTCACCAATGAAGTTGTACTGTGATAGCAAAACTGCCATTAGTATTGGTCACAACCCGGTCCAGCATGACAGAACTAAACATGTTGAGATTGATAGACACTTTATCAAGGAAAAGATTGAAGAAGGCCAAGTGTGCATGCCGTTTGTTACTTCAAAACAACAGATTGCTGACATACTCACCAAATGGCTCTCTAAGGCAAGCTTTGATTTTCTTGTAAGTAAGTTGGACATGATTGATATATATGCACCAACTTGAGGGAGGGTGTTAAAATTTGTGAAACCCATATATTTTGGGATATATTTTAAAGTTATTTAGGTATATAAATCTTAGAATAAATCATTTGAGATATTCTATGAATATTTTATTTTATCTTTTAATAGTTTATTAGGATAAGGGAATTATTTAAATTCAGTTGTTTAGTTAATAAAATATAAAACAGTTTTATTAAAGAGGATTCGATATTCTCACCTGTTTCAGATCCAGAAAAAGTACTATCAGTTTCAACACTGATTTTGCTTTCATTGTGTATGCTTTCACCTCTGCTATCTTCTTGTCCTTGTAGTTGATAGTATCTTTCGAAAGAAACCATAGCACGAGACTTTCCTGGAGCTGAACTTCATCAATGTATTGATTAGCACAAAATTTATATATATTTTCCCTTTTAAAGAGGAGCTCTGGCCAGCAGTTGAAGATGAACTTACACTTCAAGAAAGTCAAAGCCAACATAAAAATGACATTGAGAAGCGCTGTTAATCCAAATAAAGCTGCAACTGATAACCAGTAAAAGGAGCTATCAAAGTTCAATCCACGACTTTCTAGAGTTTCTTGTCCAGCGCTTGTGTTTCCGGACTTAACCTATAAGCAAAATTAAACAAGTTAAGAACCAATATATGACTTTTGCCTAATGAATGAATCATTGATGGGGGCTCCAATGGATCAGAATTACTAAAGATAAGAAGCAGACAAAAATGAAAATCACATTGGTTCTTTGCATGCTAACACTAGTTTCTCTTGTTCTCAGCTTCTGGCCAAGGCCAAACAAAGATTTAAGATGATGACAATATGCCAAATCCTTTGGTTCATCCATATTCATAATGCATCAAAGTGCCCACTGCAACCACTGCAATTTATTGAGTAGTGAGTTTTACCTTTTCCCACCGAGGAGCAAGAAGTTCATTCAATGCCATGCCTATCTCCCCATATGATACAGGATTTAGCCAAAAACCCCAGTTTAACCAAGAAGGCATAGATGCTGCAACCATATAAGGTGCAAAAATTGTAAAGAAAAGCACTTGGCATTTATCTAAGCAAATGAATTTCAAATCAGATGGTGGAGAGCAGCTAATGACATTACGTTGTGTCACGATGAAGCCACCGAAGGATGACATAATCACTAGTGCAAGAGTGCCAGCGGTTGTAGAAGCAACTATAGTTTGGGACACCGAGGAAATTAAACGGAACATGGACATTCCTGCTACGTGCAGACCAAAGCTTACAAGGAACTGCCGAAAGAACCTAATAGGAGCATATATAATATACTTCAGATGAGATACACAAACACACACACATATATCAATCACAATCAAAACTTCTAAAAATTTAGTACTTTGAAGAGTGAACTGTTAGACTTGATTTCATCCATATGTTTTCCCTAACCAACTTAAAGCTATTTTATAAAGTTACATTTTAGAGTCCATGCCAGTAAGGTTTATAGATCCTATGTGAATTGAAACATGTATTGCTCTATTCATGCCTGTATGTCTCCAATATTACAAAATCAGATTAATCCTTATCTTTTCATCTGCATTAGTATTCATTTTTTTTGTAATGTACCCCTTCTGAATTGATGCATATACTAGTAAGTACTAATAGTCATGTCTAAGGGATAATTAAGCCACTCATGTATAATAAGTAACATACATTTGACACTTCAACTTAATCCCCAAAAACATAGAACTAAAGTTTCCATATGTGCAGATCTTACCTTCCAACCTCAGGGCTGTAACCAATGGTATAATAAGTGAGAGAGATCAATAAAAATGACTCTAAGAATGAAAGCGGGATTTTTAGGATTGCTGCAGGAATTGCATAAGCCCACGCAGGATAGAAGCATAACTCTCGCTGTTTGTAGAAAACTTCGAGTCTCGATACGGTTAAGCTCAATTCTGGAAATGCATCAACAATGATTAACATGAGAGTAAAAAATAGAGCACCCAAATAATAATTCGCATGGATGATGTCAACAGCCATTCGAGTGCGTAGGAAAACAGTCATAGTCATTGATGCACCCATGAGAAGCTGCAGAGAAAAATAATCCAACAATAATGCTCTCAGCTATAAAGGCTAAATATGAAAGTTGATCAGATGATGAAACGCGATGTCAATTACCTGTAAAGTCTTGAACACATACAGAAACGAGTTCCTCTTCATCAAAAGGAATTCCCTCCTTGAGCAAGCCTTAAACAGTTCCCATTTACTTAGCGAGTACCTTTTAAAGGAAAGAGAATCTCTGCGGCTTTGAGTCTTTTCAAGTGGATCCGAGAGCTCCTTCTCTAAACTTACGCCGGTTTTACATTCTTTGAACTTTTGGATGAATTGATTAACAGAAACATATCTGTAAGGCTGTTCCTTATGGTACCAGTACTGTGCTTGATCTTTTCTTGAGATTACCTGGAGCAGATAAAAAAGTATAATCATTTAAGAGACCGATGAGGACATGGAGACAATGACGTTCACAAGTATGAGCCTCACAATCACAGGTATACCTCCTGAATGAAGTCAGCAATTCCTTTTCTTTCCAGGCACCTAAACCCGCAATTCTTGAAGAATTTGCGAATATAAGTGCGAGGGCCATGATACACAACTTTCCCTTCTGCCATCAGAATAACATCATCGAAGAGATCAAAGATCTCTGGTGCAGGTTGAAGAAGAGATATCAATGCAGTAGCATCAGTATGATGCACCAAATGCTGAATGCAGGAAACAACCTGGAAACTAGTAGAACTATCAAGGCCATTCGATATTTCGTCCATGAATAAAACTTTTGTTGGACCTACAATCATCTCCCCTGCACTTAAAAGAAAATCCAGTCCTATTCAACCCAATCCCTAGACGTTTTAAGTTTATTGCACTACATTCTGCTAACCAAATGACACATATTAGCAAGTCTACCCTCAAACATACACTACCTGTAGTCAATCTCTTCTTTTCACCACCTGAGATACCTCTTCTTATGGCATCACCAACCATTGTGTCAGCACAGTTGTCAAGTCCAAGAATCTGAAAAAAAAAACATGAGTTCATGTTTCGAGAAGGTATTCTTCCCTGTAAAAGAAAACCAGTGATTACCTTCAGAATATAATCTGTTTGAAGGGTACTTTCCGTACCTTCAACTGATATTGCCTGAAAGGAACGATAATAGTTTAGTCCATATAACATTGTGCAAAAGAACGGACGTTATGCATCATATATAAAAGTTATCTGTATTCTATGTGCATGTCTTATATCAAAATGGAAGAGCACTTTGATTAATTCGAGCACTGAAAATAAAATAGAAAGCTGAACAGAAACCTTCATGTAAGCATCTACATCAGGATCCGGAACTATCCCTGCCTGCTTCTCTCTTTGGCTGACTTCCTTAATGATTTCTTTATAAGCACACAAAAGATTAGGAAATACCAAAGAAAAGGAAGTAGCTTAATATCAAAATCAACATATAAATTGAGCACTTACCAGCTCTGCTTCCTACACCCTGAAAGCGTGCAGAAAAAGCAAGTGTCTCCCTTACTGTCATCTCTGGAGTATGCAGATCATATTGGCTAACATAAGTTGACGTTTTCCGAGGATTAAACTCATCAAGTCCATAACCATTGTAAGTTATTTCCCCTGAAACCTTTTGCAGAAGGAAAAAGATAATAAGCATGCCATAGCTTAGCAATTACTAAATCAAGCAGCACTAGGTTGTGGAATGCAGCTTCATATGGTGTTATTATAAACTTGTACTTTGACCCAAAACAGCATCAATGGTTGTGTTAACATTGAAACATTTCGGGAGAAATATATTTCGAATTAGTTAACAATGTCACCTCGAGAGTTTGGCTTAATTTCCCAGCAAGTGCCAGCAAAAATGTAGTTTTGCCACATCCTGGAGGGCCAAGCAATAAAGTCATCCTAGATGGAACCATATCCAAACAGAAGTTTAGTCAACCTAGTCCCCAATATGTATATAAATATAGAAGGTTTTATTCTCTTCTCTTGTTTAACGTAGAAGTATTTCCATTGGTGTACCTTCCGGGTTTTATGATGCCGTTGACATCTTTTAGGATGCTTATCTTGGCCTCTTGTTTTGAACCTAATAAATTAGATATACCCTGTCACAAAGGTAGAAACTAGAAAACATTACTAAATTAATCACCAAGTAGCAAACTGAAAACAAATACATACAAGAAATACTGTCATATTTGAGAAAAGACAAGTGAAATACCCAAGGTTTGATCATAACTTACAACTTAAGTATATTATGAATGAATGCATGAGCCATCTCAGCTCAAGATTTACTTATAGAATTACAAAAGTGATATCAACAAAATGGTGATCTACTCGCTGGTACTTACAGAAAAGACGCCTTTGGTGGCATTCCAGAGTGTGGGAAGAGGTTTGCCATGAACCACCTGGCACTCGGCTTGGACACTTAGATTTTTATACCTCACTTCCACAGAAGGCAACTGTACTCCAGCCCTGTAAAATTTAAAACATGCTCTTAACACGAACGGATTAGAGAATGCATCAATGCTGCTATACATGATGAGAGTGAGAGTTACCTGTCAATTCTGTGCCTAAGTTTTTCCAACAAACTCAGGTTATCATTTTGAACATGTTTTATGAGCTTGTCTATGAAACAATGCCGCTCATCAGGTCCAAGTTTGGTGACATTAACAAGTCGTTTTCTTCCAACTTTGTCATCGAAAAGAGCCGTAGTAATGCGTTCAAACAATGGTAGTCTCTCAACTGCAGCCCATTGGGACTCGTATTCATCATCATCATCATCATAACAATAATCATCATCATCATCATCATCATCATCATCAAAAGAAGTCAGAGTACGTAAAGTCTGCACCTCCTCAGTTGAGACACTCCTTCCAATATTTGATAACTGGATTCTCACGGATTCCATCTCATCTGAACCATCCTGTTGGGCCATCATACTGTATTGGGATGATGAACCAAAGGGTTGAAAACATGCAGAGTTAAGATGCTGTGAGAGGTAAATATGTAGCAGGGAAACGTGGAAAGTAAACGATACGTTAAATTCAAAGACAGTTAAAGCCAAAGCGAAGCGATGCGCCTTATGAAAATGGAGTCGAAAGGGTAGAAACAAACAATAAATAAACAAGCATATTACAAGCATAACTCGAGGTGACATTAATTAATGGGCTATTTTTAGTTGTATTGTTTTGGAACCTTGTAAGGAGGACGAACAATGAACAAATCAATGTATTATTATATTTGATTAAATACTATGTTAAAATATGCTACAGTATCTCCTATTTTGTTTCAAGAATCTATTTTTAATTAAAAATACAAATCTTATTGTTAACATTCTTTCATTAAATTCAGGTTTTTATTACATGAGTAATTTTTTTTATTTCAAAATATTACACCAATAAATTTTTTAAAAAAATTAACTGAAATTAATAATTGAATTTAAATTTTGACTAAATTCAAAAAAATACTTAACAATTTTAATTTTTTTGCTTCAAATGAGAGATTAGGGTAATTTAGATAGCACGGTGATGATTGTGGCAAAGCTCTATGTTTATGTATACATTTGAGTATTTGGCTCTACTCCTCAATGGTTGGGTGCTTGACATTTAACCTTGAAAAGGTTCGAAAGCTTGTAAGCAAAATAAATCAACGAAAACATGTTTTTATAACTTAATATTACAAAGTCATTTGGATTATTAGATTGTAAACTACACAATTTCGATTGAGAAAAATTTGAATTCCTATAACCTAATCTCTAGCTATACCACTCCATTCCAACAATTTATTAGCTTATCCAAAAAATATCATTTTCATTTTTCGATTTTTTTAGTCTTTAAATTTACGTTTTTTGTTAAATCACTTCAAAATGAATAAAAAATTTATTTTTTTTAACTTCGCTGATGTAGCATACATATGGATGTGGATGACACGTCGACATTTAATTAATTTTTTTAAAATTTTAAAATTTTTAAAAATATAAGAACTATTTTTTAAAAATTAAAAATCATTAAAATTATTAAAAATTATAAAAATATTTTTTAAATTTAAAAAATTAAATAATTGCTTACATGTCATCCACATGGCAATTCATGTATATGCCACATCATCATAGTTAATAAACCTCAACTTTTTTATTCATTTTAGGGTGATTTAACAAAAAAATGTAAGTTCAAGGGCTAAAAGAGACGAAAAATTAAATGAATAACTTAAATGACATTTTCTTTATAAAGCGGAAAGGCCAAATAAGTCATTATACCTTGTTATATATTTATAATATTAGATTTCTACTTTACCCTTAGATGTATGCACTTAAAGTCCAACCTACGTTAATTATTTTAGTTGTCTTTTCTTCGTATTGTTAGTATAGATAGATTGGTTCAATTAGGTGAAATTCATTTCATTGAGAGATTTAAGAGTATATGGAATAAGCTTGTCGACTTGGGTATAAGCCCTCTATTTTCACTTTGTTTTGCTTTCCAATCCTTCTTATTATTAATGAATCTATTTTTATTTTTAAAAAAAGTATGTTGGTCATATACAATGCTTAATCAAACTGGACTCGAATTAGAATTGTCAAACAGTGGCATACAAATTGGAATTATCCTTTTCAATTACCTGCAAGTTTCAAAAGTTTGCTGCCACCAGCAAGTGCACCTCAATGGATTCTAATCTCAAACTTCACACATGGAGTATTGGTATTTACTCTGGTATCTGCTTTGCAAAGCACACTTCTTTATATGTGAGGTTTTAGGATTGAATCAATTGAGGCATGACAAAATCTTGATATCTACTTCGTAAAGTAGATTCTTTTGTATGTGAGATTTTAGGTTTGAATTTATTGAGATGCACCTGTACATTGCAAAATCTTAAAGAGTTCTGTGAGTGCCTAAAAGGTTTCATATTGTGTATGAAGTGTCTCAAGTTTTGTTAACCTCACACGCAAAAGGTTCTTTACAAAATGCACTTCTTTGTACAAAAGATTCTAGGTTTGAACAGAGGACAATTTCTGATAGAGTATCACAACATAACCCGAAGGGTCAGGTTGTGATAGAAAGTATGGTTCGGTCGTGGGTCGTGACAGAGAGTGCAAATAAATATTAGATGAATCTATTCCATCACAATAACCTGATAAAAACCATCTATCTATAGCCTTTTGGATTCCAGAACCCATAAATTCTAATCACTCACAAAAGTAGATAACCGATGAAGACCCTCTTCCCACTGTCAATAAAAAGAAGAAATTACATCTTTGAAATTCCACTGGCATCTTTAGGTAACTGAACTATTCCCCTACATTCAACAACTTTGTACATAAAATGAAGTACCCGCAAGCTTCCATCCAAACATCAATGAACCCCCAAAGATATCAGTCACAGCAAATCTAAGAGGATAGGCAGTGATCAACCATCCATTCTAGAAAGCAAATGCAGCAGCTGATCTATCAGTGACTCGATTCATTAAGATCGCAAGCGCATTCAAGGAAAAGCTATGCTTCTCCGATTCGGTTGTGGGAGAAATACAGCAGCACTGTCATTGGTTTCACTCAAATGTTCTACTGAGATGGTAGACAACCATTATTAAGCAACTCCTGTTGTAGTTGCTCCAAATAGTAGATCTTGTCATTCATGCCTTCCTTTCTGTACGCATCCACCATGATGGAGAAGGTTAACTCATTAGGTGGGCATTGCTTGTCTTTCATTCGATTAAAAACTCTCTCCATTTCCATCAAATCCTCTGCCTTTGCACAAGCAAATATTACAGCATTGTAAAATGAGGTATTTTCAGGTATCTCAAACTTGGCAGCCAACTGAGCGGTGCTAATAACTTTATGAAAGAGACCAGCATTAGCATAGCCATTGATAAGGCAGCAAAAGGTCTTGGTGTCTGCCTTCATCCCTTCAGCACGCATTTGATCAAACGTGTATTCCATGTGTTTCACATCCCCGACATCAGCAAATGCCTCAATGACATTGTTGTAAGTAGAGGTTGTCCACGGAAATTGAAGCTTCCGCATGTATTCCATCACGGATGACATCTTATCATACATTCTTTTCTTCCCATAAGCACCGATCAAGATATTGAAAGAGCGTGTTTCCGGCTCAATGCCAAAATTTCGGAATTTCTCATACCATCTCTCCATCATATCAATCTGCCCTTTGTTACCAAACACACTGAGGATGGTGTTCATTGTCCACACATCAGGTTTGCATGCTGAGCTCTCCAACATGCCAGATAGGACTTTCTCCATCTGATCAAACTTCCCCGCCTTACCATATCCACTTAACACTATGTTCTGGGTAACTGTATTCGGAGTTATCAACCGCTCATCCATTTCCTCATACAGAGACTCAACCAAGTCGAATCGCGAGGCATCAACACACGCCTTAATCAAGGTACTGTAGGTGAAGACATCAGGCTGACAACGAGGAAGTGTTTTCATTTGGTTAAGCGTTGAGAAAGCATCGTCAATGAGATTGTTTCGACAATAAGCAGCGAGCAATGCCGTGTAAAGCTCTGGAGTTGGTTCACATCCTTCTTCAACCATTTCATCGAACAGCTGGCGGGCATGGTGGGGTTGCCCGGATTTCCCAAGAAGAACAAGTAGTTTCATGTACGTGCCTTCTTTTGGTTGATAAAAGGGTTGTTCCCTAAGCATCTCAAATACCTGAATATTAAAAATTGGCTACCTTATCATCAGAATAAAGAATCCCACGACTGCTAAAAGGAGAGGAGAAGTAGAGAGTGAACCTGGAGAGCTTGAAGCCACTGCTTCTTTAGGATGCAATCGGACAAGGTTTCGGTGACGGTGGAGACCCAGGCCTTGGCGGCGTTCTTGCGGTCGAGTTTCTTCTTGAGATTCTTGAGGGGGGTTTTCTTGGAAGACCCAGGAATGGAATGGTGCGACAGGCCAGGGTACTCTCCTTCCTTCCAGTGCCTCTTCTTATCGGAAACAGCACCGGCGACGGCAGATGGAACAATGAAGGAGTTTGGGGGATGGGGCTTGGACTTGGGCATGGGTTCTGGGCGTAGCAGAGCAGAGGAGAGCAGAGAAGAAGAGAAGGAAAGGGACATTGAGGATGCCATAGGATTAAAGTGTGGATCTTTGGGAGCAATTCAACTAACAAGCAGCAGTTGAGCTTGAGTTCTCTCTCTATTGCCGCTGTTTAGTATAGGAAAGGATAATAATAAAATAGTCCAGGAATATGGTAAAATTATATTGTGGCCCCCTTTCATTCAAAAATAATAAAATAGTCCTTATATGTTTAAAAAGAAAATTATTTTTTATTAAAAAATCTCATACAAACTGGCGAAATAATCAAATAACTCCACATAGCATGTCACATATACCTTATGTTAATATATATTGACTGATTTAGAACAATACAAATAGATGAAATTTTTAAGAGGATCGATTTGCTATTTAATTTAACGCACGAGGCTTAATTTGTCTATTTCTTTAGTAGAGAAAGTAAAATACAATTTAAATTTTAGTATAAAGAGCTTCATAATACTTTTACCACAGAGATATTTTAAAAAATAAAATTAGTATTAATATTATTTTATAAAAATTTAAGTCTTCCATTTGTAAAGGTTGAGTTCTTGGAGTTTTAAATATTCGACTCCCACATATGTGTAATTGCATAGGTATGGGACTATGGTTCTAAATTGTTTTCCCTTTATCTATTTATATGTTGTAATGATATTATTTTATTTTAAAAATTAAGAGAAAAAAGTGATAAAATAATTAGAACTAAAGTCACAAAAGAGAAAATCGTTTGGGTCTAATTTGTTTTTATGGGTAAATTAATGAAATATGTTGATTTTTTTTAATATTTAAGTAAATAGGTTGTCTTTTTTTTATATATTTATCGGTTATGTTCTTTTTGGAGAGAAAAATGAAAATAAGTTTTCACTTTGTTAAATTTTTTTTTTACAGTTGGAAATTAAAAATTTATAAATTTATTTTTGTTTGTGTTTGAGACAGATATAGTCATAGTTTTAAATTGTGTTGGTGACCTAAACATTTCACCTTCCATATGAGGATGGAGTCATCACTTGAGAAGTCGATATTGCATTGCAACTCAAGGTCCCAATCGGCGTTGATTATACGGTCACGATTTGAAGTGTATCTAGGACTTCAAATTTACAAAAGTTATACTGTCAAGGGATGAAGTATAACTGGGGCCTCAATTAACAGTGTTTATGCGGGCACCGAAACGAATAAAACCCATACAGAAGTCTAAGATCATAGTCATATCGAAAAGCACAGCAAGCAGGGTACCGGTTGTTTGTTGACAACATGTGCTTTTTGCTATGAGCTCTAATTCTCAAGTTAGTGGTTTTGTTTAGAGATAATGAATAAAGGTTGGAGATAATGAACAGTAAATCTATCCAAAGACCTTTTTATGTTTACCTCTTGCGTGATAATCTTCTCAATCTTGGAGCTTGAGATGCCTCAGAATTGATTCGTCCTTCTGCTTCGTTTGTTTGCTCTTTTAATCCCGTTATGATCGTCTTAATCATTTGCAACATTAAAATTCTTTTGCTCTCTCACCATTCCACGACTCCCTTTTATCTTCTTCATACTAAACATGTATTAAATTTAATACCCTTTATGAGTATGACATAATAATAACATAACATATTACCAAGAATGTGCTCCAATTGAGTGGTCATCCACAAGGCCGTGGTGGCCATGTTATCTGCAGGTACTTCAATTCTATACTCCTCAATCCCTCACCACTCTCTCTGCTTTTCTGTTCTTTTTTTGCTTTACAATTTCCTTTTCCACTTTGGGTATTCCATATTCATATAAAGAAACAACGAAAAAGATTTGAGAAAAGTAGTACCACAAACCAAATAAAATAAGAATGTTAACTAAATAACTATTGTCTCCGACGAAAGTAATCGAGAGAGTTTTCGTCGATCATTATCAGGTCAAGACTAGCTCCAATGGTGGAGTTGGAAAATTTTTTTTGGTGGCTAAAATTAAATTGTATATTTTTATGATAATAAAAATATAATTTTATCATTTTAATAGCCTAAATCTTTATAATTTTTAAAGAAATAAATCAAAATTTTATCATTTTTAGGGGACCAAAATGTAATTTTACTATTATTAATTTAAAATTTTATAAATTATAAAGAACCTAAATTAAAATTTTACCATTTTAAGAGGCCAGGTCTCTACTGAACTCCGCTACTCACTAACTTGTAATAAACACTATATTAATGTTCTTGTCCTATAAATAAAATTAGTTTAATTCCATCACAAGTCCACAAAACTATTGTCTAGATTTTAAGTTAGTTACTAAATTTCAAATCTTTCTAATTGAAATTTTAAAATATTAGTATTAAGGTTAATATTTGGTACATTAATAGTGTATTTTTTTATATATTTCACAAGTAGTTTTAAAAATTTGTTGTTGTCGAAACCTTTTTTTGAAATCGACTTTTTATTTTAAAAACGAAAATGGAGTCGCCACTAATCTTTTTTAATTAGATGTGATCGGATCACATCAAGGCTTTGTCATTTTAATAAAATGTTAGATTTATTAAAATTACTTTCGGTCTACAAAAATTCAAGAAATGGGTTCAGGAGTCGGTTACGTATGAGGAAGAATTAGCACCCTCATAACGCCCAAAGTTGGTATCAAATTGATTACTTGATGTCTTAGTGTCGAAAGTTGAAAATTCGAAAAGTAATTAAAATACGATCCCTCTTTGCATGATGTTTTTTTTAATTAAAATCACTTAGTTAAATTAAAACTTACGCAAAAGACCTTCTTATCTCAAGATAACCAAAACGAAAATGTCGTGTCCCGTAAGTTAAGGCACACATCTCAAATCCTCGAAAATAAAATTGCTTATTATTTAATTGTTATTTAAATCTCGTGTGTTTTTAGTTTTAAAAAGGATGTTTAGTTATTTAGATTTAAAGAGAAAGTCGAACCTTGTAAGTTAGGGCTGTAACACCCCTTACCCGAGACCGTTTCCGGAGTCGAGCACGAGGCATTACTTAGCTTATCTTACCAATTCGGAGCATAAAAACTAGGTTTGAAAATTTATTTCATTATTCGCAGCAAATCTGTCCAATCGCGCAGCAGTTACTAAATTAATTATAACTTGAGCTACAGAACTCGAAATTTAATTCCGTAAATTTTCCCTGAAACTAGACTCATATATATACTCACCATAAAATTTTTAGAATTTTTGGTTCAGCAAATTAGTACAGTTTATTAGTTAAAGTCTCCCCTGTTTCACCACCTGACTGCCCCGACCTCTAGTCACTAAAAATAAGTTTTCTCACTGTAGGATTTTCATATGAAATTCTTACTTGTTTCTACAGAAAATAGACTCATTAATGAATCTAAGCATGTAAATTTCAACTCATAACCATTTTTTTTACAATTTGCAATTATTTTCTAAACTCAGAACAGGGGACTCCAAAAACAGTTCTGACCCTATCTTACTAAAATTCACATATCTTAAAATATAAATTTCCTTTTTCTACACCGTTATTTTTCCATGAAAATAGACTCAACAAGCTTTAATTCCATATATCATTCACCCTCTAATTCATTTTATACTATCTTGGGTGATTTTTCAAATTCACGTCACTGTGCTGCCTGAATTCTGTTTCTTTGCAAAATTTTATCCTTTCATGATTTCCATGCATAATTTATCACCTAATCTTTCATAACAAAAAACACCTTCATCCTTAACCATTTTAATAACCATACATCATCAAATACTTACACATCACTCATTAGCAAAATCATCATTACAAACATACAAAATAACTAAATCCCTATACATGCCATAACTTAAACGTGTTTCGATATAAAATACCGAGCAGTTGTAGTTGATAGTGTGGACGATCTCCGACTTCTTTAGGATCCTTGAAGTAGCTTTGCAATACTATAAGAGAAAGAGAAATAAAAGAAGTAAGCATAAAGCTTAGTAAGTTTACTAGCAAATAAATAACAATATTTAACTTAAATAATTAAACTCAATGTCTATATCTCTAGTTTACTCTTTAGTTAATCTTATACTAGTTCTCTTACTTGTTTACTTAGAATACTTGTGTGCATAACTTACTCAATCCTTGCTGCATCGTTGAACATCAATTGATAGTATAATAAGTTCTTAAGTCTTACAACTTACCTGAGCTTGCCATTTATGCTTTAAACTGAACTTTCATGAACATGATTCGTTTACAAGCCCGTTGAGCTACATTGGAATAATAAGGATACTCGGGTCTCTTCTGATAATAACATGCCAAAGCCATGTCCCAGACATGGTCTTACATGGGATGTTCTCGTGATGGTGCCCATGCCATGTCCCAGACATGGTCTTATAGGGGACCTCTCATCTCGGTGCCAACGCCATGTCCCAGACATGGTCTTACATGGGACCTCTCGTCTCGGTGCCCATGCCATGTCCCAGACATGGTCTTACAGGGGACCTCTCATGATCTTAAGGATGCCAATGCCATGTCCCAGACATGGTCTTACATGGGATCTCTTTACCCAAATGTCATGACATTCGTATCCAGTACCATCCTTATGTATCAACGGGACTTTTAAATTTTAATTTTCTATCATTTCATGCTTGGATCATCATCAAATAAATTCATAAAATAAATTCATAATTGCTGGAAATTAACAGCATTAATAATAAATATTGAAATATTGCATTTATTTACCGTAAACTTACCTCGGTACCAATTATAGCCAAATTCACCAACTTAGTCTTCAACTTTATTCTTCCCTTTGTCTAACCTCGAGTTTCGTACTTCTTGATCTAAAATAGTAAATTTAACTTATTTAATAATCACATTCATCAAAACAGCCCTCGACTCTAACTTTTTCAAAATTACAATTTTGCCCCTAAACTTTTACATAATTACATTTTTGCCCCAAGGCTCGGAAATTAAACTTCATCTCTTATTCTTATGTTTTATAACATTCTGAACATTTTTCCCTTCTATGGCAACATCAAATTCCCACTCTAACATGTACTTATGAACATTAGGTATTTTTACCGATTATGTCGTTTTACTCGTTTTCACTTAAAATCGCTTAGCAAAAGTTGTTTAACATAATTTCTAGCTTCATATTCTATCATAAAACATCAAAATAAACACTTTTCACCTATGGGTATTTTTCCAAATATAAACCCTAGGTTAAATTATTGCTAAAATAAGCTAAATTAAGCTACCGGGATCTCAAAAACGTAAAGAACATTAAAAACGGGGCTTGGAATCACTTACTATGGAGCTTGGAAGCTTGAAAACCCTAACTATGGCTTCCCCCCTTGCTGATTTCGTTCATATGAAGAAGCTGATGATTTTTGCCATCTTTTTCCCTTTTAATTCATTTTAATTACTAGATTACCAAATTGCCCCTAACTTAAAAATTTTCTATTTCACTTATCTCATGTCCATTTTTGTCTACCAAGTTACCAATGGTATAATTACCATATAAGTACCTCCAATTTAAAGTTTCATAACAATTGGACACCTCTAACATGTAGAACTCAACTTTTGCACTTTTTACAATTTAGTCCTTTTGACTAAATTGAGTGCCCAAACGTCGAAATTTTCGAACGAAATTTTCAAAAAATCATTTTGTGAAATTGTAGACCATATAAATATAAGAAAAATAAAATTTTTCTCATCAGATTTGTGGTCCCGAAACCACTGTTCCGATAACCTCAAATTTGGGCCATTACAAGGGCACAACTTCTCGAACCTCTAAATAAAGAACGTTGCCTAAGTTTTAAAATTTTCCTTTTTATGCATCGAGTAAAGATGAATATAACATTTAAAGCGATGTGCATTTAATTTATTTGGGCATAGTATGAAAATGGACAAATATATTTAAACATGATACATGAGATGGAGATAGCAAAATAATATAAAATAACCATATAGATAAAACATCTATATTAGAATGATAAATAATAAATAAATAAATACCATAATAATAATGTAACTATAATAATAAAAATAGCAATAGCAATAGTCATATCACTATCATAATACCAAAGTAAATAAATAAATAAAAATATGTAATAACCACCTAAAAATGCCCTAAAAGGAATATAAACAACATAAATTTTAAATGTTAAAATAAAAAAATAGTAATTAAAGGGATAAAATTAAATAAATGAATGATTAAATTGAAATTTAAATGGAATTTAAAGTATGAATTATATAAAATAAATAAAGCAAAATAAGGGACTAAAATAGAACATGCTAAAAGGAATAGAGACCAAATGGGTAATTATTTCAAACCCAGTACACGTGCTATTTCCAGGAGTGACTAATGGTCAGAGGACCAAAATGAAAATAAAATAAAATTAATGGTAAATTTAAAAGAGAAAAGAAAATTTTAAATCAGGACTATATCAAAACATGCTCAAAAGCGGGAGGACCTGGGCAACAATTATCCCATCCCTTTAAAAACACACGGATCTAAAGGATTTCGGGTCGGGCATTCGGTTTGTGTCTTAAAACGATGCCGTTTTGGGGCCTCTAGAACTTGGCCAAAACGACGTCGTATCATGGTCCCTATATATATATAAAATTTAAAATCATTTCTAAGCTTAGTTTAAAAAAAAAACTTTAAAACCCCTCTTTTTTTTTCTCTCGTCCCTTCCTTATTCGGCCTTGGTTCCGGCGAGTCTCCGCCGTGGCCACCAATCATCAGCAGCGAAGACCGCCGCCTCCGGTGGCCAAACACCCCAAAAACTTCCCTTTTTTATCCTTATTTTTTGGGGAAAATCAGATCTTGGGTCAAAATCCCTAGAATCCAGTCAATACTCAACAACAAAAAAGGAGACTTTTTGGCTTTTATCCCTTTTCGGCGCGGCCGTAGGTGAATCCTGAGGGATTCGGCAGCCTTTGAGGCCAAAAAAACCACCGACAATGGCGGCACAGGTGAAAGCTTAAATCTTTTGTATTTTTTTATATATATGCTTCGAAATAAAAAAAATGAAAATACCTTCTTCTTTTTAAGCACTTGTAGTTTTTTTGCTTTCTTGTATTCTATTTTTGATTCTCTGTCCATAAAAATACCATCTATTCCTTAGGCTTTTATAGCCGATTACATATATATAAACATTTCTTTTCCTTTTCTCTATTTCTGCTATCTCTGTCCTCTATCTCGTTTCTTTTGATTTTTTTTTTGCATGTATTCGTGGCAAGGTCAACGGCGCTGGGGAGCCACGCCTTGCCATTTCGGTGAAAGGAGGAGGAAAGGCCCCGGGCGGCGCATTCACTGATGTGGCGAGGGAGTGGCGTCAAATCTGCTAGGGTTTCTGTTAGTGTTTTTTGGGTTTTGGACTTGGGTTGATGTAGTATTGGGCTTTTAGGGTTTTGTTAGATTGGGTAATATATTTGGGCCTCGATTTGGGCTTAGTATGATGGACTGGACTTTTGTTATTATTATTTTGTTTTGTTTATTGGATCGGACGAATTTGGACCTTTACAACTGTCTCTTTTTTTTTTACAAATATTTTACTATACCCTTCCACTTGTCAACTTTTTAGTCCACTTATAAAGTCTAAAAACTTCACTGCAGAATACCAATTAGGTCTCTTCTAAATCTCGGTGTCAATTTTAGGCATTAACTTTCAATTCAAACTTGAAGTATAACATATTTAAAAAACATTGACGAAGCTGTAAACACATATATACCCATGACGTGTAAAAAAAAGTATAAATAAAATTTAGAAGGATTATTTTTTAATTTGATTTATATGTTTTAAATATGCAATAAGTTTATACGCATTTATAATTTGATTTATATGTTTTAAATATGTTCCAAGCCATATTTGAACGTCCATTTAATATTCGAGCTAATTTAGATTGACAGAAGAACTTGATGTAAACAATCTTTAAGACTCAATTAAAACACTTTAAAGCTTAAGAATTAATTTAGAATCAAGCCATAACTTAAGGATATTTTATGGAATTAACCCTTAAAAAGTTATAAACGGTTCAAAAAGGTTTTTTTTGTTTGTGTTAGAGATTGACCTGATTAAGCAAGTAACAAGTAAAAATAGCAAAAGAAATTGAGAAATTGAACACACAAATTTAACGTGGAAAAACTCATCCAACGAGGATAAAAAACCACGGGCAAAGATAATTTTACTATAATGACAAAAGAAACGAAGAGTACAAAAAGATAGAGATAAAAACTAAACCCCGAAAACCCGAAAATAAAGAACTCTCAAAACGTAAATACAAAATTCTCTAAATGTGTTATGAGTTTTAATATCTAATGGTTATATTTTCTAAGGTTGTAAAATTTATAAGCTAAATTCATATGTCAAATAAAAATAAAATAATCTAAACTAATCAGTGTTTGATTGAAATAAATAAACAGAGTTTAACTAGAAGATTATTTCTTAAATTTGACTGAAATATGAGTCATACTTAACAAATCTCCACCTTGACTCATATTTCTACAACGCCATCTTTGCCAAAACCCGCCACGAGCCTATCTTGAACTATGCAGGAAATTAACCGAGTCAAATCTGTGCTTAGAAACTGGAAGACTTCTAGCCTTTGACTTGTACACTGCCAAATCAAAACTAAACCGGGTCTGATTTTCATGAACACAGTGCCCTAACTTTTCAAAACTTGGAACCAAAATAGAACCTCTCTTCAACGAAACGATCATACATTTTTCCCTTCTATGACCAAGTTGTCTCTGCTCCAAACGAGTTGGCTTTGACTCTATAACGGACGAGGGACATCCGATTTCACCAGTCACTGTAGAACCTTTCAGAATATAAAGACTGCCAGTTCTTTTACTTTTTAACAAAGCAGGAGCTCCACAAGATACTTTAATGCCGCTCGACTCGATGTTGATTTTGCATCCTTTCAAGTCTAAAATACTTAAGGAGATGAGATTCTTTCGTAAATTAGGTACATACCTGACATCTAAGAGTGTCTTAATCGTCCCATGTGTATCCTAATTTTAACAGTACCAATACTAATTACCTTACTAGATGAATCGTTTCCCATGCGCACAACTCCACCTTCAACCGAACTGTATGTGAAGAACCATTCTTTATTGGGACACATGTGGAATGAACATCCCGAATCTAGGATCCACTCGGACGTGAGCTTGTAGTTTTCGCTCGTTGACACTAACAAGAAATAATCACCGCTTTCATCGGCCAAATTAGCATCAGCTACATCTTCCTCGTTACTCTCAGCAACTCTTTTATTTCGCAGTTTATAGCAATCTGCTTTGATGTGACATAACTTTTTAAAATAGCGACACCTTTTGTCTCGTTTCTTTGATGCTATCAAAATAGAAGCTTGCGTATCTGCCTTACTATCCAAATGAAGCTCATTGTCGAGTTTGTCTCTATTCAACAAATGACCTTTCACATCTTCGAACTAGAGTTTATCTCTGCCATAAATCAGGGTCTCCCTGAAAGACTTGTATGAAGGGGGTAAAGAGCACAATAATAGTATAGCTTGATCTTTATCATCAATATGAGCCTCAACGTTCTTTAAATCATTTAAAAGAGTAATGAATTGACTGATGTGATCTCTAATAAGCTCACCTTCGTTCATGCGAAACGTAAATAGATGTTGTTTCAACACTAAACGATTAGCTAGAGACTTAGTCGCATAAAGAGTTTCTAACATTTTCCATAAGGTGGATGAGGTCTTCTCCATCAATACCTCCTGTAATACCGTATTTGCGAGGCATAACTGGATTGCAGACAAAGCCTTTTCATCAAGCTCTTCTCATTCTGTTTTATTTAGATTCTCAGGCTTTTTCCTGGTAACAACTTTTTTCAAACCGGATTGAACTAGAATTGCCATCATCCGGGCTTGCCACAGATTGAAATTTGTCTCACCATCGAACTTCTCAATTTCAAACCTTATTACTGTCATATCTGAATGGGTTGATTTATGAAAATTAAACTAACTCTGATACCACTTGTTAGAGATTGACCCGATTAAGTAAGGAATAAGTAAAAATAGCAAAAGAAATTGAGAAATTGAACACACAAATTTAATGTGGAAAAACTCCTCCAAAGAGGATAAAAAACTACGAAAAAAGATAATTTTACTATAATGGCAAAAGAAACGAAGAGTACAAAAAGATAGAGATAAAAACTAAACCCTGAAAACCTGAAAGCAAAGAACTCTCAAAACGTAAACACAAAATTCTCTAAATGTGTTATGAGTTCTAATATCTAATGGGTGCATTTTCTTAGGTTGTAAAAGAGCCTATTTATAGGCCAAATTCATATGTCAAATAATAATAAAGCAATCTAAACTAATCAGTGTTTGATTGAAATAATTAAACAGAATTTAACTAGAAGATTATTTCTCAAATTTGACTTGAAAGACGGTTTAGTAACAATAAATGATGTTAACATGGAATCACAAATTAACGTTCATATACTTAAAAAAGTGCCAAAAAAATCATAATTACTTGAATTAATAAATATTTCCTTATATTATCAAATATTAATGGTTTTTTTATTGATATTTAATCTCTTTACAACAATAATAGATAATGGACCCTTAAAAAACCGGCTTTGCGAACTAATATGCAGATATATATATATATGTATATATGCACTTTTCTCGTCTCCAATATATATATGCATGCATTTTTTTTGTTAATCGAAATAACCAAAAAAAAGAAAAAACAAAAAGAAGATAAATTGATTGAGCCATCATTTTACCAAAGGAATAGAGGTTTTCAGTTTTCAGCAGGGTCTGATAATTGCCCTTTTTTTGTTTTGTGTTTGATGCTTTAAAATCACAGTTAAAATTCTGGGGAAAGAATATACTATGATGGTCATGGGTTTTCAATGGCGTCTGCAATCGTAAAACCCAGTTTTCCATGGCTTTTTCCTTTTGTCATTTTCTTTTCTCTGTCTCTCTCTCTCTTTCGGTTTTAGTAATTATATTAGACGTTACATTATTGTCCAACTAAAATTCAGTTAGTGTTAAGGCTTCTCCTTGTTTTGGGTGTTGTTTTTGTTTCTCTTATTTATTTGGATAATCTTGAGCATTTTCCCTAGTAAAAGTTTCTGGCACTTGCATGGTGGGTTTCCTGGATGAATTATAATCGTTACAGCTAGGGGAGGTGGTGTGATGGCGGCCAAGAAGGCGTGTGAGTCTTTTTCCAAGAGCTTAATTGAGGATGTGCATAAATGGGGTTGCATGAAGCAGACAGGGGTGAGCTTGAGGCACATGATGGAGTTTGGGTCCAAACCCACTGACCGGAACTTGTTGATTTCGGGTCAGTTCCTCCACAAGGAGCTCCCCATTAGGATTGCTCGTAGAGCCATTGAGCTTGATACCCTCCCTTATGGCCTTTCTGAAAAGCCTGCTACTTTGAAGGTCTCTTCTTTTTCTTCTTCTTTCTCCTTTATTAAATTTCCATGTCTTGGATGGCTTGTTGCTTCACTTTTTTGGCCAAAAAAAAGGATCTTCAATCTTCAACTTCCACTTAGCCTTTAAATACCTGATTTTGCATAGTGGTTAGTAGATCTTAACCTTCAATTTCATGATTAGTAGTAATTCCTTCTTACTCTATTGTGTAGATTCTTCTTCATGTGGTCTGCCTTGTGATTTCAAGTTATTTGTTGCTCTTTCCTTACATTTTGATGCATGCAGTCCCTGCTGAGTTTTTTAGGGCCTCTAAATCTAATATAGACATAGAATTTCACTTAAAAATCCAAGAAATTGTTTGCTTTTTTCATAAAATTTTACCTATTGTGTCAATTTCAGTCCTTAATGGTTTAGCTTTGGAAATGGGGAGAGATATAACTTATTTACTTGAACTTGTGATTCATAGGTCCGAGACTGGTACTTGGATTCCTTCCGTGACCTAAGGTCTTTCCCTGAGATCAAAGATATAAATGATGAGAAGGAATTTACACAAATGATCAAGGCTATCAAGGTGCGACACAACAACGTCGTCCCTACAATGGCTTTGGGGGTTCAACAGTTGAAGAAAGGAATGGATCCCAAGATTGTTTATGAGGATCTTGATGAGATTCATCAGTTTCTCGATCGGTTTTACTTGTCACGGATCGGAATCCGCATGCTTATTGGTTAGTTTCGACTTCATTAGTTTTGGTGTGATGAATCTGTTGTTTTCTTGATGCAACACTTGCTGCTAAATGTTTTCCATTACCACATTTGCAACTGTATATTCAAGCTCGGTCTAAACACTCTGCATGGTTTAAATTTTGGTGAAACCAGGGCAGCACGTCAAGTTGCATAAACCGAATCCTTCTCCACATGTTGTGGGTTATATACATACAAAAATGTCTCCAGTGGAGGTGGCAAAAAATGCTAGCGAGGCTGCACGTGCTATTTGTTTGCGCGAATATGGGAGTGCACCTGATATTAACATCTACGGCGATCCTAGTTTTACATTCCCGTAAGTTGCTTTATCTCACGTTTGTCACATTTGATCCATTTAGTTTCCATCCTGGAGCCATTCTTTATCTTTAGTTCAGTCATACGTATGGTTAACCAATGATCTTGTGCTTCCCGTCCTGCATATTATCTGTTTTCTTGCGTGACAGTTACGTTCCAACACACTTGCAACTTATGGTATTCGAGTTGGTAAAAAATTCCCTGCGTGCTGTCCAAGAGCGCTTTATGTATTCGGATAAAGTTGCACCACCTGTTCGAATAATAGTTGCCGAGGGAATCGAGGATGTAACTATAAAGGTAGTTTTATCATGCTTAATGTTTGTCCATACAATTTTCATTTAAATATGCAATTTCACTTGTTGTCTAACAACACTAATTGGTCTAACTGGCAATCCAGATCTCAGATGAGGGGGGTGGCATAAAAAGAAGTGGTCTTCCCAAAATTTTCACTTACCTTTATAGCACTGCCAAAAACCCCTTGGATGAGTATACAGATCTTGGGACAGATGATAGAATAACAATGGCAGGATACGGTTATGGAATACCTATAAGCCGCTTGTACGCAAAGTATTTCGGAGGGGATCTTCAAGTTATCTCCATGGAAGGATATGGTGAGTGCATTTGCTACGATTTGATTGCTTAACAATCGAATGTTGATAGACAGTCATACTGTTTTGCTTTGTAAGCAAGCATATTTGGTTGAAATCATATGTATCTTTGCATATACATGAACATATAGTTGCATTATATATTGTTTAGGTGGCACTGGCACTGGCATCTCAAGGTAGATTTTAAGTAGAAAGCAACAGCCAAAAGGATTGTTCATATTATAGAAGCAGATAACTAACATATCTTTTGGGTTGTGATTGACAGGGACTGATGCATATCTTCATTTGTCTCGCTTGGGAGACTCACAAGAGCCATTGCCATGATTCTCTTTCTCTACTTGGTCTGCACCGCCAGGAGGGAAATATAGCGATGAACAAGGGGGCGGGGGGGGGATTTTAATGTATCAAAGTGTTTGTATTAAAATAAATATTGTATAATCCAAGTACAATCACCTCACCTCCTGCATAGTTTTCTTATTTCCAGCTGGTGGAACATTGTTTTCAATGTCGAAACATGGAACCAAATAGTGTTTTTCAAGGCCAACAGTCTTGATTCAAACATGTAACTTGGTATGCTTCGATGCTATCCAGCATCTACGAAACAAATGACTTTAAGAAGTAAAGAGATTGAGGTCATACCTTTTCAGTTGCAATTGCAAAGGGAGTCCACTATGGCTCATGGGAGTGCCATGGGACATTGGTCAAAGGCCCAAGGAGAAAAAGCAAAATGAAACATGCTCTTTTATTATTACCACTCATGCAAGGAAAAACATAATTTAACAACAAATTCAATAAAAGAATCGGTCTTTCCATTTCTTTTTAACGTGAAATGTACCTTATCGTCACTGTAATATTCTAGCAGATATGCCTAATTTGGAAGGACTAAAATAATAGAAGTGCAAATGAAGAAAAAGGGGGAAATACGGTTCAATGCTTCCTTTACTCTATTTTTCCTCATCAGAAAAGCAAAATTCTTGGACAATCTTCTCATGGGACAATCTTTTCATTCCATATGTGATGAATGTACACGTGAATGGCTTCCCTTTTATACTGAAACTAGCTAAAATAGTGCTATTCTCAATATTGCCCTTAGTCTATACAAATATTAATCCCGTACCATTAGCAATCCTCATTGTAGTCGGCTCATCAAACACTAAAAATTAATGTTGTTCTCATGGATGAACCTGTATTCCACAATCAAGCATAAGGATGATGAACTGGTAATGGAATATTGAATTATAAAATGAAAGTTTAAAGAGATATATACCTGATGTAACCTTTCTTCCTTAAAGCTTACGGTTCTAAGCTTCAATTCTCCTCTGTGCGTTGTCATTTCATCTAATATCTCAGCATCAGAAAAGTTGTCTTCAGACCCTTCATTGTGAGAAACAAATGATTCCCTTCCCTGTTTAAACATTACCATGCTTGCGATCAATGTGCATATGAAAAGAAGTATAAATTCATTTAAATCAAAGGAACATTTATAACTTAAACTGCGCTAGAGCATAGAAAGAAAAACTGTATCATAGATGCTAAGATTTTCAGTTATGGAGAGGAAACCCTTCCCATAAGTTCGTTCCACAGGTCGAAACGCCAAACAATTTAGTGTAATTACTACTACCATACGCAAATATTAGTGTAATTACTACTAGCATATGCAAATATTGCTCTGGATCTAAAACAACAAATTATAAGAAAGGACCAAAAAGGATGTACCTTGAATGATAAACTTAAGTTTCTGCGTGGCGTGCCAAGAATTTCTTCATATTCAGCTGCATCAAGTTCCCGCAGATGTTCAGGAGCAAAAAACTTTGGAAGGATGTGCTGTCTGATGCTGATGAGGAGGAAGAATGGCAGTGGAAACAGTATTCCAGCTATAGGTATCCATGTCACCCCGAAACATACCAGGAAGTATACCAACTGGAAGAGTGTAAACATCAAAATGGACTTGAAAGGTACTGACTCCACAAATGATGCATGAACACCTTCAAGGACTCTGTTCAAAGATATAAGATGCAAAACCATATCAACCATCACATTCAGTTTCTTATCAGAGTTGTGCTACTGCTTCTATACAATATATCTTTGTATAAATCATCAAATATGTTTTCATAAAATGCCTGTTTTTTATGTAAGTTTATTCTTAAGGTACAATGACTTACTTGTAACGTCTGCTAGGGGTGATAAACAGTAGCAACATCCTTTCCCAGAACTGGTTCCCTGGGAGGCTGTCAATCGCCATGTAGGCAAAGTATCCCCACAGTACCGAGGTAGGTATCATTTTTACCACAGGCAGAGCACACAATGAAAGTCCAACAAGGAAGGACTGCAACAAGTTGCTCATTCTTTGCTCATTAACTCTAACTGGCAAATGAGCATCAATGTGTTTCTCAGGATCAAAATTTTCTTTTCCATTCTCCCTACCATCACGTTTCATTACTGCCTCTTTTAAGTTCTTCAACTCTTTATCTACTGAAGTAGGCTGCAATCCAAATTATGTTCTAATGAGACTTTCAGCCAATTAAATATTTTGCAAGCATGCATTACATATAAAGTAGTATATGCAGTATTACAAGCCTATAGTACTTACAGCAGGAGATTCGTCCATTTCTATGAACACAGCTTGCATCCTCCCATAGATTTCTGAGTTGCTTGCTAGTTGCGATATGCCCTCCTTGGCACTTTGTACCATTTTTTTCCGAATAAGCTGCAATTGATTGATTATATAGTCTAAGAATCTAGATTGATGGGAATCATATGAATCAGGCAATTAGAGGAATGGTTCCCAAAAGTACGATGTCTTACCTGCCTCTTGAGAACTGCAAGGCTTTTAGTGTGCATGGGAGATTGTGGAAGTACCCCATTTGAAGGAGGGAGTCCCAGCAACCCACAAATCAAAGTCTGAAATGACAAGAAGCGTTTAAGCCTGATATTAGTATGAAATATATATATATTTGAAAAATATAAATTGTAAAAAAAAAGGGGGTGGTGGGAACTATGGAGAGAGAATAGGTCGGAAGATAAGTACCATAATTCCTAGCAATAAGATATCATAATGGTAAGCAGAAGGATTTTTGAGGTTGAACTCCTTTTGTTGTGCCAACTGTGAAGCAACACTGTGATCGAAGAAGTATAGACCTGCTATCATTACTGCTGGTATAAAGGCAGCAAAGATGTACATTATTGGTACCTTTCCCATATCCTGTAACAAGAGTTGAATATAAAATTATTGCGGCTTTCATCTGATTAGAAAAACCAGGTATGCACCAAACAAACATTCCAATGTTTCCTAGATTGTAGCTTAAGGTTATGAATTTTAGAGACAGTTCAATTATAAGATATCAATAACATAAGATCCCTGGAAAGGGAACAAATAAAGTAATGGATTCATAACTTACCTTTATCACTGTCCAATGATGTAATGATTCAGATTCCCAAAGAAGTGGACAGAACAGCCTCCTGGGGACTCCAGAACTAACTTGTCCAGGTATCATGTAAGACAATGCTGTCCAACACAAGATCACAAGGGGAACCCCATAATCTGCAAGAAAACCTCGAATCCAACCTGAAAGAAAAGCCATTAAAAACAAGATTTAAAAAAAAAAAAAAGCCCCACAAATAATATCAAGTGAAACTGTCAAATCAGTAAATGTCAGTTAGTGAGTTGATGTACCTGTTCCATAACGCCACAATCTTGCCTTACGAGTCTTTAGGGAAGTGAATAGAACCCCAAATGAGAAAATGACTGCAAGCAACCCATTTGTATATAGCCAGGGGAACTGATATTTCTCCAACTTAGGATTTTCACCTTTGGGAACATTGAACTCACTGATCACTCCCTATGATCCAAACATTATACTTATCAAGGTTAAACCACAGAACTTTGTCATCATAAACATCACAATTCCTTTGTTGCATAAGACATTCAATACCTTAACAGCCTCTTGAAGGAAAAGAACAGTTATCAACATGCCGAAAAGCTCTCCAGCAACTCTTGTAAATCTGTTGATTATGGTGCATGCATTGAATATAGCAAGAAAAATGAGCAGCATAGCTGTCCATACACACACCCTGGGAAAAGAGAACAAAAGAAATGAAATTAAGCAATGAGAACATTTCTGCTGAATCAAGAAGCTCGAAAAATATTAAATAATAATTTTAAAATTACAATCAGGGAAAAGAAAGAAGAAGGAATGACATTCATTACCATGCAGCCCAAGCCAAAAAGAGCTCCTGGCCCAACTCAGGCCTTCGTTTGCAGAAATTGTACAAATAAGTGTACATTATAATTGTTGGCTCTGCAACACCTACTATTAACAAAGGTTGCCCACCTAAAATGGAGTGAATGATTCCACAAATAGCTGTGGAAGCCAATGTTTCCACTGTGCTGAGGGCACCGTCTGAAACAAGAAAAACAAAAACAATCGTATGGTTTATTCATGAAAAGCCATAAACTCGACAAAAATAGGATAAATAAGTTTTCAGCACTAATATCCAGCATTAATAATCTTAGAGATAAGATGATTTGCATTGAAGTAACCTCATCCTTGATCATGCTAGCTTTTGAACATTCTCATTTTAAGGAGAAAGCAAATGCACTACCTGTATCTCGACTCAATTGCTCTCCAAAGGCAATAACAGGAAGAGCAGAAGCAAAGAAGATATAGAAAGTAGGAGCAAATATCCTGTTAGAAATAAAAAAAAAAAATGAAATAGAATCAAAATCGAAAATATCTTCATCAGAGGAACAAAATGTAGTGCCAGAAACATCAAAACGAAGAACATGAACATACCGAAAGCCTGAGCAAAGTCCATTGACCCAATCTTGCTTGTAGCACACGCTTCTTCCCTTGATGTCTTTGGTTATCCCCTTGAATGGACTTTTCATGTTTCCCATAACTGATTCAACAAGGGCAATTAAAATTTAAAAAAAAAAAAAAAAGCTTTTACATAAATCTATTTTCTACAATGATAGAAACACATATATCCAAACATCCTCTTAATCACATAGGCAAAACAGTGCAAAGAATAAAATATCTCTAAGAAGTTGGCAAAGCACATCACTAAAGAGAACATGTATATATCATGTATGCATGTGGATTTTGTGAACACCAGTGGTAATCATGATACAATTGCCTTAATAAAGAGAAAATCAATTACCAACATTACTGGGATACATGTGATTTGTAATTTACTATTAACGACATCATAGAATATAGCAGAACCATCCAAAATAAAGCTAATATAAAAACCATCTGATCTGCTGTTACTGACACAGTTCATAGAAATCTCATAAAACAATACATATGACAACCGTTCAGATGAATGGTCTGTGGCAGGCTGAATCTAGGGGGGGGAAACCAATAATGTGTAAAAGAAGATGAATTTCTGAAAGAACCAAGAATACTACCCGAAAAAATCAGCATAATGCAAACTACAAAACATAGTAATTTTACTCACATTTTTCTTTTTTTAAGACAAAAAAAAAAGGTTGATATTCAAGATTCAACTAGAGAACAGTGGAACATTTCCATTTCTACTATAAAACAAGCAGGGGAAAACCCCACATTTTCTACATTGGGAAAAAAATCAAAATCTCCAAGGAAAAAAACAATAGAGAAGTTACTCACATTTAGAGTTGTTTTTTTTCTTTTTCATTGTTTTGATTCTATGTTTGAAAGCCCATGCACGTAAAATCCAACAAAAAAAGAAAGAAAGAGCATGTAACATCACTGAAATGAAAATTGGAAAAGAAAAATGGCGACGGACCTCGAAACTCCGGCGCCGGAGACAGTTTTCAAGTTAGATTTTACTTCTGCTTCTTCTTTTTCTCTCTCTCCTATGCCTCCTTTAAAATGGAAATGGAAACCAAACTGTCTAAAATCTTCTTCCCTGTTTGCAGTTTACACAGAGAAGAGAGGCTGAGAAGGTGAGGGAGGGGTTCCATGCCACTGACCCTTTATACTATACCAACCTATATTTTCATCATTTTTCTCATAGCTTTATATATATTTATCCGGTCCCTGTACTTTTTGGACTTATAAAATTTACTCCCTCTATTTTTATTTTAAATTTAGTCCTCAAATTGATACTACTGTCAATCAATTTTCGTTACATTTTATTATGTGATAACAGATTCAAATTTAACAAGAGTCAGTTAACATTGTTATGAATTAGATTTTGATATTTAAATCAGACTAAAACTAAAGTTGAAAATTCTGAAGAATACAGGGACTGGAGCATAATTATACCTTTGTCATATGTTGTATGTTTTTTTCGCTCGTTTATTTCATTTTTTATTTGGCAGTGTAGGAGAAGTCCAAGATGTTGCCAGCTAATCATATTGTCAAAAACATTGTACTAGGGAAATACAAACAACATTCTTTTCCTTTGGGTTAAATGCTTTCACACGTCAATGGTTTTGTTTTAGTAATACAAATAATATATGATTATTGTAGTTTATGATCAAATATCAACATCAATTTTAGTAATAGAAATAATTATTCATAACAATTTATTTCTTCCTTTAATTTTATTTATATATATTAAAAATTAAAATCATTAAAATTAATAAAAAAATTTAAAAGATATTTTTAAATTTTAAAAAAAAATCATAATTAAATATTGACGTGTCATTTATGTGGTAATCCACGTGAATGCCACATCGGCAAAGTTAACAAACGATAACTTTTCTATCCATTTGAGATAATTTGACAAAAAAATATAAGTTCAAAGGCTAGAGAGACAAAAAAAATGAAGGGTTAAATTTTTTTTTTGTAAAGTTGGAGGGCTAAAAAATTCATGATGTCTAATAATTATATTAATCCTTTTTTTTATTATTTCTCAAGGTATCTACCGGAGCGAGCACAGTAACTAATCATTCGTATTCTGTAGGCCCATTAAGGGGGTAGATGTTGGCCACGAGTTTTAAATATGATTATATTAGTCTTTAACTAAATATGAAGTTAAGGTACGAGAGACTTTTTATTCATTGATCCAACATGCAGGGGCGAAATCAGAAAATTCTTTTAGGGGGCCGAAATTAAATTGTAATTTTTACGATAGTAAAAATGTAATTTTTAAACGATTAAATTAAAAAAATTTATTTTTAAAGAGGCCAAAGTGCAATTTTACCTTTACTAAAAATGACTAAAAATGGAAAATTTTTCATTTTAAGAGAAGCCGGGCCCTGCTAGCCCCCCTAAATTTGCCTCTGCCAACATGTATTAATAATGATAATTATATTTAAGGGAGAGATCCATTTACATTGTAGTTTTACACAACTTTTATAACATTTTCTATAATCAATATTTTAGCAATTCAACCATTAAATTTATTAATATAGTTGTATTCTTGATTTATATAAGTTTTCAAATTGATCTGATATCTCTACCATATCGACCCAAAATATTGTCTTTATTAATATATATTTAAAGACAGTTGGATTATTAAAATATTAATCCTTATTCTCTTTTCAATAGAAGGATGACAAATCAGATTTTTTTCTTGAGTTTTAGCAATTTTAATTGGATTTTAATTTTTTCAAGAGAAAAAAGTTGAAAATCAGGAGGATAAATCTGATTTGTCATTCTCCTATTAGAAAGAGATAAAAGACGATATATAATCAAAATTTTATACAATCCCAATTAAATTGAAAACCATTAAATTTTTATTTTGAAAATTAAGTGTGTAAAATATACTAAAAAAATCATAGGTTTTAAAAAGGTAATAATTTAACAAACTTTATTTTAATTTTAAATTTGAATTGACATTGTTATAGTTTCATCAATTAGAGAAATTTGTCAGAAATCAATGAAGAATCCATCCGGCTTAAGAAGTCTCCGCGTGAGGAATTTGTTGCATTGGGCGGGCAGACGAAGGACACCAGCCAAAACCGCGTAGACCCCACCCCAGTCATGAACCTTTTCTTGTTTTTTTTTTTCCTATTCAATCTAATAATTTTAGAATTAATAAATAATATTAATACGAAACAATTAAATAATTAAAATATATGTCAAAAAACCCTTAAAAATGTAAAAAATTAATTCAACTTCTGTATTAAATTCGCATGATTAAGTTCTCAACGTTAATTAAAATAATTAGTTAAGCTTCTGTGTTAATAATTTTCATCATTGACCATATTGATGGTCAAAATAAATTGACGGATCAATCAAATAGTGACATGTGGAGCTTCTCATTGAATCTAATATTTTCTCATAAAAAATTATAAAAAAATAAAATAAAATTATAAAAATATTAAAATTGATATAAAATTATTAAAATTATTAAAATTATAAATTATTATAATTATTATAAAAATATAAAAAATCTAATAAATTATAAAATTAATAAAAAATTATTTAAAATATTTTGAATTAAAAAAGTATTAAAATACTTAAAAAACAATAAAAATTGTTAAAAATTATAAAAATATTAAAATTGATTAAATTTATAAAAATTTATAATAAAAAAAACATAAAAACTTGTACTAAACTGGTTAGCCTGAAATCGGAAAGAGTTCATTAGACCAGTTAACTTGGGAATCGAGCGGTTGAACTGATTTTTTATTTTTTAAAATTTTTTATCAAATTAAAATTTCATTATCCAACTATTAGCATATGTAGAATGAAATATTTTGGCCAAGATTTTCAAAATCGGACCGATGGTCGAACTGGTCAGGCCACCGGTTTGCCAATTCAATTGATCCGTTCATTTCAATTAAATAAAATAAAATATTAAAATATTAAAAAAATTGGTTCAAACATTCAATTTCCAAGTCAATTGATTTAATGGCTTTCTCCAAATCGATACCCTTGTCGACTTTGATCTAATCAGTCCAATCGGCTGATCTGGTCTAGTACAAGTTTTTATGATTTTTTTATAATTTTTATAAGTTCATATCAATTTTAATACTATTTATGATTTTAATAGAATTTTAATATGTTTTTATAAATTTTTAAATATGTTTTATTACTTTTATAAATTTTATAGAATTTTTATGTTTTTGATAATATTTATAAGTTTATATCAATTTTCATATATTTTTAATATTTATATTTTTTATAAATATTTTCTGTTATTGATATTATTTTTATGGGAAAAAAGTATTAGATTAAATCAAAAGTTGTCACGTGTCACAATTTGATTGGTCTGTCAATTTATTTTTACAGTCAATGTGGTCAATGATGGAAACCGTTAACGGATGGACTTAATTGATTATTTTAGTTAATGGTAGGGGGCTTAATTGAATGTGAATTTAATATAGGGGCTTAATTGATTTTTTTGCATTTTTCTTAAGGACTTTTATATATATAAGCCATTTATATACCGTAAATTACTAATATTAAAATTAATTTTGATATAAAATATATATGAGGCAGTTGGAAATTGTGATTAATTTGTTAGCGAGTGACGACAAGTGAACACTGACAAAATTCAATAACGACGTTCACATGATTTGCAGTTAGGCTATAAGGCTATAATTTAATGGGAAAAGTACTTGGTTAAATTTTGATGTTAGTCCCCATACTTTACGAAAGTTGTGGATTTAGTTCATGTACTTTAATTTAATCAATAATAGTCTCTTTATTTTCCGAACTGGTCAATTTTAGTCCTTACACTGTTCAAAATTAAAATTTTAGTCTTGACCCAAATAGTAACAGTTAAATTTAGTTGGTTCACTTTAATTACTAGTCATGCACTATGCATATAATTGTAGACTTCATCCATATTCTTCAATTATATCATTCTAAGTCCCTACACTTTTCCAATTTTGAAATTTCAGTATTGATACAAATGACAGTCGTTAATCCATTAATTGGAATTTTAGTGAGTAATATGTGGAAATAACAAACTGACTTGGTATTATACATATTATAATATGTTTGCCATATCATATTTTGGAAACTAACATTATTTAACTTACTGAATTTAATAGTTATCATTTGGTGAGGATTGAAACTATAAAAATTAAAAAATAAAAGGACTAAAAATGACCAAATTAAAATATAGAGATTAAATGTATAACTTTCGCAAGTATAGGGGCTATTAGAAAATTTTAACCAAATTTCATATCCGAAATGCTTAGGTTGACTATTGCAATTGAAATCAAATGTCATTATGACATTTAAGAATAAACCAACTGTCAGAATATATGTGATTATATACCATTTATAATAATATCTTTATATAGAAGTTCCCTAAAAACCCTATATATAAAAGTCCTCCCAATGCATGGGATAGGTTAACTCAACAAGGGTATTTATAGTATTTAAGAAAAAATATTGAGAATTAATTAAGGTATCGATTTTATTATTTTTACATGTATTTTAATTATTTTAAATTTAGTACATTGAGTCTTAGCTCGATTGATATGAATATTATTGTCAATGTAAAAGGATGTGGGATCGAGTGCATTGAAACATATTATCCTGCTATTTATGGGTTAAGGAGGGGCTATAAGTAGTTTTAGGCATTGTGTCAAAAATAGCAGATATGACAACAACTTATAATAAAATTGTTAAAAAAAGTATTTTAAATTTAATTAACTTTTAAATGGTACTATTTAATTATATATATGCATTCATATATTTATATTATATTTATGTTATTTTTCGAGTTTTTACACGTTTTTATTTATTTAATTTTTTTGTATATTTTTATGCATTTGTGAATTTGGTGTTGTGTTAATGTTATTTGTTTTAATTATTTTAAATTGTTTAAGTCATGTATTAATTCATCTCACATTTAGTATAGCTTTTTCGGGTTGATTAAAAAAGTATATAATCTTATCGATAAATTTTGAGTATAGTAGCAAAACATGTTGCACTCTAAAGGAGAGAATTTATGTTCAAACTTTAGAGCAACATGGTTGGAAAGAGTAACCATGAACCCAAAATGATTAGTTTTCATAAACCGTAAAATGAACATGAAAGATACCTTACTCATACTCCCAAATATATATATAATTTTCATACATTAAAAATTGATTATATGTATGTTTTTAGGGGTGTTCAAATAGTCTGAATTACTCAAAATGTAAAAATCTTTAACCGTTAACCGAATTGAATTTTTTCAAATACATTAACTGAACCGAAATGTTTTGGTTAATTCGATTGGTTAACTGAACTAATCGAAATTTATATGTTTTTGTCTTTTAGTTAAAATAAGTATAAAACATATAAAAAATATATTGCTAATGTTCATTTTTTTAATAGTTAAAAAATATATCATATATAACATATTATTTATTTCGATTAATATAAAAAATAATAGTTCAAAAAATACATTACTAATAAAAAATATATTATATATAATATATTATTTATTTCGGTTAATTTGGCCGGTTCAAAATTGGGTAATTAACCGAATTAATTGATAACCAAAATTTCAAAAAATCATTAACCGACCTTTGACCGAACTAAATTTGGCCACCAATCCATTAATCGAATTAGATCGGTTTGGTCGATTAATTCAGTTTTAATCGAACTATGAACACCCCTATATATTTTAACACATTATGTATGTGTGTCATGTTTACGTTACTTTGATAATATAATATATTTTATATAACTTTTTCATAATTATTCAATTTAAAGAAATAATTACATGTTAATAATTTGTTTATTTAGATTTTAATGCGTTTGATATTTATGTCATGTACATCTAGTTTTGATGACGCCAAGACTACTCTTTTTTATATAATGCCTAAAATTACCTATAGTCTCTCACTAACCCTTAAATGGGAGTATAATGCGCTTCAGCGCAGTTGAACCCACATCCTTCTACACTAATAACAATATCGATATCAATCGAACTAAGACTCAATCGACTATTATATCTTAAATAATTTCATATTTCTTCTAATTTTCATAATAATTTAAATTTAAAGTTATTTACTTAAAAATTCCATCAACACTTACCACCATAATATTATATTCAAAAGTTTAATTTATTTTCCGAAGCGAAGGTGTATATTATAATTATATAAAAGTTAGTACCATGAATGAGCTTTGCCGATTTGAAACTTAGAATCATCAAAATTTGACGAATAACACCTATCTTACATCATAATGTTGTGGGGCTAGGGCTATTTTAGGCATAAAAGTGTATTGTACGAGGTTGAGATATTTATTTGATGCGAGTTTAAATCATGTTATTTCATTTTTATTTTCGATATTGTATAAAAGTTTAATTTTAAATTTAATATTTTATGTTAATTAAGATATTTAGTCAATGCATAACAGTAATAAAGATGGTTTAGAGTGTAAGATTATTTAGTACACTATCAGGTATATTGATCTATTTAGTTGGAGGGTAAAATTTTACTGTTTGATTGATGGAATGTAAAATTATTTAGTACACTATCGGGTATGTAATATTATCTTATTTGATCTATTTAGTTGGAGGGTAAAATTTTACTGTTTGATTGATGGAATGTAAAATTATTTAGTACACTATTGGGTATGTAATATTATCTTATTTGATTCATTTAGTTGGAGGGTAAAATTTTACTATTTGATTGATGGAATGTAAGATTATTTATTTAGTACACCATCGGGTATGTAATATTATCTTATTTGTTTCATTTAGCTGGAGGGTAAAATTTTTGATAAAATGTAAGATTATTTGAAAACACATTTTACTGAATTGTCAATCTAACATTTGTTTTCCTTTTTATTGTTTCCTACACAAAAGTTGAAGCTTATAATATTTTATTGGCATAATGATAAATTTAGCACTCAACGTTTACATTTTCTGTCAATTTGGTCATTAATCTATTTTTGAGCTAAACTTAGCCCTTAACCTTTCAAAAAAGAGTCAATTCGTTTTCTTTTTAATGAAAATGATGACTAAAACATTAATTTTTAACTTTGTTGGTGTGGCAACTTGCATGGGAATTCATGTGCACATCGTGCTAATATAACATCATTTGTCTTATATGTCACATCAACAAATAATTCAAATATTATAAAAATTAAAAATATATAAAAATAAGTTTATAAAAATTTAAAAAATTTAGCATGGAGCACACGTGGATTGTCATGCAGGTTATCATGTTTAAAAAATTAACATTTTAGTTAGTATTATATGATTAAAAAAATATCATTTCGACTCTTAGTCAAAAAGGTTTATGGTCAAATTTGATTTTTTTTTTAAATTGAGGCCAAATTTAACTAAAAAAAGAATAATGATAAAATTGACTAAAGATATAAACATTGAGAACTAAATGGCATTATGTCTATTTTATTTTACTATTAAATGAATATATTTATTTAATAAACTAATTTCATATCTCTTTTTTCAAATAAATAAATTAAAGTTGAGGAAAAGTGATAAGCTGCTAAGGCTTTTCTTTTAATCAAAGTGACAAAGGAAAAAAAAAAGAAAAAATATTTTATTATTATTATTACATGTTGGGACTTAAATATTAATTTTCCTCAACTTATAATAATAAATAAATATGATTGAAATATTACTTGAAGAATATATTAAATAATTAAAAATTTTGATTAATTGATTATTGTTATTTCGTATTGGTTTAGAAAAAATGAATCAATGTTATTGATAATAAGGATAAAATTGTCACTAATGTCACATTACCAAGGGAATATAAGATTACAAAAGGAAGTTATGGGGTAAATGTATCATGGAGATCATATACTAAGAGTCAGATTATATTTTGCCCTATTTACTAAAAAAATGAGCAAATTAGTCCTTATACGTTAGATCAAAGAACATACAAATTGTTTCTGTTAAAAATTTCATCGATTTCTACTATTAAAAATTGGTGTGACTAACAAAATAACTAGACAGTTACACATGGCGCGCCTCGTGTACCTCATTCTTGTTGGAACATTTTCAAATATTTATAGTATCCCAATAACTATAAATAAATGAGTGTAATTAATCAAAAGATAAAACTTTTGGTCATTGGTCAAAAGTTATATCATTTGATTTTTTAAAAAAAAAGAATTATAACTATTCAAAAAATATTATTTGAATAGTTACAAAATTAAATGAATAATTATTATTATTTATTTATTCATAAAGATACCTATTGAAAGACGTCTCTATGAAGAGACATGAAAATTCCTATAAATAGGAATGAGATTTCATTTTGAAATCATATCAACAAATTCTAATATTTTTTCTTTCCTTCCTTCATTTTCTAATATTATTAGATTATTCTATAAAGTATTACTGCATAAATCCTTTGTAGAAATTGAGTTTTTTGTTATACATTGCTCAGTGCATAGTGGACTATTCTCGTCAGTGCAAAATGCAAATAGTCATTGGCTTCATTATATCCTCGAGGTTAATTTTCTTGGAACTCATTTGCACACCGAAGGTAGGTGGGGGCGAATATAACCTTAAAGATAGTGGCTTGATACACGCATTGGAGCCTATCCTAGTTCTTCTTTTTCTGTTCGAGTTTCGATCGTGTGTTCGAGATTTTCCTTACCGGAGTTTTGAACTAACAATTTTAAGGTTATATTTCACTATGACTACCACAACACATGAAAGTGGAACACTAAGGGAGTTGGCTTCCAACTTTGTTAAACTTGATCGGTTTGATGGTGGCAATTTTTGACAATGGCAGAAAAAGATGCACTTCTTATTATCAACTTTGAAGATTGCTTATGTTGTGGATACTCCAAAACATGAAGAGAATGAAAATGAATCTGTTGCTGCAACCCGAGAAAGACAAAAATGGACAATGCTGACTACATGTGCATGGGCCATATATTGAATGGTTTATCTGATGGTTTGTTCGACACCTACCAAAATGAGGTCACCGCTAAAGAATTATGGAACAAATTGGAGGCAAGATACATGACCAAAGATGTTACAAGTAAGAAATTTCTTGCCAGTCGTTTCAATAATTATCAAATGGTTGATGGTCGTTCTGTTATGGAACAATTTCATGATATTGAAAAGATGCTGAATCAATTTAAGCAATATGATATGAAAATGGATGAAATGATTGTGGTATCCTCCATAATAGACAAACTTCCTCCATCTTGGAAAGACTTTAAAAGAAGTCTAAAACATAAGAAAGAGGAAATATCTCTTGAGGCTTTGGCAAATCATCTTCGTATTGAAGAAGAGTATCAAAAACAAGATCAGAACCTAAATTCTGAAAATGCCAAAGTACATGTTACGGAGGAAGTACAGACTACTAAACCATTCAAGAGAAAGTTCAAACAGACTGATAGAGCACCTAAGTTCAAAAAGAAACAAAAGGACTCATGCTATCATTGTGGAAAGCCGGGACATTTCAAGAATGAATGTCGATTTTTAAAGAAGAAATCATCTTCTAAGGTTGATAATAACGAAAAGTTCGTTGCAATGATATCTGAAATTAATATGGTACAAGATGATAATACATGGTGGATTGATACCGGAGCAACCAAACATGTGTGCAAAGACAAAAGCATGTTCACAAAGTTCACACAATGTGAAAATGACAATGTCTTGTACATGGGAAATTCTTCCACCGCAGCAATCAAAGGCAAAGGGTCTGTTGAACTACAATTCACTTCTGGAAAAGTTTTAACCTTAAATGATGTATATTATGTACCAGAAGTTAGGAAGAATTTAGTGTCTGGAAGTCTGTTGAATAAGTTAAGTTTCAAACTTGTTTTTGAGGCAGATAAGTTATTTTGTCTAAGGGAGGAATTTTTGTGGGGAAAGGTATATGTATGAGAGCTTGTTCAAACTCAATATTATTAATAAGAATAAAAATACTATTTCTGCTTATATGATTGAATCTTTTTGTTTGTGGCATTATAGATTAGGTCATTTGAATTATAGAAAATTGAATGACATGTATAAATTAGATTTAATTCCTATTTTTAATAATAATATTGAAAAATGCAATACATGTATGTTGACTAAAATTACAAGAAACCCTTTCCCTAAGGTTAAAAGGAAAACAAAATTGCTTGATTTGATACATAGTGATTTATGTGACATGCATAATACTCCTACATTAGGTGGAAAGAAATATTTTGTTACTTTTATTGATGATTGTTCTAAATATTGTTATGTATATTTATTGCATTCAAAAGATGAAGCGCTTGATAAATTTAAATTTTATAAATCTGAAGTTGAACTTCAGTGTGAATCATTTATCAAGTGCTTAAGATCGGATAGAGGTGGAGAATACTATAATCCAAGTTATTTTGAACTCACTGGAATTGTCCATCAAGTTTCAACCCCTTACACACCACAACAAAATGGTGTAGCTGAAAGAAAAAATAGAGTCTTGACTGAAATGGTAAATTCAATGTTATCATATTCAGGTCTTGGACAAGGTTTTTGGGGAGAAGCTGTTCTAACAGCTTGTCATATATTGAATAGAGTTCCTAATAAGGAAGCTAAAATAACCCCCTATGAACAATGGAAGAAAAGGAAACCAAACCTTAATTATTTGAAGGTTTGGGGTTGTAGAGTTATTGTAAAAGTTCCAACACCAAAACGTAAAAAGTTAGGTGAAAGAGGAATTGAATGCATATTTATAGGTTATGCACATAATAGCAAGGCATATAGGTTCATGGTAATTGAACCAAATGATTCAATTTCAATTAATACTGTTATTGAATCAAGAGATGCTATTTTTGATGAAAATAGATTTAATTCTATATCAAGACAATTACAGCCACAACAATTGATTCATTCTTCAAATGAGAATGAGATTCCATTGAAACAATTTGATAATAATGATAAATCTTGTCAAGAATTAAGAAGAAGTAAGAGGATTAAAAAGGTCAAAGATTTTGGACCAGATTTCATTATGTTTCTTGTAGAAGGAAAAGGTGAAAGTATATGCAATAAGGTACCTTATTGTTATAATACTGAATCAGATCCTATTACATTTGAAGAGGCAGTGAAATCTCAAGACTCTACTTTTTAGAAAGAAGCAATAAATGATGAAATGGATTCAATAATGGGAAATCAAACTTGGATCTTAGTTGATCTTCCACCAGGTTCCAAACCAATAGGTTGTAAATGGATCTTCAAAAAGAAAATGAAGGTCGATGGAACTATTGATAAATTTAAAGTAAGGTTGGTAGCAAAAGGTTTTACACAAAGATAAGGTATTGATTACTTTGATACCTATGCTCTAGTAGCAAGAATTGCTACAATTAGACTTTTAATATCACTTACCTCTATATATAATTTGGTTGTTCACCAAATGGATGTTAAAACTGCATTTTTAAATGATGAATTGGAAGAGGAAGTGTACATGGAGCAACCGGAAGGATTTGTTGTTCCAGGACAAGAGCATAAGGTATGTAAGCTTGTTAAATCTTTATATGGGCTTAAACAAGCACCAAAACAATGGCACCAAAAGTTTGACAAGGTTGTTTTAGCTAATGGCTATAAAATAAATGAATCTGTGCATATATAGCAAATTTGAAAATGGAAAAGGTGTCATAATTTGCTTATATGTAGACGACATGCTCATTTTTGGCACGGATTTGGAACAAATAGAAAACATAAAGAAATTCTTGTCAAACAACTTTGCTATGAAGGATATGGGTGTAGCAGATGTTATTCTTGAGATTAAAATAACCTGAGATGAAAGCACTATAGCTTTATCACAATCACATTACATTGAAAATGTGCTTAAAAAGTTTGATCTTTTCAACTGTATACCAGCATCTACACCCATGGATCCTCAATTAAAATTAGTATCTAACGCTGGTAGGAAAATTGATCAATTGAAATATGCAAGTCTAATTGGTTGTCTTATGTACATAATGACTTGTACAAGACCAGATATTGCATATGTTGCTGGAAAATTGAGTAGGTACACAAGTAATCCAAGTAGTTTGCATTGACAAGCTTTGAATAGAGTACTTAGGTACTTAAAGAAAACTATTAACTATGGATTGTGTTATAATGGATATCCTCCAGTTTTAGAAGGGTATTCGGATGCTAGTTGGATTACAAGTTTGGAAGATCATGCATCTACTAGTGGATGGATCTTCATTCTTGGTGGAGGAGTCATTTCTTGGGGTTCCAAGAAACAAACATGTATTACTGATTCCACCATGGCAGCAGAATTTATTGCATTAGCCGCTGCATCTAAAGAAGCAGAATGGTTAAGAACTTTTCTTTATGATGTACCTTTATGGCCTAAGCCAATTTCACCTATTTCTATCTGTTGTGATAGTGAGACTACTCTAGCAAAAGGATATAGCCAAGTATATAATGGAAGGTCTAGACACATTGGATTAAGACATAGTTATGTCCGACAATTAATCTCTGATGAAGTGATCACTATTAATTATGTGAGGTCAAGTGAAAATTTGGCAGATCCTTTGACAAAAAGTCTTGCTAGAGATGCAGTAAAAAGGACCTCAAAAGGGATGTGACTCAAGCCTATTAATTAGAGTCACCAAAATGGAAACTCGACTCAACGCTTGGTGTAATGTCAAGTCTTGAGTTCAATGAGACAAAGTACATCATTAGTATGTGACTGTTAGCACTATAAATAAATCCATCCTAAGATTAAAGTGCTAGGTACCCGTAATGATAAGGGAAGGATGAGTAATGTATTCTTAATGGACCCATAACATAAATATGTTAGAGTGTTATAATTACGGGAACACTTTTGATGGGATCCACCTATGTGAATGGAAGTGTGGCCGCTTCTAGGAGCTCAAGGGCTTGGCTCTGACAACACTCATGAAAAGAGGACATAGACACATGGCCATAATAGTATCCCTAGATATTATGCATTGACCGATGTTGAAATCATTGTGTGAGATGTGTTCAGTTAATCAAATGGAATAGTTGGTTCAAAGCTTAGCCTACCATGCAATTTTGATTAACTTTAACATGTTTTCACTAAGTGAAAGTTCAATCGTAAGACGCCTTTATTTATGCAAATTGATTTCCAAGAATATCAAAATCTAAATATTTTGAAAATGGGGGGAGATTGTTGGAACATTTTCAAATATTTATAGTATCCCAATAACTATAAATGAATGGGTGTAATTAATCAAAAGATAAAACTTTTGGTCATTGGTCAAAAGTTATATCATTTGATTTTTTTTAAAAAAGAATTGTAACTATTCAAAAAATATTATTTGAATAGTTACAAAATTAAATGAATAATTATTATTATTTATTTATTCATAAAGACACCTATTGAAAGATGTCTCTATGAAGAGACATGAAGATTCCTATAAATAGGAATGAGATTTCATTTGGAAATCATATCAACAAATTCTAATATTCTTTCTTTCCTTCCTTCATTTTCTAATATTATTAGATTATTCTATAAAGTATTACTGCAGAAATCCTTTGTAGAAATTGAGTTTTTTGTTATACATTGCTCAGTGCATAGTGGACTATTCTCGTCAGTGCAAAACGCAAATAGTCATTGGCTTCATTGTATCCTTGAGGTTAATTTTCTTGGAACTCATTTGCACACCGAAGGTAGGTGGGGGCGAATATAACCTTAAAGATAGTGGCTTGATACACGCCTTGGAGCCTATCCTATTTCTTCTTTTTCTGTTCGAGTTTCGATCGTGTGTTCGAGATTTTCCTTACCGGAGTTTTGAACTAACAATCCTGACGTACATGGATCAATTTTTAATAGTAGAAATGGATGGAATTTTCAATAGAAGGACAAGTGTACCCATTGATCTAATTTATAGGGAGTAATTTGCCCATTTTTTAATAGAGGGAGCAAAGTGCAATATGATTCTTATTAAAGAGACCTCCATGGTATTTTTACTAAAGTTGTGGTATTGAGATTGCCCCCTATATTCCCAAATATTGGCACTATTGAGAATGTGAAATTATCAACCTAAGGTAATTATTAAAATCTAAATATGGGAATTCTATATCGAAATCCAACATTACCCTTAGGAATGTTGCTGTTAAGGCATATAAGGTCTTGGTGGATGGTTCGATCCTCTGTAGATGCAATATGCATAATGAATATTTCTAACAATATTGACACCTCTTCCATGAGCTTGCAGGTCGTATCTACAGTAACTATTGACTGAGGTGGTACCCCGAATGGGAGACAAAACTTCTGAATGGGTAAATACCTTTCGTTAAGGATCCAAGACCTAACTCCCCTCAATAGTTGCAATCCTTAAATCAAATGCACCCTAAGAATGTAAGATTACCTCTACCAATAAAGTTACTGGAATGAAAAATTACTTAACACATTTTAAAATATAAGATTTTGGTTTTTAGTTGATAGAATCCAATATTACCTAAAATCACATTTTACTAAATTATCCTTATTGTTTTTGTTTTAATAACAACTTCAGTTCCTTTAATATTTTTCAATATCAATTTTTTCATGCAATTATGATAATTTATGAAATTCATTTTTATTACACCTTGGTTTAACATTTGAATTCAATCAAATAACGATTGAATTTTTTTTCGAACAATTGAACCTAATTATGATAGTTTTTATATCATTTATCACTTGTATAGTTTTTATAGGGAAATGAAATCAAATTCTTCACAAAAAATGATTAATATACACATATCTCTATTAAGATTTGCAATGTCCTCTAATAAATACTAATAATTTTTTAATAGAATTATATTAAGAAAATTAATTATCTTTTGGCTTGATGCAAATGGATTGCACTAACTCATTTACTAGCATCTAAGAAAAAGAACAAATTTCTTTTTGTTTAACTAGACTTATATTTTTTGGTGTTATATATTACTAAGGAAAATCATAAAAAATTCTCTCTTTTTCTCCAAGCTGTTTGTTTCATATTTTCTGTTTTGCCTAATAACAGTGTCAGCCTTCGAGCTGGTTATTTTTCTTATTTATTATACATGTCTTCTCTCTTTTCAGTTTACAGATCTATTTTATGAGTATTTTTGTTGTCTTCACAAGTTGTAATAGACAGATGACAATGCTTGTCGTTCGCTAACACTCCACCGGCTACCAGTAGTTTTTCTTGGAAAGTAGGTGACTTTTCGTAAACTTCTTAATCTATTTGAGAGTATTTCAAAATAATAAATGATTTCAAAAGTTTATTTAAACTTGTGTTATCTTAAGTTTTTTATATGTTTTTTGTTTGTTTTTTCTATTGTTTAATAAGTCTTCAGTTTTAGAAGATTTTGTCTGCTCTTGTAGCATGTTTTTTTGGTCTTGCTTATGCATGTAATCTTAGTTCTACAAGTGATTTTAGGGATGATTTTGTTGTCGTCCTCTCTAGTTTGGTGAATGCTCGATTCTTTTGTCAATTTTCACTCGCCACTTTGGACCATCCAGGGTTGATTTCCTTATCGTATTAGGTGCTTGCAATCACTCCAGATATGTCGTGCTTGAGTTGTGACAAAGCCAATTGTTAACGTGTCATAATGTTTTATTGATGCTGAGGCTAAATCCTTTTGGTGTGTTGATAAAGCTTGTCCTTCACCATCTACAACGAGTATTTGTTATTTTTTTCCCTGAATTGTATGGTTCCATTCATTGAATGAATTAATGAATTTATCTTTCAAAAAAAAAAACTAGACTTATATTTTATTAGCATAAAAGGGATGAAATTTATTAAAACAATAAAAACAAAGGATGAAATTGTTCAAAATTTTAGATTCCATCCGGAATGTGAGATAACTAAAAGAAGAGGTGGTATTGAACTTATTTTCTATATTTCGTAATTTTTGACAACATTTAGTATGTAAGATTAACGCTTCAAAGGAATGCTTGAAATCCAAACATGGTAATCATATTCTAAAATCTTACATTACCATCAAGAATGTAAGATTTTGCAAACCAAACAACCCCTTAAAGTAATATATATTATACTAGTTATCATTCGTTTTATGTAAGTTTCACCATGTTTATGTGTCGTGTTCATGTTATTTTTCATTTCATGTCATGCTTTATATATTTTTCATGGTGATTAAGTTTAGAGTATAATGTGTTCATTAATGTCATGTTCATGTTGTGTTTTAATTCGAAACATATAGTGCGTAATCAGTCATTGAAATTCAATTTAGAGAAAGATTATTTGTTTATATTGTATTCTCATTATCGTTTATCATACAAAGTATTATATAATCTTTTACACGTTAATAATTGATTTTATATAGAATTTTTTTCGAATTTCTTTTTATAGATTTTGATATATTCACGTATATATTTTCATATTCATTTTATTTTTCTAGAACATGTTTTTTTTTTGGAAGAAAAATAATATTATGAAAAAAAGAAAAAAATAATATCAATGTAACAAGCTAACGAGAGAAACGCAACTCAAGCCAACAAGCTTCCCTAATACATCCAGACCTAACTCTCTTGAAGGTCATATTATCATAACGCTCGTAATAAGGCAGGGTTGGCAAGACAATGAGTAATCGTATTTGCATCCCGACATATCCAATGGAAGGATAACGCTTGAAAATGCTTCAATTTATTATATTTGTTATTTGTAGTACGAGTTTCCGTTTATTGAATCATAATTACATCCAAGGAAAACAAACCAGAGTTGCAGCCATAATTTTAGAGAAAAATGCCCAAGGAGAAATTGCAAAGGGAATCCACCATGGCTCATGGGCATGCCATGGGACATCGTTCAAAAGGCCAAAGGAGAAAAAGCAAAATGAAACAGGCTCTTTTATTATTATTACTCATGTAAGGAAGAACATATTTTAACAATAAGACCAATAAAAGAAATTGGCCTTTCAATTTGTCAAAAACTATGAAGAAAAAAGGGAAAATACTGTGTTGAATCTATACAAAAGGCAACATTCTTGGACATTCTTTCCATAGGATCATGATTGTTTCTTCAATCAACCACAGGATGACGGTTATCGTTGCCGGTTCACCGGACACTAAAGTTTAATGTTGCTCTCATGGACGAACCCGTATCCCATATTCAAGCATAAGGATGATGAGCTATATAATCTGGTAATGGAATATCATATTGCAAAATGTAGATTTAAATATATAACATATAAATATATACCTTATGTAACTTTTCTTCCTTTCTAAACTTCAACTCTCCTCTGTGGGTTGTCATTTCATCCAATATCTCAGCATCACAAATGCTGTCTTTAGTCCCTTCACTTGTAGATTCTCTTTCTGGTCTAAACACTACCTTGTCTATGCTTTTGCATGGTTTGCCTACAATTTCTTCGTACTCGGCAGCATCAAGTTCCCGAAGACATTCAGGAGTGAAAAGCTTTGGAAGGATGTACTGTCTGATGCTGATGAGGAGGAAGAACGGCATCGGGAACAGTATTCCAGCTGTCGGGAACTATGTCACCCCGTAACATGCCACAAAATATACCAATTGGAACAATGTAAACATCAAAATGGACTTGAAAGGTAGTCTCCAAATACGGTGCATGAACACCTTCCAAGACTCTGCTCAATGATTCAAGAAACAAAACCATGTCAACCCTCCCATTCAGTTTCATAAAACGTCTGTTTTAAGGTACAATGACTTACTTGTAACGCCAGCTGGGGTGATGAACAGTAGCAACAACCTTCCCCAGAACTGGTTCCCTGGGAGGCTGTCAGGCAAAGTATCCCCACAGTATCGAGGTCGGAATCTTTTTTACGATAGGCAGAGCAGACAATGAAAGTCCAACAAGCAATGACTGCAACAAGTTGCTCATCCTTTGCTCATTAACTCTTAATGGCAAATAAGCATCGATATATTTCTCAGGATCGGAATTTTCTTTCGCAATTGCCTTCCCGTCACGTTTCATTACAGCCTCTTTCAAGTTCTTCAACTCTTATCTACTGAAGTAGATTGCAATCCAAAAATTATTATTTAGTGAGTCTTGTGGCCAATCAAATATGCTTGCAAGCATGTCTATAGTACCTACAGTAACAGATTCGTCCATTTCTATGAACACAGCTTTCATCCTTCCTTAAATTTCTGAGTTGCTTTCTAGTTGTGATATGCCCTCCTTGGCACTTTTTACCCTTTTTTTTTCTGAATAATAGAGGAATGGCCTCTAAAAAAGTACAATGTCATACCTGCTTTTTGAGAACTGCAAGGCTCTTAATGTGCATGGGAGATTGTGGAAGGACCCCATATGAAGGAGGGAGTCCCAACAACCCACAAATCAAAGTATGGAACCATGATTGACAACAAGCATTTAAGCCTCATATATTATGAAATACGTATATAATGAAAATATAACTTGTAAGAGGAGTTTAAGTACCATAACTCCTAGCAGTAAGATATCATAATGGTAAGCAGAGGGAATTTTAAGGTTAAACTCCTTTTGTTGTGCCATCTGTGAAGCAACACTGTGATCAAAGAAGTATAAACCTGCTATCATTACTGCTGGTATAATGGCAACAAAGATGTACATAATTGGCACCTTTCCCATATCCTGTAACAAGGAAAAAAAAACATTTTAGATCTTCAACACATGCTCATTTTAGAGACAGTTCAATAGTAAGTATATCAAATAATGGATTCTTAACATACCTTTATCACAGTCCAATGATAGAATGTTTCAGGGTCCCAAAGCTGTGGACAGAACAGCCTCCTAGGAACTCCAGAACTAACTTGTCCGGGTATCGTGTAAGACAATGCTGTCCAACACAAGATCATAAGGGGAACCCCATAATCTGCAACAAAACCTCGAAGCCAACCTGAAAGAAGAGCCGACAGAAACATGACTTTTAAAGACCGGTGAAACTATCAAATCAGTAAAATCCCAATTAGTGAGTTAATGTAGGTACCTGTTCCACAACGCCACAATCTTGCCTTAAGTGTCTTTAAGGAAGTTAATAGAACCCCAAATGAGAAAATGATTGCAAGCAACCCATTTGTGTAAAGCCAGGGGAACTGATATTTCTCTAACTTGGGATTTTCACCTTTGGGAACATGGAACTCACTGATCACTCCCTATCATCCAAACATTATTATTATGGAGGTTAAAAGTTAAAACCACAAGAATCTGTCATCATAAACATCATAATTTCTTTGTTGTTTAAGTCATTCAATACCTTAATAGCCTCTTGAAGGAAAAGAACAGTTATCAACATGCCCAAACCCTCTCCTGCAATTCTTGTAAATCTTGTGATTATGGTGCATGCATTGAATATAGCAAGAAGAATGAGCAGCATAGCTGTCCATACGCACACCCTGGTAAAAGAAAGCAAATAAGAACATTTCTGTGGAATCAAGAAGCTAGAAAAAATATTAAAATCCATTACCATGCAGTCCAAGCTAAGAAGAGTTCCCGGCCCAAGTCTGGTCTTTGTTTGCAGAAATGGTACAAATAAGTATACATTATAATTGTTGTCTCTGCAACACCTACTATCAACAAAGGCTGTCCACCTAGAATGGAGTGAATGATTCCACAACTAGTTGCCGAAGTCAATGTTTCCACCGCGCCGAAGGCATCATCTGAAACAAGAAAAGAACAAAAACAATATAAGGTTTATGAGTTTTCAGCACTAATAACAATTTAACATTCTAGTTTTTAAGGTGATAAACAAATGGAGTACCTGTGTCTCGACTCAATTGCTCTCCAAAGGCAATTACAGGCAGTGCAGAAGCAAAGAAGATGTAGAAAGTTGGAGCTAATATCCTGGTAGAAATAACAATTGAAATATGAATCAAAATCGGAAATGTCTTTGAAGGAACATAACGTAGTGCCAAAAACATCAAAAATACCGAAAGCCAGAGCGAAGTGCATTGGTCCAATCTTGCTTGTAGAAAGCGCTTCTACCCTTGATGTCTTTGATCATCCCTTCGAATGCAGTTCTCATGTTTCCCATAGCTGATTCAATAGAAGTAGAAAAAAATTGGTTTTACATGAATCTTATATTCTACAATGACAGCAACACATGTATCCAAAAACATCCTCTTAATCACATAGGCAAAACAGTGCAGTGTATAAAATGCATGTGTGTGGATTTTATGAAGACCAATGATAGTCGTTACTACTCATAGAGTTGTCAATGGTCCGGGCCGGGTGCTAGACCCGATTGATAGGCTCAAGTCTAGCCTAAAAAACGGGTTTAAAATTTTGTTTAAGTCTTGTTTGAATAAAAATGTTAAAATTCGGGCTCAACTTGGCCTGTCTATATTAATTTTTCTTTTTATATATATATGAAAATATAATACATCAAAAATATTAAAATAAATATTTCTCAACAAATTGAAAATAAATTTAAAAAAATTTTACACTTAAATAACACTAAGATATGTGCAACTTAACAAGCAAATGTCTCTAAAATAGTAGCAAAATTAACAATAAAACAAACTTTTACAATATCCTAACAATAACAATATAATAGTTAAATGACAATAAAACAATGAAAAAATAACAACAAAGTAGAAGCAAAATAGTAGGATTTTTTTTTGAAAATTTGGATCGGGCCGAGCGAAAAGAACTTATTCAAGGCCCAATCCATTTAAAAAACAGGTCTCTTTTTTTTTTTTTGGTCAAGCTCATTTTTCAAGATTATAATTTTGCCCAAATCATTCTACTTTTATCATGATTCAATTCATGAATAAGTCTAAACTATTAGATAATAAAAGAGAGAATCAATTACCAAAATAAACACGACTTAATTTATCAGAATTTAAAATAATGGATCAAACCTATTTTTAAAGTATAAGTCAGCCGAACCGAACTTAACATTGGTCGGATCAATCACACGTCCCGGTGAAATAAAATTCCTTTATTATTATTTTTTTTTATGTGACAGCGGAGGTTTTTCATTTCACTGTATTGAATAATTAACCATTTTAAAATAAATATATTATAAATACAATTAAAATAATGAAAATATAAATGTATTTAATTTACTTAATCCACTTATATATAAATATATTTAAAAATATTAACTATTATGGATATAATTAAACAAACGGAGCTATTTAACCACCAAAACTGCTAAAATCGAAATCCACCTAACATAATTCATCAGTTAAGTCAGATAAGATGTTTAATCCACTTATGCTCGTACAAATTTTTACGTACCACCACTAAAATGAAAATGGGGAGAAAAATGGAGTTGGACCTCGATTCTCCGGCGTTGGACACTGCTTTCAAGTCAGATTTTATTTCTTCTCTTCAACTTTTGCCTCCCCTTTAAAATGAAAAATATGTCACTACACCAGAATAGGCTTTTAGCGGCATATTTTGTGGCGTTTTGATAAAAAACGCCGCTAAAAATCGAGCATTAGCGACGCAAAGAATAAAACGCCACTAAAGATCTAGCATTAGTGGCGATTCTTATAAAACGCCGCTAAAGAACATCATTAGCGGCGTTTACCACACAGCGCCGCAAAATCTCAAGACCAACACGCAGCGTTCTGGTGTTGATGTATATTGGCATTAGTGGCGCTTACGAACAAACGCCGGCAATGTATAGTATTAGCGGCGCTTAGTGGAAGTGCTGCAAAAGATGTTAGCCAAAACGCAGAGTTTGGTCTTGATGTATATTTCAATTAGTGGCGCTTATAAATAAAACGCCGCTAATGTATAGTATTAGCGGCGCAGAGCCTTAAACGCCGCAAGACATCTTAATCAAAACGCAGCGTGTTGGTCTTGATGTATAATATAATTAGTGGCGTTTAAGGAAAACACCAGCAAAGGATAGTTATAGCAGCGTTTGGTGGTAAGCGCCTCAAAATATCTTAACCAAAACGCAGAGTTTGGTCTTGAGGTGTATTAGAATTAGTGGCGCTTGATGAAAAACGCCGCTAAAGTATATCATTAGCGGCGTTTGTGGAACGCGCCGCAAAGTATCTTAACCAAAACACAGCGTTTAGTTCTTGATGTATACTGGAATTAGTGGCGCAAATGGGAAAACGCCACTGAAGCATAGTATTAGCGGCGCTTTTACCGAAACGCCACAAAAAATCTAAGCCAGACGGCATCGTTTCGGAACTTTTTAGTGCTTTAGTGGCATTTTTCCTTAAAGCGCCACAAAATCATTTTATATGTTTTTTATATTTAATTTGTTTATTTATATTAATTAAAATTCAATTTATTTTTAATTGAATATTTGTTAAAAATAGAAAAATTGAAATAGTATTATTTAAAATAATTTTAAAAAATTTTAGGTACATGACTGATTGATTTGTAATTTATATATTAAATAATTTCATATATAATTATAAAAGATACGATAGTATTAATTTTAAAATATTTAATTATTTATCATTATAGTTTAGGGGTTAATATATATGCGATTTAGGGTATACGGTTAATTTAGGATTTAAGGTCGGTTTAAGAGTTACAATTTTAACGTTTATATAGATTATGGAATTATGGATTCTGGTTAATTTAAGGGTTGTAATTTAGGGGTTATAGATTAAGAGTCAGGGATTTAAGGTTTATGGATTCAGTGTCAGGTTAGGCTTTAGGGTTTAGATTACTTAATGTGTTTTAATTTTTATAAAATATGGTTTAAGGGTTAGGGGTTAAGGATTTGAGTTAGGATTTAGGGTTTTGATTAATTAATATTTTTTAATTTATGTATTAAATAAGGTTTAGGGTTAGTACAAGTTAGGGCCAGGATTAGTGGTTTAAGGGTTAGAAGATAAGAGTTAGTGATTTAGAGTTTAAAAATTCAGGGTTAGGTTAGGCCTATTGGGAACTTTAATGGCGCTGCAAAATTTTTATTTTATTTAAGGGTTTACTTTATAGAATATATGATTTAATGTCCATGGTTTAGAGTTTTAGGGATTACAGTTTAATGTTTATTATTTTGGGTTAATAGTTTATGTGTTAGAGTTTGTGTTTAGGGTTTAAGGATACTGTTTAAAAATTGAAGAACATTTAGATTTTACTAAAGATTCATGCAATTTAATATATGAAAATAAAAAATATATGCTCTGTACAGTAACATTGGCCACGCAATTACCTTAAAATATGGTTTAGGAAAATTACGGTTTGGGACTTTTGGTTTTGACTTTTACTGTTTGGGGTTTTAAGGTTTAGGGTTTAGGGTTTGGGGTTTGGGGTTTGGGGTTTGAGGTTTAAGGTTTACAAATTATAATTTAAGCAGGTTTAAAACGCGAATTTATTTTTTTTAAATGTATTACTCTCTCATTTTTTTATTATTAATTTTTCCATTTTATAACTCTGGTTTTAATTTTGGATCAATTTAACTTCAATCTTGGATGACACTATTTTGACAACTCACGTGCTAGTATATTTGTATTCTATTCTTAGCGTATATATAATTTAAAATAAATTATAAATATTTTTAAATTTTGTAGAAATTTTAAATTTTTTTTAATTATGAAAGCCGTTAGAGGCGTTTATCTCAAAACGCCGGAAAGAGTATTTAACGTTAAGTAAAACTGCATCGTTTCCTGTCACTGGGAAGGGGAACAGCACCGTTTTGTTCATTTGTATTAGCAGCGCTTCAAAAAACGCCGCCAAGTTGGATTAGGAGTTAATGAAACTGCGCCATTTTACGTTGCTATTAGTGGCGCTTTCCATAAAACGCCGTAAAATTTTAATTATGTTTATTGAAATGTTGTCGTTTTTGTCTATTGTATTAGTGGCGTTTTTCGGAAACGCCACAACATTGGGTAAACTGTTGGGGAAACGGCTTCGTTTTGAGTTATAGTTAGTGGCGCTTTCCATAAAACGCCGCAAAATTTTAATTATGTTTATTGAAATGTTGTTGTTTTTGTCTATTGTATTAGTGGCGTTTTTCGGAAACGCCACAACATTGGGTAAACTGTTGGGGAAACGACTTCGTTTTGAGTAATAGTTAGTGGCGCTTTACTTGAAACGCCGCAAAATTGTTCAAACATTTGTTGAAACGTTGCCGTTTTGTAAATGTTATTAGTGGCGTTTTACCGAAAATGCCATGGGTTTGAGGTAAGTGTTGATGAAGCGACCGCGTTTTGAGTTATAGTTAGTGGCGCTTAGTTTAAAACGCCGTAAATTTTTGACCTATATTTTGTGGCGCTTTGCTTAAAACGCCGCAAAAATGTTTTTCAATGTTTGATACGATGCCGTTTATCTATATTATTAGTGGCGTTTATTGGGAAACGCCACATGTTTCAGCTGTTTGTTGATGAAACGACCGCGTTTCAGTTAAATTTAGTGGCGCTTTGATGTAAACGCCGCAAATGGATATTTTTTTAGATGAGAACGGCGTCGTATTTTTTCCATCAGTCTGACCAAATTAGACCCGACATTTCTCCATCAGTTCTCCCCCAAATACTCATTCTCCCCCAAATCCCTAAAATTTCCCCTAATCCCTAACAGCCCCCCAAACCCGATCACCTGCTACTCTGCCGTCTCCTGTGCTGTATCACTCCGTCCGTCCGTTTCCGGCGCCGCAACCATCAGTAAGTTCGAGTACTTCCTTCTTGGTTCCTTTTAAACATGTTCGCAATGTCTCTCTGTTGCTTCTTCATTGCTGTTGTTTTGACTCCTTCCTCGTAGCAACCCACGCTTTCAATCTTCCAACTTCCCCAGAAGCTCCAAGGCTGAAACCGAGGAGAAGACGCCGCAATTAGTAATTTCGGACTCCATCTTCAGTTTTGGGCAATACCCTTTCCAAGGTATAAAGCTCTCGGTATTATTTTCATCATTTAAAATTACTGGCTTTGGGTCCTTAGTTCTGATATGGTTACTTTTATTGGACTCCTTCATGCTCAAAAATCGGTCCTTTATGAGTGAATTAGTCGATGCTTTTGATTAGTTCGATAGTGGGTTTAGGGTACGACGTGTTTCTTTTATGTGAAATGCCTTTAGTCTGCTACTTAGAGAGTTATGGCGTGGAAAAGTTATTGGCATTTGTTATATCTAATGAAGTTGTTTTAAAAACTTTTCAATGGGAAACTTTTTTGTTAAAGAAAAACCATTCTTCTGTTTGATTATAATGAATATATATAGGCTTCCTTTTATCATTTCTGATTTGGTTTGATTTTGTTGTAACTTGTTATAACCAAACTGAAATCCGAATTCAATTGCTATAGGTGCCTAACTGTTATTTTGCAGTAATGGATTTAGAGTTAAAGTGTTTTATTTTTTTCCTGTTTATTTGGGTGTAATTTACATATGTTTTCCTTTTTTTTTTTGCAGTATTTACTCCTATTTTAAATTTATTTTGCATGCATTCCAATTTTAGATGAAGTGGTTGTATGTTTGATATCGAAGTCAATATTTACTTTCATATTTCTTTCATGCCATTCCCATAAATCATTTCAGCAGTAGGCATGAATTCAAAATTGTTCAGGTATCCTGCAAATGGCATTGTTGATAAGGATGCAAAATTTGTTTTCTGATGTTAATATAGCCTTGATTTTTCTCATGTATAGTTGTTAGTTGTTATGGGTAAATTTTAAATAATTTTAAATAATTTTATTTAATTTTATAATTATTCGAATATATATTCATAATTATACTATATTTATAATTATAGATTTGCAATTTTATCGATTTACAATTTTATTTCAATTAATAAATATTTAATAATCTATGATGATTCAATAAATTGATCGATTAATTGATTGAATGTCAATGAATTATCAATTTTGGTTAGTTAATTGATTGAATGTTTAATAAATTCATTATATAATGAATTCTGAAAAAATTATTACTTGATTGCATGTTTAATATAAATAACTTATTAATATATATATTTTTAAGTTAATATATAATGTCAATATTTATTATATTTTTAAATATATTTTTACAATTTAATTTAACTTATTGATAATATATATATTGTTAAGTAATAATTTTTTAAAATTGATATCTTACATTACTTAAATATATATTTTTAAGTATATTCTACATGACTTACATATTACTTACTAAAAAATATTTTTTACTAAAATTTACTTTAATATATTACTTGAATATATTACTTAAATAATTTACTTAAATACATTACTTACTAAAATTTGTTTAAATTTTAAATACATTACTTAAATATATATTACTTACTAAAATTTAAGTATATATTACATTACTTACATAACTTGTTAAAATATATTATAATTTCAATATTTATTATAAATAAGATACATAAAAGTGACTAACTATTAATATTTACTTACATAATCAAATTTTGTATTTACAAGAACTTACATAACTTATTAATATTCAATAAACTTATATAACTATCACACATACACTTATTAAACTTACATAATACATAACTTACATGTTAACTTACATAATACATGACTTATATAAAATTCTCAAATAAACTTACATAATACATTAGTTACATAATAACTTATATAAACTTACATAATACACATTACTTACATAGCATACATAACTTACACAACTTAAATAATACAAAACTTACATAACCTACATAACCTACATAATACATAATAACTTACAACTTACATAACATACATTACTTTGATAACTCACATAACTTACATAATACATAACTTAAATAGCTTACTTAATACATAACTTACATAACTTATACACGTACATAACTTACATAATTGACTTAATACATAAATATATATCATATGATATATATTTCAAAAAACTCATTTGTAGTTACCACTGAACAACTTACCCTTGTAATTTCTGGTGAAAATCAGACATCAAGAAATAAGAAATGGACCGGTCTTGGATGAATTTGTCAAGGGTAAGCGACGGTTATCGAAATGGAGTACAGACTTTTCTAAATTTTGCATTTCAATATGCAAGCCAGGAGAACATGATTCTTTGCCTGTGTAAGAAGTGTGTCAACATAAACTGGCATTATCGTGAAGTTGTATACGAGCATCTAATTGTTGATGGGTTTGTTCGGGGTTATAAACAATGGCTTTTTCATGGAGAATGCCCGCCTAGTACTTCCTCTTCAAGGATGGATGTATCTTATGACAGTACTACTTACCACCAATCTGATAGAGGGGATGACATGGAAGGTATGTTGCGGGATGCATTTAATATGCACAATCATGGTGTCCAGTCGTTCCCAGCAGACTTTGTGGCTTCTGATAATTGTAATATTGGGAGAAATGCTTTTACCGAACCGGGAAGTAGTGTACGTCATGAAGAGCCGAACGAAGAAGCGGCGAAGTTCTACGCGCTACTTAATGACATGAACGTCGAACTGTATGAGGGATCAAAATTTTCAAAAATGTCTTTTTGTGTTCGTCTTTTTCAATTAAAATGTTTGGGAGGATGGACCGAAAACTCTTTGACAATGCTGTTAGAGTTCTTGAGAGAAATGTTTCCTTTTGCAAAAATCCCTCAGTCATGCAAAGATATGAAGAAATTGATAAAAGATTTAGGCCTTGGGTACAACAAAATCTATAGTTGCCCAAACGACTGCATGTTGTATTGGGGCGATCGGAGAAATCAACAGTGCTGTCATGTATGCGGCCACTCCCGTTGGATAAGTAAAAACGCAGAAGGTGGGAACGACGATGAAAATGATGCACAGTAAAAAAAGAAGCCAGTCAAGATTTTACGGTATTTTCTGCTAATACCGAGGCTTCAAAGGCTTTTCATGTCGTCGAAGACTGCGGAGTCTATGACGTGGCACCATGATGGACGAACTGATGATGGATTATTAAGGCATCCGGCAGACTCTTTAGCTTGGAAATCATTTGACAATAAATTTCCAGGCTTTGTAAGCGATCCTAAGAGTGTGAGGCTTGGGCTAGCATCTGATGGATTTAATCCTTTCAAGATCATGAGCACTGCGTACAGTACTTGGCCAGTAGTGCTTGTTCCTTACAATCTGCCTCCGTGGATTTGCATGAAGCAATCTTCCCTTATCTTATCTATGATTATCCCTGGAGAGAAAGGGTCCGGGAATGATATCGACATTTATTTACAGCCACTTATTGAAGAGTTAAAACAATTGTGGGCTGGTGTCGAGACATACGATGTGCTGAGAAAGGAGAACTTTAATTTACGTGCAGCTTTGATGTGGACCGTTAATGACTTTCCCGCTTATGCCAATTTATCCGGTTGGGGTACCAAGGGTCGTTATACGTGTCCTTGTTGTGCTGCACAAACATGTTCGCAATGGTTGTACAATGGGAAGAAGTTCTCTTACATGGGGCATCGTCGGTGGTTACCGGAAAATCATAGATTTAGATTTCAGAGTTCTGTATTTGATGGTACTGAAGAGTTTAGAGAAGCTCCTTCGCAGACCAGTGGCTCTGAAATCTTATTCATGTTGGAAGATATGAATTTCATGTATGGGAAGATGAACCAACCGCCAAACACGCAAAGAAATAGAAGATCAAATGATGAAGCTAATGATGACTCTGATGAAGAGGACGATCCTAATGAGGCGGACTTGTGGAAAAAAAGAAGTATTTTTTAAGTTACCTTATTGGGAGCATCACCTTTTACGACACAATCTTGATGTTATGCACATTGAGAAAAATGTCTGGGAGAACATTGTGGGTACAATTTTTAATGTCGACGGAAAATCAAAAGACAATTGTTGACACTAGTTTTTGATTGAAAAACAGGGTCGACTTGGGTTTTGAAAATGAAAAAGGGAGTCGCCACCAATCCTTTTTGAGGTGTGATTGGGTCACCTTGGAAAGAGGTTGTTTTTAATAAATAATTTGATTTTATTAAAACAACGGTTTTGGTCTACGAAATCTAGAAAACGGGTTCGGGAGTCGGTTACGTACGAGGAAGGATTAGCACCCTCGTAACGCCCAGAAATTGGTACCTAGTTGAATATCTAATGTCTTGATGTCGAAAATTGAGAACTTGAAAGAATTAAAAATACAATCCTTGTATTAAAATGAAAATTTTTGGAAAAAGAAGTATATTTTACGTTAATCGAGAAAGAGAATCTTATCCAGTAAGTTAGAATACAATATCTCAAATTCCCGATACGCGAATGAAAAATGCTTATTTAAAAGATATTTTAGCCATCTCGAATTTAAAAATGAGATCACGACCAGTAAGTTAGGACGTGATTTTTTTAATCCCGAGGTCATTTAAAATTTGAGTTTAAAAAGATTCGTGCATTTAGATTTATCGTGAAAATCGAAACCCAGTAAGTTAGGGTACAATCTTCTTGAATCTAAACACGAAATGTTGCTTATTTGAAAGTCGAAACTTATGCATCGAAATAAATTAACGGTAGAAATAAAACACGAGGTTAATATGTATAGAAAGCGATATTGAATGCGATAGTAAAATAATACGAGTAATCAAAATGAATAGATAAAAGAGACAATTGCAAAATAGCAAGTATAAACAAATAAAATTGCAATATTCTTTTAAAATAAAAGTAAATAAACAAATAAAATAAAATTCATAGGAATATGAAGCACATATATATATGCGTGTTAAAATTATGAAGTATAAAATATGTATGTGGATATATATATATACGTATATCAATTATAAAACCTATAAAAATATGTATGTATATACAAGACATAAAAACTATGTATGCAAAAAAAAGGGTATATCTTAAAATGTAAAGAATATATGTATAGATGTATATATATTTACGGAAGTAACATGTATGTAGATATGGGCATGTACAAATTATAAAGTAATATAAAAGATATAAATATATGTATATCAGGAACGTGTATTGGAATAAAAGTTTATTACAATTTATATAGATATAGACAGTATTGAAGTAATATAAAATCATAGATTAATATATTATGGAATATAATATATAATAAAAGAGTTTAAATAATAGCACATAATAAAATAAAATAATATATGAAAACGATAAACAAATATAAAAATTAATATGATAATAATAATAATAGTAATGATAATAATAAGAAAAGTTTGAAAGTATAAAAAAAAACTTGAAATAAATAATAAATGATCAAAATTATATATACATATAAAATAAACAAATGAAATAAATATGTTAACTCATGAAATAATAAGATAATGAATACATAAATGGAAAGAAAATAAAACTAACAATAACAAGCAATAATACTAATAATAATATGTTAAAATGATCAATTTAACGATAAATAACTAAAATATCCAGCAGAGGATTAAATTGAAACTAATCGAAACCTTAAGGCTGAAATCGAAATTGGAAACAAAGAAAATGATCAAATTGTGACGCGCGCAAAGGGTGGGGGACCAGAACAGTAAATATCCCTCCCTCCAAAACGCATCACTTTGAGCGGGACTAAAATGGAACAAAAGTAAAGTTATACGGCTAAATTAAAAAACAAAAAGGGACCAGATTGCACTGGGCGCAAAAGAGGAAGGATCTCGCGCACAAATATCCCCTCACCGCAGAAACACGCGGATCCTAGGCGGTCTGGGTCGGGTCGGTCAGATGGCCCCGAAACGACGTCGTTTTGGGACTCTTCTGAACCCTCCCAAAACGGTACCGTTTTGATACCCTATAAATAGAAAAAACCCTAAAAAACACTTCCCCTTTATTTTTTACAAAAATTTCAGAAGGCTCTCCCTCCTCCTCTCTGCCTTCTCCGAAAGCTGTCCAAAATCCGGCGAGAGACCGTCACCGGCCTCGCCATGGACGGTGGCCGGAGTCACTCAAAAGTCGGGTTTTAAAGCCCCATTCTCGATCCTTAAAAAAATGTCCTTTAGACCCAATAAGCCGAAAAAAGGAGGGATTTTTCGTACCCTCTTTGGTCCGATTCCAACACCGAGAAGATCTCTGGCGACGGGCTTTCGAAACCGGAAGGTACTCTCCCCTTTTGTTTTTCGTTCTTTTCCTAGTTTTTGTTTGAAAAGAGTAATGAAAACAACAGAGAAAGAAAAAAAATAAAAATAAAAAATAAAAAATAAAAAAACGAATAGAAAAAGAATTGGAATCAGCCCATTTTCTTAGATTTTTAGATCTGCTTTTGTCCGATGATCCCCTTTTCTTTCCGTTTCTACTTTTGCATGTAAATAATGAACACAAAAAAAATAAAATAGATTAAAAAGGAGTGTAAATGGATAAATCTAAACCTTTTGATTTCTGTTTTCTTGTTCACAAATATTCCAGAGGGAAAAAAACCTCCTTTGAATTACATTAGGTTCGGATTTTATAGCCGATTACGTTGTTTTTTCTTTTTACTGTGTTCTACTGCTCTTCTGTCCCTGCTTTCTTCTATCATTTTGTCATATTTGCAGGTTTTGGGCAAGGTCAACGGGTGTTGGAAGGATAACCCAGACCATTTTGGTGCAAAACCGGTCGTGCTTCGGGCGTCGAGTGCGCTGTGAAGGCACGAGGAGATGTACGGCACACTGAGGCTGCTGGTCGTGGTGCTGAATTGGGCTAGGGTTTTGCCATTTTGGGCCTCTGTTGTGTTTTTATTTGGGCCATGGATTTTGTTTTAATTTTGTTTATTATTTTGTGTTTTGAGTTCAAGGCCTGGGTAAAATTGAGACCGTACAACAATCTTCAGAGTCGACTTGATTTAGTCCAAATGGGAATCTGACCTGATCTTCATCCCAATCCACTTCTGAATGGGAAATATCGGTTGCCGCCTTCTATTTTTCCAATGTCGAAGACGGAAAAAGAAGTGTTCTACACGGTGTTGAAGGATATAAAGGTTCCAGATGCGTATGCATCAAATATATCTCGATGTGTTAGTGTTAAAGATCGAAGATTATATTCGCTAAAATCACATGACTATCACATCTTGATGCAAGATTTACTGCCAGTGGCTCTACGATGTTGTATGTCCAAGAAGGTGACGTCTTGTATAATTGAACTATCCAACATAATGAAAGCCATTTGTGGCAAAGTTTTGGATGTTCAAGAATTTCAGAAGGTACAGGATTGAGCCGCTTTGACTTTATTCAACATGGAGAAAATCTTCCCACCTTCCTTCTTCACCATTATGGTTCACTTGATAATCCATCTCCTGCACGAAGCAATTCTTGGCGGACCCATTTTCTATCGATGGATGTATCCCATAGAAAGGTGTTAATTAAAATTTTTAAAATTTTCCTTCATTCACCTCTATGGCTTTAGTTTCAATAATTAAGAAATGTTGTATATTGTGTTTAGGTTCCTATCCAAATTAAAGTCTTATTGCCGCAACAAGCGATATCCAGAAGGATCGATTGCTGAAGGCTACTTAGCAGAGGAATGTATGACCTTCTGCTCAAGATATTTGGAAGATGTTGAAACAAGGTTAAACAGACCAAATAGGAATGCTGGACTCACGGACCATAACTTAGCCGATACTTATTTGTTCCAAAGTTTTGGAGAACTAATCGGCAAAGTTGAAATTGCAGAATTAGATCATTTATCGTGGGTACAAGCACATCGATATGTTCTGTTTCACCACGAATCATTGGAACCTTTACGGAAGTAAGTTCTACAAATTTGATAAATATTTATCAAACTAATAACTATTTATCTTCTAACAAGGTGAACATTTTTTTAACATAGTGAGTACAAACAAATATTGAGATCTCGTTAGCGCTCCCGAAGAACACAACATCGAGATATCAATAAGATGTTTACAGAATATTTTTATGAATGGTTAAGCCAAACGGTATGCAGTTGGAGCTTCCGCTTACAAATAATAATGTTTTCTCATAACATTTTTAATTACTCAAACTTTCCGTTCAATAGGTTTGGAGTGGGAAGAACGTAAACAACGAAGTTAAATGGCTCTCTCAAGGTCCAAATCGAGTGGTTAAAAGATATAGTGCGTTCCTCATCAACGGATTCAGATTTCATACACAATATCGCTAGAGGTTGAGGAGAACACAAAATTGTGGAATAGTTGTCAATTCTACAATTACAAGTTATGCTAGTGCTAGGGACAATAATCTTGTCGAGGGAAATGTGGAATATTTCGGACATCTTACTGACATAATTGAGTTGGATTACTACGACAAATGGAAAGTTGTCTTATTTCGAGGTGATTGGGCCGATGTTAATACAGCTCGTGGAATTAAGCAAGATCAATTTGGTTTTACAATGGTGAATTTTGACCGATTGATTCACACAGGACAACAACTGATAGATGAGTCGTATGTATTCTCATAACAAGTCAAACAAGTTTTTTACTCAAAAGATCCAACTGATGAGGGCTGGTACGTTGTACTCCGTAACATCCCTAGAGACTTGTTTGACATGGGCAGTGGAAGTAGACATAACATCGACGACAGATCAAAAACTTTGCCCTTTCCAAAACAAAACTTAAACGACAATATCCCTAGTACTAGTGCACAATTTCAATGGGTTCGTCAGGATACCGATGAAGATATTTACGAATAATGATGTATTAAGATTTTACGATTGTTTATTTCTATGTAATATATTATAATTTAAATCTTGGTCTTATTATATATTTCAACTGTTTTATATGTGCTGATATTGTTGTAATTAGTTATTAAGTTGTCAACTATTTTATGTGTATTGCAGATAAAATGCCTAGAAGAAAAATTCTAAGGGGAAGCATTACGAGGAATGATCCTAACTCGACAGAGACAAATAGTACTGAACAACAGACAACAATTGGATCTTCGAATGTTCCGATTACAGCTGAGGATCCTACAGAAGTTCAAAGTAATTTTACGTTTAATTTACATGCATGTGTTTCTGTTATAGTTGATTTATTTTTCAAATTCTTATATTATAACATACCATTTGTAGCTGAAAATGGTAGGACGCGCAGAGGTCGAGGACGTACGCTACTTAGAGAGTTATACGAGTTAGATCAAGTCGAGCGTGTCAAAGTTGGACGAAACAGTTTTGGTCAGCCTGTTGGATTAGAAGCTCGACTTTTAGCAGGATACATGGGCATTTTAGCACGAAATCCAAATATGTTGCCTATCAACTACGAGTCATGGCATGAAATGCCCGAAAGCAACAAAAACCAAGCCCTCGATAATATTAAGGTAACAAAATGTTAATGCCATCTGTAATGCTTGGAAATAGTTTCATTTATATTTACTTTATTAACTTGTGTTTTTTGTTTTTTGTAGGCGAGGTTTGCTTTAGAGGTCTCGGATGCTTACGTAAAGAAGGCATTGGGAAAAAGATGGAGAGACAATAAAAGTACTTTGAAGAAAAATTATTATAAAACAAAAACAACCCTAGATGAGAAATTGAAAAATGTCCCGCCGGGTATGTTGAGGTACCAATGGGAAGATGCGGTTAGATTTTGGCATTCGAAGAAAGGTGAGGTATGACGTACTTCCAAACTATTGTAATTATTTTGGTTTATAGTATTTTCTATTTACGTACTAAAAATTTCATAACGTAGGATCGTGAAAAGTTGGAAAAAGCAGCAGGCAGAAACAAAAATTCACCCACACAGCCGGGTCGAGAAGTTTTGCATGTGTAGCTCAGGCGGAGGTATTTTTAATTTTTTTAATATTGTCGAATATGTATAACTTTCTGTTAGATAATATTTATACTACCATATTGTAGGAACTGTCGTCCTGTCAAAAAGTTGGACGCCTTCAACTTTTTGAAATTACACATAGGAAGAAAGATGGATCTCCCATGACTCCTGAAGCTGGTGAAATAATGGTACGTTTACTTAATAAGATTTGACTTATTTTAGTTATTTTTAGTGTTTATTTTCTAATGGTTTAATTCATTGCTTGTAATGCGACTATTGTTATGTTGCATATGTTTTTTAATATATAATATTGCGTTCCTAACTATGTGATTTATTTATTAGGAAAAACTAAAGGATAAAAAGGAGGAGTACGAAGTGATTGCTTCTAGTGATAGTTCTATTCATCTTGAAGACATTGATAACCGGATTATTACTGAAGTTTTGGGTCCTGAAAGGTATGGTCGGGTTCGATTTCAAGGATCTTTTGTTAGCCCAACGCAATATTTTGGATCCAGCTCCCACCAATACATGGCTTCGGGGAGTCAGGCTCAAGCTGAAATTCAGAGGTTGAAAGACCAGATGGCTGAAATGCAAGCGACCACAGTTGAGGTTCAAGGAAATATGAAGAAGTCCAGCTACAACTTAAAGCAGAGGCGGCAGCAAGGGAAGCAGAAGCTGCAGCGAGAGAAGCAGAGCAGGCCAAAAAGTACGATGAACTCCAGCAACTTCCGCCTTCATAGTGTATGACATAAATATTTTTATCATTTTAACATTTAACATTTTTGCAAAAATACTATGAATTCACTTTTATTTATTAATATTAATATTATTTTATTCGTTTAATTTGAAATATTATATAAATTTATTGCTTTTGGCTGGTTTAAATCTGGTTGCTTTTGATTTGTTGCTACAGGAGGGCTGAAAAAATAAAAATTTTAATATAAAAAAAATCCCAAAAATAGTGGTGTTTTTGTATAAAAGCGCCGCTAAAGAACATGTTCTTTAGTGGGGTTTAAAAAAAACGCCACTATTTTTCATGTTCTTTAGCGGCGCTTAAGAATAAACGCCGCTAAAGAACATGATCTTTAGCGGTGTTTTTTTCTAAGTGCCGCTAAAGTACATGGTCTTTAGCGGCGTTTTTTTCTAAGCGCCGCTAAAGAACTCAAAGCGCCGCTAAAGAACATGGTCTTTAGCGGCGTTTTTGGTTGTAAACGCTGCAAATGTTTGCAGCGTTTTCGTTTGTGGCCTTTTTTGCGGCGCTTCCTTTAATGGCGTTAAAAAGCGCCGCTAAAGGCCTAAAAAAACGCCGCTAAAAACCTGTTTTGGTGTAGTGTGTAAAAGGTCCAAATGAAGGATCAAACTTTCTAAAATCTTCTTCCCTGTTTGCAGTTTACACAGAGAAGAGAGGCTGAGAGTGTGAGGGAGAGGGAGAGGGAGAGGCTCCATGCACAGACCCTTTATACTATACCACCAATTAATTTATTTGGTATTTTATATTTGATTTAATTTACTAAACCTTGTATCTTATGCGCCAATATTTTATCATTCAAATTAATTAAATATTTTAACTTATTAAATTATTCAAATATATATTTAAAAATAAATGAAGACTAAATATGTAAATGAATATTGGTTCGAATAATCGAATTCATTATCCAATAATAAAATAGATCCCAAACTTTGATATTCGACGCTATTTGAATTAAAATAGATTTAAATGTTTTTTTTTTAATCAAGGTATCATTTATGTCTATTTTATTGTTCGTAGAGATTAACTCTTTCAAAGTTCATGATTGTCCTTCTCAACAATGTCATCTTTAGGGGGCGCGTTTGGTTCGCTGTATTGGAATAGAGGCGTAATAGCAAATCAATTATTTGGTTGAATGTAATGGAATAGAGGCATAATAGTATTCTTGTGTTTGTTTGAATGGAATGGAGGTGTAATAGCATAATGGAAAAAACTAAAATGACTAAAATACCCTTAGCATAAATTTGTTTAGGTAAATGATTATTGTTATTGTTATTAAATTTTAATAAGATTATTAATATCAATAATAAATAATTTAATCATATTTTAACATAATTATTATTAAATATATTATAATTAAAATATATAATTTAATAAAATTCTTAATAATCAATATTCTTATATGAATTTACTCAAATCATAATATATGATACTATAAAATATAATTTAACATAATTATTATTAAATATATTTTAATTAAAATATATAATTTAATAAAATTCTTAATAATCAATATTCTTATATGAATTTACTAAAATCATAATATATGATACTATAAAATATAATTTGAAATAATTATTATTAAATAAAATTTAATTAAAATATATGATTTAATAAAATTTTTAATAATCAATATTCTTATATGAATTTACTAAAATCATAATATATGATACTATAAAATATAATTTGAAATAATTATTATTAAATATATTTTAATTAAAATATATGATTTAATAAAATTTAAAATAATTATTACTAATAAATTTTCTTATATGAATTTGTATAATTTAAAATAATTATTATTAAATATAATTTAATAATATATAATTTCATAAAATTCTTGATAATAAATTTTCTTTTAGAATAATTAATATTAAATATAATTTAATAATGATATATAATTTCATAAAATTCTTGATAATTTAATCATGATATCGTTTTAATCAAAATAAAATATTTAAATTAACGAATGATATTATCAAAGTTGAAATACCAAATTATATAAAAATTAAAGTATAAAGATTAAATCTTAAATATACCAAAAGTGGAAATTCATCATTGATATATAAAAAAAACTGTTGATAGGTGTTACAATAAGGAATAGGATGGACATTACTTTTATGTAGTTTGTATACCTCTTGGATATTTAATTTGTAAATATACAAGCAAATTACAGTATAATTTAAGTTCATGCAAATAAAACTTACTATTAGATATTAAAATATATTATTAACACAGGGTATTAGAAGAAAAAGCATATCAGGGAGCAGTTTGTAATTCAAAATATCAGCTGTTTGAATCCATCTTTATAATTTAAATCCTGAATCTCCATGATTATCTACTGAAACAAGCAAGGACTTGAAACATTTTACTGACGTTCATGGGTACAGATTAAAACAGACAGATAACTTACATGAACTACTCCTTCAAAGATTTGTTGATAAGTGATTTGTGAATGTGCGGGATAACACCGCCGCCTGCTATAGTTCCTTTAATCAAGGTGTCAAGTTCTTCATCACCCCGGATAGCTAGTTGCAAATGTCTTGGTGTGATTCGCTTAACCTTCAGATCCTTGCTCGCGTTACCTGCCAGTTCTAGCACTTCTGCAGTCAAGTACTCGAGAATTGCAGCTGTGTATACAGCAGCTGTTGCTCCGACCCTTCCGTTTGCACTAACCCTTGTTTTCAGCAGTTGATGGACACGACCCACCGGGAACTATAGGAGAACATACAAAAATAAGAAAAGTAACTGATTATGATTTAGAAGAACCAACTGGCATTCTACTTGTATACAAACTATAATAAAATGTTCAGTCTATCATGTATCCTACAGAAGATGATGCTAATATGCCGTGATAGCATGCAAACAGCAAAACAATTTAGGATGCAGTGAATACACATACACTCTTAATTCAAACACGGAAAAGGAAGCTGATTTCAAGATTCCAGAAACCTATTGGCAATAACCAAGTCAAGTTCCAGATAACACAAGAACCATTGATAAGCTTGTAACTGAGGAAACCTATCCCAACTGGCTGAAGAATATAACCAACTCAACCATCATATCCACCAAAACCTACCAAATGGCAAAAGTTCAGGGTAGTAGGCTATTCCTATGGTGGCCATAATGAGCCTAAGAAGATGCAGAACCAAGATTGAGGAGGTGCAGTATGTTGACAGCATATAGGAATAGACCAACTCATGCATACCTTTCGATTCATAAATTAATGAAGCCTGCCCCCTCCCTTTTTCCTTTCTCTCTATCTCTAACACATGATGGCAAATGTTGTTGGGTGTAGACTTTATCGGACCAGAAAAAAATTGGTTTATAATTGACAATACTATGAGCCATCTTTTTAGATGAAACTAAAAGACCTGCTTTGTATATAAAAGCAACACGCATAGCATTTATCACAATCAACAAGACCTTAATAGACATCCACATCGCTTTATTCAGCAACTCAGTTATCTTCCAAATTGGTAAAGACTTTAGATAACAAAATGTCAATGTCTACTAATGACATGGCAAGTAGCTGTAGCAGGAAAATTGCAAGCAAGTCATATGCAGATAAATTTCAATTAAATTAGATTAACCAAAACAAAGAAATTGAACCGATATTTAATAATCAAAACAATTGTAAGAGATAAATACTGCTGAAGTGTCAATGCTTTATCAAATGAGCATATCCTGAAATGTTGGCATTTGACAGGGAGCAAGGTTAGTATCTAATCATTTCTCATAGACCAGATCCTCCTTCACTTTAAATTTCAACAGCTCCTTGGCATAAGGAAATTACATTCAAATCTAAGATGCTATAAAACTAATCCACTAGATGTAAAAGCCTGAACCAGAGTAATCAACAGGAGCATATTGTCCAAACTCTAATTGTGTTGCTCTGGCTCTTCATTTTTTTCAAAGTACCTATGTCGACATCCATATCAGACATCGGTATAGGGGTATGATCCTTCAAATACAAGGAAAGCTTAAAAAGATTGCTGTGCTGCACACATTTCTGTATCCAACACTTATGTCCAGTCCAAGTAACATAGAACCCTACACCCCATCATTCCCCCCTTTCTTTGCCCTACTATTGGAAATAGTAATTAATAAGGTAGAAATCTAGACCATAATTGTTCATAGAATACATAAGGTAACCAACAAAGAGCGTAAAACGTAATTGTTCCAGTATTGTCAAAAGTGCAAAGGTGCACTCATGGGTGCTGGAACCCAGTATTGTTAGGTGCAAGGCACAAAAAAAGAGAAGGAATTGTTCTAGTATATTCCTTACTGGTTCCAATGGACAGAACACAATTTCACCGATGGAGAGGAACGAAAAACGTGAGATGGAGGATGCTTTCTGATCGGTGTTCGAAGTCCAGTTGTGACACCAAAGAGAGGTAAAAAGAGAAGGAGAAGACGTCGAGGAGAGTGGAGAAGAAAGGTAGAAGGAAGAAACAGAAGACAGTGGATTTTGGGTAAGACAGAAGCGTGAATAGGAGGGTAAAACAGGGAGCAAAACTGAATCAGGACCTAATCTGAGCGCAAGGAAGGGATTAGAAATCGGTGATTTTGGGGATTACATCCGTAATGTAATAGACCCGTATTAGGCCAATACACCCAACCAAACAACGTATTGAGTGGGGCCTACGATTAGGGGTGTAATAGCTATGCCAATACACCCAACCAAACATGGTGTTAATGTTTGAACCTATGTTTTTTTCTTGAAAGTACACCTAACACTGGTTAGTAAATAAGTTTAAATGATGGTCGGAATTTGTTGGAATAATGAATCTAATATTTAGTATAAAAAATTGAATATGATCTAAATCTAAGAATAAACCATATAATACATCATTTTTGTTTTAGAATACGAGAATTTAGATATACAAAAATTAAAAAGTTAATTTATTTACTTTATTTGTCATAATTTAGCCATTATACTTTACCCAATTGAGAAGTTAATCTAGTTATTGATAATTACATGTACTTAATAACTTAAACATGGGGTTAAGTGAGATTATTAAGATTTTTCTTATCTTAACCAATTGTTGAAGGTTCGATTCTCGCTTTAGGTATGAAGCAGCTTTAAAACTTGTAGCCAACGTCTACCCCTAAATAGACCTACAGAAGGATTGCCTATAAATTATTACACTATCAAAGAGAACAAACTCTTGTAGCATTTAGAGTTTGTTTTCCTAGCACGTCTTTGTCTGTTGTGTCTAGCACGTTCTTATTTTTTAGAGTTTTAGTGTGTTTTGTGGTTTTTCCAAGGTTTTTGGGCGGTGCCGTCAAGATTAATCACTTGATTTCTTTAAATTTGAGGATGTTTTGTTTGGGTGAAATAGGGGAATGGAAAGAGGACTTGTTGCGTTATCATTGGACAACGAGGAAGAGGAAGTTGTTCAAGTGTAGAGAGGGCCGAATCCAGTTTATGAGAAGAAGGGATTATGTTTGGTAGGGTTTTTTTAACAGCAAGTATTATACACTTCCCAATGATGAGAAATACGATGCAAATCTCTGGCATCTAGTTAAATGGGTTCAAATTTCATAGGATGGATCTAGAGAGGGTTTTGAAAGGATCTCTATGGACCTTTAACAGTCATTTATTATTGGTTCATCATTTGGAGATGGTGAAGATCTGCTGAAGGTGCCTTTAATCTTTTTAAATTTCTGGGTTCAAATTCATGATGTGCCTCCGGGGTATTTCTCTGAGGCTCTGAGGAGACAAATGGGGGATTTCATTGGGAAGTTCTTAGAATATGATGGCGAAAATCTAGGTAGAGGGGTGCGAAATCATCTTCGTATCAGGATACAGATGGATGTGAGGCGTCATTTGAGAAGGAAGAAGAGGGTTTTAGCTTCATCTAGGAATTGATCGTATGTCAATTTTAAATATGAATGATTAACTTTATTCTGTTTCTTTTGTGGCTGATTAGGCCATAGCGATTCTTTTTGTCAAGTGAAGATGAATTTAGGGTTTGAAGCAGCTGAGATAGGGTGGAACTCATCACTAAGAGCTTAATCTAGACGAGCACTAACAATGAACTGTGTATGGTTGAAGGGAGAAGGAGGAGAGGCAAAATAGGGGGATAATTACGAAGAGACTAATTTGGGTAGACACAAAAGGGAGGAAGAGATTAGAGGAAGGTTGAGAGGCTGTATTAACCCCATATTGAGGATAAATTTAGAATGAGACCTTAATCAAAATTTGAGTGTGGAAGGGATTCATTTGAATTTACAAGGTTGGGTAGACATGGACCAAGATTCGATGATGTGTGTGATGGAGGGTGGTGATGGGAAGAAGGGGCCTAGAAGGGAGAGCGATAGATCTATGGAAGGGGAGGAAGTGGGGCTATTGGTCGTACAGAACATGAGGGTGTTGGAAAAAAAACCATTTTATATCGGCGGCTGCCAAGGGGCAAGTTGACTGGTCGCAATGAAAATCTTCAGTTGGAATGTCTGTGGATTGGGGAGTTCACGAGCTATTAGAAGGTTTTGGTATGTACTGAAACTGTATAATCCTCAGGTGGTCTTCATCATGGAGACTAAATTGAGCAAGTTACAAATGGAAAATGTTAGAGGAAGTGTGATTTCTAAATATGGTTGATATTACAGTGGATAGATCGAGAGGAGGTTTGTGTTTGGCATGGAAGGATAATGTCAATATTAGTTTAAAAAGTCATTCAGCCTATCACATTGATGTCGCCTTGAAGGAAAGTGATGATGGAAATGAATAGGGGTTTATCGAGTTTTATGGCTTCTCTTATGTACAGAATAGATGGGCTACTTGGGAGATGTTGAGAAACTTAAGTCGATCCCAAGGCTTACCTTGGATGGTTTGTGGAGATTTTAATGAGATTTTTTATTCCTTTAAAAAGGTGGGTTGCATACTAAGGGAAAAGAAGAGGATAGCTGCTTTTAAGGATGTTCTAGATGAGTATCAACTAATAGATGTTGGTTTCTTGGGTACTTGATTTACATGGGAGAAGGAAATTTGCTGAAGACTAATATTCGTGAAAAGCTTGATAGAGGAGTGACAAATTTGGAATGGAGGAATATGTTTCCATCAGTAGTAATCCATCATTTGCCACATTCTTTCTCTGACCATTGTCCCCTTTAGCTAAATACAAATATAGGATTGAATCTCATACCCAAAAGGATATTTAGATTTGAGGCATTGTGGGTTAAGGAGAAGACTTGTATGAATGAGGTTAGACGATTGTAGCAGGCAGGTAGAGCCGATATCTTAGAGAAATTAAAGGGTTTATAGTGTGGGCTTGGGAGATGGGCAGCTGGGCTTCGACATAATAGGGAAGGGCATAAGGAGCTGACAGAAAAAATATAGATCCTCTTGGATCAAGACAGAATTGATGAGAATATGGTTGAATTAACTGACAAGAGTTCACTATAATTTAGAGATAGATAAAGACGGGATGTATTAGGAGCAAAGGGCTTGGATAAACTGGTTGAAATTATGGGACAAAAATACGTATTTTTTCATAATTATACCTCACAAAGGAGGAAAAGGAACACTATTGGTAGCTTAAGGCACGATGATGGAAGAGTGACTAGTGATGAGGGAGAGATGGAGGAAATTGTAAGTAACTTTTCTCATCTAATGGGTGTGGGGATACTGAGCATATCCTTGCTAGGATTGAGAGGTGTGTTTTTGAATAAGAGAATTCAAAGCTGATAGCGAATTATATGAAGGAGGAAGTTGTGGCGGCTCTTAAGGAGATGGGTCCTACGAAGTCGTCGAGGGAGGATGGTTTTTCGGCTATATTCTTCCAACATTTTTGGCATATTGTGGGCGATGAGGTAACGGAATATTGCTTGAGCATTTTAAACAGAGGTATGCCTATGGACCTTTGTACTATTACTAATATTGTTCTTATTCCTAAAGTCCCTAATCCAGTGAATTTAGGAAATTTCAGACCTATTAGTTTATGCAATGTTCTTTATAAAATAATAGTATAATGATTGCGAACCAATTCAAAAGTATAATAGGCAATTACATTGATGGTGCCCAAAGTGCCTTTGTGCCGGATATATTAATTTCGGATAATGTGCTTTTTGCCTATGAGATTCTTCATACCTTTAGACAAAAAAAGATTAATTAAATCAATTTCTCATGCTCATTATCAAAAAATTTCAATTAAGTACATTATCAATGTGCGACCCAATACTTAAGCTCAAAATAATTCAAAATTTGACCTAGATAATTCTTTGTAAGCATGTTTCAAACAAAATTATTCTCTCAAAAATTCTAAAATCGATTATAAAAAGCATACCAATAGAGAAGAGCAATGACTTGAGATTATATGAAGCATATATTTTTCTAACATGCATCCTAACAACATAAATTAATGTTACAAATTCTATAAAAAATCAACATACATGTTTTAAAAATATTCATTACGACAAAGTTACAAATATCAAGAGCATATAAAAATATTACAACATCTCATCGAGTTGAGATTTCATGTAAACATGCATTGTAACAACCCAAACCCGGCCTAGACGTTATGGCAGAATCTGGAGTTGTCACAAAGAACGGTTTTGAAAACGGAGTCGTTACGATAAATCATTTCAGCTTAATAATTCATATTCGCTTTTCACTATTGTCGAAAACGTTATTTAATTGATTTATTTGCCAAAACATAATTTATAACAAAAGTTATAATAGGCGTTATTTCTTAAAATCCCATTCGTAATTTTAAAAAACTTTCGTTTTAGTAAAAACCATATTTTTATGCAATCGTCACAATTAAAGTATTAAACGAAAAATCCAAATCCCAAAAGTTAAACCAAACAGTCCGGAGAGTCCAATTAATACAAAACTCCTAGAAATATTTCTTAATTAAATAAACCTTTATTTAAAAACCAGTTCATAGACTAGTGGTCACCACGAGACTCTACTGCACTGATCTGCCTAAGTTTGTGGATTACCTGGACAGAGCAAACAAACAGAAGTGAGTTTACGTAAAATCAATATGTAACCCAACAGAGATAGACATGCTATACATACAGAAACATATACATAGTCAGATTTAGAATCAGATTCAGATTCAGATTCAGATAACAGAAACAGATATGCAAAATCCTACCCCCATCCTTTACACACCAACTCCGACCATTCCATCACACTATGTGGGGTTTAAAACACCCACCCATCCCTACACACCATATTGTGCCATTACGACACATATCAAATAATGTGCAGCCAAGCTACCAGAATATAAGCGATGATAGCCATACAGAACACTTCATTCACATATACAAATCCCACCCCAATCAGATACATATATATATTCAGAATTTTCATGCTTACATGCTCATATACAGATATCAAATATATTTATATATACATCAGAATAATCAGTCATGCACAAAGTGTCCTATTCAAAGCAGAATATCAGACTAACAGATTACATAGTTTTATGGTTTGGTTAGCCCTTACCAACCCCATAGTAGGCCTACAGTCGGTCGAAGCAACCCGTGCGACCCTAGGGAAAATTTCAGAAACATGGGCCCAGATACCCGTGTGGCCCATACACCCAGATTGGCCTTACCCATATGGCCCACACGCCCAGTTTGGCCAAGCCCGTGTGGCCCACACGTCCACACCCATAATGTCACACGGTCGTGTCCTGCGTACGGACGAACCTTCGTCAAACATACGGCCGCGTCTCGCACATGGCCAACCATACGGGAGACCACACTCCCGTGTGGGGTCAACAGATTGCATTTCAGCTTTCGCTGAAACTCGATTTTCACTCGTAAAGGGTACACACTTGGTTTGGTTTTAATGCTACTGCAAACACGAGCCCTCCAGAACCTAAAAATCGACATACCAATGCCCAAATTCATTAAACATTGACGAAAATTTAATGAAATTATTCCACAAACGGAACCTCACAACATCAATCAACGCATTCGTAAACTTACCGATAACGAAAAGAAACCCCTAATGCTTAAATCATTGCAGGAGCTCCAACTGATTCTGCCCTTCCCCTAAACCGAGAGTAAAAAAAACAACCCCCTATTAAAACACTAGCCACGAAAAGTTAAAATCATACCAACACAAGACTTACCGAACGAACACAATCGAAAATCGCACAAAAAAAGGCGTATTGGGAAAAACCAAAAAGGAGAGGAAGCAAAAAAAATCGGCAGAGGAGAAAAGGGAATTGAAGGTCAAAAAGATAAGAGGAATTTTGGAAAAAAACAAAAAATAATAAAAATAAAATAAAATCTATTTTAAAATCCCACTAACATCCCAACTCCCCACTAATTCACATCCAACTACCCTAGAATTCCAACCCCACCGAAACTCTATCAATCAACAGAGCAAAAATAACATCCACACTCACACAAAGATTTGATCACATGACCTTCAACATAACAACCCCCATACCACTTGAACCAACAAGCTCATTCTAATATTAATTAACAAATAAGAAAAATAAGCGTAAGGTTAGGATCAGAAAAATAAGAAAATTTTTCTAAAGGTAGGATTTGAACCAAAGACCTCTCAAACACACCTAAAACACTTAACCACTAAAACAAATACACAATTATATCAAAATTCACAGATACCGAAATAAATTTATCAGCGCGTTACGTGCATCTTGTAAAAATTGAAAAAATAAAATAAAAAAAGAAAAAATTTTAAAAATATATAACTAAAAAAATTAATGTAAATTAAATTAAATTAAATTAACTCGTCTTCCCCACACTTAAGTCAAACATTGTCCTCAATGTTCCAAAAATAAGCAAAGAATTAGGAAACTTCCTTGTTAAAATGCTCAGAAGATATATCAAACTTAACCCATCCTTTGAGTGTAGACAAAGAATTAATTTCGCAATCATATTTATCTTTCTTTTTTGTGTGTTCAAAAAGTAATTAAGTCTAACAATAACGAGAATTTAATAAGGAAAAAAAATCAAATAACAAATTAAAACGGTTTCACCAAATTTTCCTAAGTCACTCCCTTGATCTATTGTCAAAATTGTTCTTTTATTGTGTTTGATTTCAAAGAAAAATAAAAAAAATCAACTAAAATGAGTAAAACGACATTTAGGTAGGGTTGAGTATTCGATCGAGTCGAGTCGAATCGAGTCAAAAAATTTTAAGTTAGTCGAGTTGACAAATCCTATTTTAGCAACCGAACTTAATTTGAATTTTTTTTGAATCAAATCGAATCGAATCGAGTCAAAAAATTTCGAGTCAAGTCGAGTCGAGTTAACAAATTCTATTATTTATACTCAATGTTGCTTTTACATGGACCGATTATTTAACTAGTAGACGAAGTACAAGATTATTTAACTACATAAACAATATAATGATTTTGTCTTTTAACTTAATGGGTAAACATTTATCAAAATGATGTAATTTTTCTTTTTAACTTAATGATTTTGACTTTTAACTTTTAAAAAAAGTAAACATTTATCAAAACAACGTAGTTTTGTCTTTTCTTATTCGGATTTTCGAATAACTCGAATTGTGTAATTCATATTCGAGTTAAACCAAAAAACTTAAATTTTTATTCGAGTTGATCTGAATAACTTGATTAACTCAAATAACTCGAACTATTTAATTCAAAATTTAAAATTTTTATCGAATTTTTCAAATCGAATCAAATTTTTCTCACCCCTACATTTAGGAGGTCATATATAGAGTTTAATATAAATATAATTTTTTAAAATACCAAAATACCCTTAAAATGTAAGTTCTGATTGACTACTCCACCAAAAACACAAAAAAATTCGAACTGGAAAGGTCTCTGTCAACGCGAGGGTGTCGTCCGGCACAAGGGGATGTGAAGATTTAAAGGTCGGGGCACTGGGGCGCAAAACTTGGCGCTGGGATGTTGAATCTTGCATGCTGGGTTGCCAAATTTTGTTGGAGCACATGGTTAAGTGAGGTTTGGGCGTGAGGGGAAAGGGGACATGTAAGTCTTTGGGTTTTGTTTGTTTGTTTTAATTTAAGAGAAAACTAAATATATATAAACTTTTTTTTTTGGTTTCAAGAAGGAAGAATAAAAATTAAAAATATTTTTTTTAAATCATTAAAAAATAAAATATATATATAATTGCTCATTTTCTCCCGAATTAGCCTTAACACTTCGTTTAATGCTCGTTTCGCTTCTTCGACTTGATCCTACACAAACCAAACACTAAAACAAACCAAAAAATGAAATGAAATAGAATAGAATAATAAAACGAAAAGACTCGAAATAAAATATAAGTAAAAAAATGCTAATGAGCTAAAATTAAACATGTTATGCAATCTAGAGATGCATTCTACATGCAATGCTATGAGAAATAAATATAAATAAAATAACAAATTTAACCGCAGAGTTGCCTTTCCGTAATCACCTTTCTTTAACATCCCTGGCTAGACGTTCTCTTCGAATTTGTCTAAGTAATTACATCGAGCGAAAGGGTGCCTCTATCTTGCAAATTTTTTTGTTTCACTTATCAGGTGGTTTCATTCTCTTTTGCAATACCGAAAGTTTCCATGATCCTTCAAGGTTGATATTTCTACAAAGAAGCACTTTCGAACAAACAACATTAGTGGATTTAAATGGGTTAAAAACATCTATAGCAAAAACACAAGATACAAACTCGGATTTTTAATGGCATCATAAATATTGAACTTAGTTACCTCACCATCAAATTACATGGTCATTGTACATTCATGCATGTCAATTTTTGTTCTAAATGTTTTCAGAAAAGGTCTTCCTAATAAAATTTGTGTGGAATGAGAGGTAAAATCATTTTTCATAACAAGTACATAAAAATCGACAGGAAAGACTAACCTATTAACTTGCACCAAACATTTTTTAAGACCCTTTTAGAATAAACCACAAATATATCAACTAACTAAATTATCACACTTATTACTTTTAATGATCCAACATTTAGAGACGAATAAATAGATGAAGGCATGATATTAATAGAAGCTCCTAGGTCACAAATAACACACTTAATTTTCACCTTACTTATTGTGCAAGGAATAGTGAACTTACCTAGGTCTTCAAACTTAGAAGGAAATTTCTTTTGGAGAACAACAAATACATTCTCCCTCACACTTATTTTCTCATTACCTTTCAGTTTTTTTCTTATTGGTGCACTTCGTTGAGAAATTTAGCATAACGAGGTATTTGTTTAATAGCATCAAGTAAAAAGATATTTACCTCGACTTTGCAAAATGTCTCAAGTATTTCCTCCTCTTCCTTTGCCGTGTTAGTCTTAGTGAATCTTTCTGGGAATGGAGGTCGTATCACAAATTGCTTCAATTCATCTACACTCGGCCAATTAGTTGATTCTTTGGGAGCAACAACCTCTTTTTCGGTTTCTTTATCCATGGCTCGATCAAGTTCGACCTTGCTAAGCTCTTTCAATTCTTTACCATTTCTCAAGGTAATTGCACTAACATTATGGATTGGATTGACAATAGTTTGTGAAGGCAACTTACCATAAGAGTCCAATATGCTTTACGAGGTCACGAGTTGGCTGAGTTGAATCTCTATGTTCTTGTTTTGATGTTCTAGATAGTGAATGCGGTTTTCTGTATGCTTTTTTAGGTTCTTAATGATTGACTTCATTTCTTGTAGAGAAAGTTGAATAATGTTAGCAAGAGATTCGACTATATCCTAAGAGACCTACCTAGCTTCAAATACGATGGTTGTATTTATTAGCATGCTGCCTTGGTTTATAGCCAAAATCTGAATAATGTTGGAGGATTCGACTATAACCATGTTGCCTTGGTTCATAGCCAAAATTTGAATAATCCCTCCATCCATGATTGTAAGTATTGACATAGAGATCATATCTCCATTGTGGCAAATCGAGAAATCCTCCAACTGTATTGACATGTTCGCTTGTATCTTCAAAAAGTATAGGGCATGAATTGGTTTTGTGGCCATAATTAGCACATATATCACACGCCGTAATAAGTTGGGTATTTCTTAATGCCACCTGTTCAATAATTGCAGTTAGTTTATTGAGATGATTTTTCTAAAGAAGAAAAAATTACCTAATCCACTCTGATGGGAAACATTGTATAAATCTGAAGTATTGCGACTATGCAACCATTGTCGAAGACTAAGGATGACAAAAAGAAATAAAATTATCAATATCGATCCCCGACAACAACACCTACAAAAATAAAAACCTACTTGAAAATATAAATGAGTAGATAGCAACAAATAGGGTTGTATCCATAGAGATCAGTAATAATTTTATTCCTTAAACAAAAACATATAAAGTAAAAAAATGGGGTTGTAAAAGCAAAAACTAATTCAAATTAGAAACTAAAAACGAAGAAAGCAACAATTAAAAGTTTTGAAAATCATGGGGAAAAGCTTTAACCAATAGTAAAATATTCATTTGATTCATAAATTAGACCATCGACGCAAATATAAATTCAATACCTTTAATAAATTAGTTTTAATTGCTAACTCAATGCTAGACAACTAATCTATCCTTACTTGTTCGGTAACCAAAAGACAACTTATTTGAAATTACTTCCCTAACCAATAAATAACCTCACAACTCAACGCCCAAGATTTAACTTACCAGCAATATTAATAACTAGAGAGACCTGATTCTAGCCAATAAACTCACCCCAATGGGGTTCATTTTAGCTAGATCACGCATCTACACCCACATAACCATAAGCTGCAACATAAACGAGTTATGTAGTTTGTCACTAGTATTAGAATAAATTAAACAAATACAAATTTAATTATTCTAATTGACAAAGCAATCATTCTAAGCTATCAAAATTGACCGAATATTTAATAAATCATTGTAAGTCTCCCCTCTCTTAACCTAATAATGTTTGTTTATAGGGCAAAAATAATGTGATGGAGAAAATACAAAATTCCCTTAATTACATAAAACAGATTTTTTCAAGATTTCTGGACAATTTTTGCGTCAAATTTCTAGGCCATTTTTCAATGTCTTCTTGATGTTTTTAGGCTCAATCCATGACTAACCTTAGATATTTCAATTTCCTTCGAATCGGTATATTATGGCCAAAATATTGAAGGTATATTGTATTGAAAGTTCGAACAGTAAAAACTTGTCAAAAATAAACTTTAAAGCTCATTTTTCTCAAATTATTCCCTAAATAAATAATAAATAAAATCTAAGTATAAATAATATAATTAAGAACATAAATAGCATAATTCATGAGAAAAAATATCACAAATAAATTGAGAAATTATGCACTTATCACGAGGCCATTTTCTTGTATATATAACAATCCCAACTTATAATGATGAAATAGTGCTAATGCTAACTTGGCCTTGGTAATTTCTTGCATAAAATGACATTTTTAATTAATAATACATTATATATTTTGTTGGAGTTGTTATAGTTGTCGTTGTAGTAATAGTTACAAATGTACTTGTAAATATCCAAGAATCATAACTTGCTATATTTGTTGTTGGTAATCTTTTGTATGAAAATAATTAGGCCTTTACTAAGCTGATTTCTTCGAAGTGTGTTCGCCCATCTACGAAGATCGGTCTAATGGAGAAACATATCAATGAATATTGGACCGATCCAAAACATACAAATTGAATCCCTAATGGAGATTAATAAGAGTAACTTGAAGATCTCTGGTTCATCTTAAACTTTATTAGGATATTGCTAGTCCTATTTTACTGGCTACTTTGGTGGGGGTTAATATTGTAATTGGCCTATATGTTAACAAGTAAAGAATGCGTATACATATGAGATTTGTATAGGTTAGAGGAGGTGAGTTTTAATAGTTATACATCGTTTGGTTACTAGTGTAATAACATGAGAAAAACTTATTTATTAATATGTATTACAATTGTTAGAAATAAAATAAAGTATAATTAGTACAAATTTAAACTTGGAACTATAAAGATGAGTAAAAACTCTTGTAAAAAATAAGGCATCTTCAAAATCAAGAAAAAAATTTCCTTCTCTTCGCTAAAAATAAGTCATGGGAGTGGGTAAATATTACCAATTGAGTTCATCATGTGAAAATAATAATAATAATAACAAACGTAACATTAGTGTGTTCATTGGGAACCTATTTTAGTGAGTGCATTTTATAAATAAAACAAGTAAGTCACTTGGTTTTACAAATTAAGTTTTTAAGTGGAAAACCTAGTGGAGAGTGAACGAAATCTTAAGTCCAAGTGTGAGGTTGCTACACTGGTGAGCTGTAGGACTTAAATAATTTTTTTTATGTGGGTGAAGATGGTGAATTGACTCTTTAGGTAAGGTCCCATGGACGTAGGTGATTATTGAACTGCGTAACCAATTGTTGTGTTATTGTTCTTCAGTTGTTATATGCCTCAGTTATAACTACTCCTTAATAACTTGCAAAAATAATTTGTTTCCGATAGATTTCACTTGGAACCAATGTTTTTGGAACCGAACTATTGGTCAAACAAGCCATTGGTCAAGCCATCATTTTTTGGCTAACCGATTTGTCATTCAAATCAAATTAGGAAAATGTAACAAGTACTTAATTGGATTACAAAAAACTTAGATACCAAATTAAGAAAAAAATGTCAAGTTCAAGTACCAAATTGAGTAAAAAATTAAATACCAAATTAAAATATATATACATATATTTATATATCAAATCTAGGTATTAAACTATATAGAAAGAGCTAGGATTGGTTACATAATTTTTTTTAGAAAAGAGAAATGACATTTTAAATGAATGATTATGTACTAAAGTAAAAGTATATTTATAATATTTTATAAATATCGTAAATAACAGATATCAACTTGATTTAATACTTTTTAATGAATATCGTAAAAAACAGATACTAGCTTGATTTAATAATTTTTAATGAAAATATTAAATTGTTTTCGAATGGCCAACTACCATTCAATGTCATAATTACATTTTAACAAAAAGGGACCAAGTCAAAAAAAAAATTTAGGAGGGATTAAAATTAAATTATAATTTTTATAATTGTAAAAATATAATTTCACAATTTTAATAGTCTATATCTTTATAATTTTTAAAGAATTAAATCAAATTTTTATCATTTTTAGGGCGCCAGTGTAATTTTATCTTTATTAATTTAAAATTTTAAAAATTTTAAAATGCCTAAGTAGAATTTTTCCATTTACTAGCCCCTAACTATGTCTATGGTGCCTAGGTTTCTTTTTATTATTATTAAAATATAGTTTTCTAAAAAAAATTATTAAAATAAAAATTATTTTTCATAATATGTTTTTTCTTTTACAGCTACTTCGAAAGCTAGGGTAGTGAAATAAAATATCTATAAGGTAAAACAACTAACGAAGTATAGCTCTACGAACCCGATGCGGACGGTTGTTGAGTATAATGTTAAATCATATTGCATTCTTAATGAGATAATGTAGGTTCCAACTTTGGAGACAACATTATTGATAGGGGCAACCACAAACCTGGAACATATACAATAAAATGACTACTTTAACCAACAATTGTTTAGTGCAATATGAGAGAATGTGAGTTCGAACTTTGAAGACGACATTGTTGAAAAGGATAGTCACTGTTTTCAAAAATATCAGTCTTTATGAACTGTCAAATGGATATAGAGGAGATATTGGTTATAAAAAAATTATTGATTTAAGGTTTCAAGAAAAATTACTCACACAAATTTCTAATTTTATTATTATATTTTTCTATGGTTAAATTCTACGATTATAATGAAACTATTTTTAGATTTTACTAAATTGAATATTATTTTTATAATATTTAAAACATCAAAGATATTGAATTGTTTGTACTTGATATAATTTTAAATTTCTAGAGTGGGGATATCAAAGACAACTTAAGGAGGGCAATTTGTTAACGACATCATAACAATGGAGTTTCAAATGATACCAAAGTTGCTTGTTGCCTTATTGGAAAAAGGCTAAAAATGCATGCGTTTCATTTTTCATGCAAAAAAATAATCATAACACTAAAAGATGTTTTAACAACCGACCTTCAAATTGCTAGGCAGATAGTAATCATATATAATAACATCAACATGGAGTTGTTATGTTATCAGTTGTTGGTTGCTTTGTTGAACAATGAGGAGAATGAAAGCAATAAAAATCAGGAAGTTCATATGGTTGAAGAAACATAGTTGAAGAGAAGATGGAGCGATATGCTAGAGCATGAATGCTTTGGATTATATGAGAAATATCTACTGTCAATTTTGATTTGGTCAATAATTCAAGTATGGAACATCAACTCTGGCAAATCTATACAAGGCATTCTACAAGACGACTTGACATCAAACTTCGGCGTGGAAACAAATGCCATTGTTAGCGCCCATCCTTTCTCAATCATGGGAGTTCCCTCTCTTTTGAAGGTAAAACTATAATCATGGTGGATATCTTATAATGTATTAAACAATGAGTATTTATAATGTCCTTTACATTTAATATTTAAATAGATTTAGGGATTGATTGGATCATATTGATTATACAAAAGATCGTATTTGGGTGAGACAAGAAATTCATCAATTAGCCAATACAAAGGTATGTTGTTATATTCAAATTCAATTGAAGCAATTATTCCTATAAATGAATGTAATTGTATTTATTGTAAATGATTGCATTTTGTGTGGAGGTCATACTTGGAGAATTCAATTCTTGATATTTTACCGATGACAATGTATGAACAGTTTGCATTCTACAAGTCACAACTTACTAATTGTGACTCGAATTCTGACACTTATTGAAGAAATAAATACAGTGGCAAAATAAGGGGATCTGTGGACGCACAAGTTGAGTCCGTATAAAAATATACTTCTTCTATTTGACTTTAATTAGAACAGAGTTTTTAACCCTTAAATAGATGTAGTCAAAACTATTCTTGTATCATTCGTTTTTCAAAATTAGTGAATTTCTCCTCCTCTGCCCGTGATTTTCTCCCGAAAAGGTTTCCACATAAAATCTGTGTGTTCTTATTTTTCTTTTCTTATTGCTTTGTGATCGTTCTACCACCATTATGGACGTTTATTATAACAATATTTACTTTTTTTTGGTAAGATAAAACAACTTTAAGCGACACTATTGAGATAACGCATTAGCTCTTGTGTAGCTAACATAAACTGCTTGTACTAAACCCCACACAGAATGAGGTGGAGCGTCAAACCTATTGAGATAATTGCATTGTGAGTTCTTGAGATATGGCAAAAACAAACCATTCAACCTCAACGTATCATTTAATGAATAGAGCGTAATTCTATCAATTGACTATCAACTACTCCTCCCTCTACAATTGTCTCATTAGAAGAGTATTATCACTTTCAGTCTTTAACTAACAAATCCCTTTCTCTCATGATATACGTAGACCCTCCAAGATAGCTCTCATTTCAACCTTAAAATTTTTGTCTTTATCTAGCAACATTGAGAACCCCCATAACCAATTAGCATCAGCATCTCTAAACACTTCCCCAATTCCAACATAAGATTTGTTTAGCGACACTGCCCCATTTGTGTTGAGTTTAACCCAATCACTAATCTCCATCTGCCCTAGCATAACAATATTTACTTTAGCTTGCTTAGATTTTGATATTGTAATTAGACCTTGTGGAAAAGAAAAACTTATATCTTTGTCTTGTCTTTTGTGCATGCATTATTTCCCCCTTACTTAAAAAGATTCGTCATTTAATTTGAAATATCAAAAGGTATTAAGTTAGAAGCATTAAAAAATGCACTAACATATACTCACTAAGAAAGTCAATCTTATAGGCATTATCATTCATCTTATCTAAGACTTAAAAAGGTGAATCTCCTTTAGGTGCTAACTTGTTATTCCTTTTGGGAGGAAAATGTTCGTTTCACATGTGTATCTAAACCCAATCTTCAGATTCAAATGTAACTTTCTTATGGCATCGTTTAACTTTAGTTGCAATCAGCTCATTCTTCTTTTCAATTTGAAACCTTGCTTTCTCATCACTACACCAAAATAGGCATTTAGCGGCATATTTTGTGGCGTTTGGATGACAAACGCCGCTAAAAATCAAGTATTAGTGGCACAATGAACTAAACACTGCTAAAGATCTAGAATTAGCGGCGCAACCTGGAAAACGCCCCAAAAGTCAGACATACAGTGGCGTTTTCTGAATAAACGCCGTAAAAGAACATCATTAGCGGCGTTTACAACAAAGTGCCGCAAAATCTCTTAACCAAAACGCAGCGTTTTCGTCTTGATGTATACAAGAATTAGTGGCGCTTAGAAGAAAACGCCGCTAAAGCGTATTAGCGGCGTTTTACGAGATGCACCGCAAAATATCTTAACCAAAACGCATCGTTTCTGGTGTTGATGTATCCTAGAATTAGTGGCGCTTACCGAAAAACGCCGCTAACGCATAGTATTAGAGGCGCTTTGCAAAAAGCGCTGCAAAAGATCTTAACCAAAACGCAGAGTTCGATCTTAAGGTATGTTACAATTAGTGGCGCTTATAGGAAAACGCCGCAAACGGATAGTGAAAGCGCCGCAAAATATTTGAACCAAAACGCATCGTTTTGGTATTGATGTATACTAGAATTAGTGGCGTTTACGGTAAAACGCCGCTAAACCATAGTATTAGCAGCGATTCTTTGCTAGCGCCGCAAAATATCCTAACTAAAACGCAGCGTTTTGGTCTTGATGTATACTAAAATTAGTGGCGCTTACGGGAAACCGCCGCTAAAGAATAGTATTAGCGGCCCTTACTGAAAAGCGCCACAAAATATCTTAACCTAAACGCATAGTTTTAACCTTGATGTATACTAGAATTAGTGGCGCTTACTAGAAAACGCCATTAAATCATAGTATTAGCGGCGCTTTTTGCCGCAACATATCTTAACAAAATGCAGAGTTTGGTCTTGAGGTATGTTAGATTAGTGGCGCTTATAGGAAAACGCCGCAAATGGTGAAGCGCCGCAAAATATCTGAACCAAAACGCATCGTTTTGGTCTCGATGTATACTTCAATTAGTGGCGCTTACGTTGAAACGCCGCCAAAACGCAAAATACCTTAACCAAAACGCAGCGTTTTGGTCGTGATGTATACTAAAATTAGTGGCGCTTAGGGTAAACCGCCGCGAAAGCATATTATTAGCGGCGCTTTCAACAAAGCGCCGCAAAATATCTTAACAGTGTTTTGGTCTTAACCATGCATTATATAATGTAGGTTATTATATATTTAGTTTATCATATTTGGTTTAGGTTTAGGGTATTAGGGTTCATTATATAATGTTTAGTATTTTTGAATTATAGTTTAGGGTTTAAGGTTTACGATGTAGGTTTAGTGTTATCAGTTTAGGGTTTAAGAGTTTGGTGATTAAGGTTCAGTGATTATTATAAGTTAAAAAGTTTATCGTATATAGTTTAGGGTTTTAGGGTTAATCATTATATAATATTTATTATTTTGTGAATATTAGAGTTTTGAGTTTAGGGTTTATGATGTAGGTTTTGGTGTCTTAGGTTTAGGGTTTAGTAGTTTGGGGTTTAAGGTTTGGGGTCTAGGGTTTAGGCTGTTTTAGTCATGTTAAGAGGTTAATTAGTGTTTTAGGGCTTGATGCTTGTGGTTAACGGTTTTCAGTTTATAATTTAAGGTTTACAATGCATGGTTTTGAGTGTAAGGTTACGGGTTTAGAGTGTAAGGTTTGTAGTTTAGGGTTTAAAAGGTTAAAGTTTAAAGGTTACGGGTTTAGAGTGTAAGGTTAGGAGCCTATGGTTTAGGGTTTAAATTTTATTTTTCCACATTTAAGGGATATGCTAAAAACATAGGAAAATATATGTTAAAAATAGAAAAAATTAAAATAGTATTATTTAAAATAATTTGAAAATAATTTTAAGTTTGACCAGTAGTGGCGTTTTTCGTGAAAACGCCACAAATATTCATTGAAAGATAGCAAAACAGTGTCGTTTTGTCTGATTTTTTAGTGGCGTTTTGACTAAAACGCCGCAAAAGGAGTTATATTAGTGGCGTTTTACAAAAAAACGCCACAATTTTGTTTTTAGTCACTGTTAAGCGTTGTCGTTTTTATGTATGTTTTTAGTGGCGTTTTTACTAAACCACCGCAAAATGATTTGTATTAGTGGCGTTTTTTTGTAACGCCGCAATTATTTTATTAGGCTTTTGTAAACGTTGTCGTTTTTATCTATGTTTTTAGTGGCGTTTGTACCAAAACGCCGGTAAAGGATATGTTTTAGTGGCGTTTTATTATAAACGCCGCAATTAAGTTTTAAGTGTTTCCTAAACGTTGTCATTTTGTATCTGCGATATTTTAATGCGTTAGTGGCGCTATTTATAAACGCCGCAAATTTATATTGAACTAACGTAAACGGCGTCGTTTGTGTAGCGTTGAATTTCCTTAGTTTACCCCCACTTTGATTTCCCCAATTTCGTTTCCCTAATTTCCCATTTCCTATTCCCCCAACTTCCCCGATTTCATTTTCCCCCAATTCCTTTTCCCCCAATTTCCCCGATTTAATTTCCCTAAATCCCTAAATTCCCAAATTCCCCCTGTCATTGTAGTCGTCTCCACTCCGGCGGTTGCTCTGTCACTCGCTTTCGCTGTCGTCTACTTCTTCTATTCACTGTAAGTTTCCTTGTTTCCACATTGCACGATTTTCCGTTATTTGTTTCGATTAAGGTTATATTTCTTTCGATTAAAGCCCTTTATTCCGTTATTTGTTACCTTGTTGAATCGGGTGCATGTTTTCGATATTAATCTTTTGGATTATTTTGGTCAAGGTCACAGAGCAACTAATCTAGTGGAGGATTAAGGCTTGGGGAGTTGTTCATCTTCGGCAAGGGTAAGTTACTGATTTGGGGGTTCAAAATTGGCTTTGTTTTAAACTATTGACTTCATAGACAAGAAGATTAGGGGATTTTTAATTTTGCTTTAAACTTGGCAATCAGCAATTGCATCTATGCATTTAAATCAATGTTGCGTATTTTATACCTTGGGTTTTCTCGTATTTGTTAGTTTTTTTTTTTGCTTTGTTATTGGTTGGTGATCCTGGAATTAAAAAAAAATTATTCTCTGTGTTTAGGGTTTTTGTTCTTCAGCTATTTTGTTCATCCTCAGGTACTGTAATGCTTCGATTACATTTATTAACTTATAAAAATGTTCTGTTAAATATAATAAGAGCCGATTACATTTCCAGGTAATGAATTGGATTTTTAAGTTGAATTTTATTAGGCCATGTTTTTTAGTATGATTTTTAGCCAAATATATATCATCTTTGTTTGTTTGTTAAAATTGTCTTTCATCCATTTTCTTATTGCCATTTGTGATTATATAAGTGATGAAATGAGATAATATCAAATTGATACATTAGTAAAAAAACTAAAAATTATTTAGCCGAATGAAAATGGGTCAATGTGTTCTAGAATCCGTGTTACCAATTAGTACCTATTCGGTTTGTGGTTTGTAAACTATGAATTCGGTTTCTAAACTACTCATTTATGGTTTGTAATCTGATTCATAATCACAAGATGTACCTCATGTGTTAGGTTTTATTTATTTGAAAGGAAATATTTTAATTAATTGGTAACAATTTGCAATGCTTAGAAAATGAACACATAATTTTCATAGTCTCTCTAGCATGTTAATATTTTCCAGCAGCAACTTTGAAAGGAATATGATTTGCTACGTTCGTGCAAAAAACGTAATCATTCGTGCCAAAAACGCAGTAAATTTATATTCTTTTTATATATTACATATATTAATATGGATATATAACCTATATTTCAATTTTTTGTAATAATAACATTTTAAATTAAAAAATAATTGTAAATGATAATTTAATATCTATTAAAACCAATATTTTTAATATATCACCCCATATATGGTATGGGTATATAACCTATATTTAAAACTTATTACTATAAAATTTAAAAGTTTGCTAAATAATTATAAATATTGTTTTAATATCTATATAAGTTTTCTAAATTTATAAGTTTTCTATATTAGTATTAAATTTATTAGTATTAAATTTATAAGTTTTCTAAATAAGTGTTCTAAATTTATTAGTATTAATTTTTTAAGTTTTCTAAATAATTATATCACCCCATATATATGGTATGGGTATATAACCTATATTTAAAACTTATTACTATAAAATTTAAAAGTTTTCTAAATAATTATAAATATTGTTTTAATATCTATATAAGTTTTCTAAATTTATAAGTGTTCTAAATTTATAAGTTTTCTAAATTTATAAGTTTTCTATATAAGTGTTCTAAATTTATTAGTAATAAAATTTATTAGTATTAATTTTTTAAGTTTTCTAAATAATTATATATAAGCTTATATATCTTACATAATACATAACTACATAACATACATAATACAGAACTTACATAATAATACATACCGTACATAAATTAAATAAGTTACATAATACACAAAAACAAAAACTTACATAACTTACATAATACACAACTGACATAACTTACATAATACACAACTTACATAACTTACATAATACATAATTTACATAACTTACATAAGACATAACTTACATAAGTTTCATAATACACAACTTACACAACTTACATAACTTACACAACTTATATAACTTACATAACTTACATAATAAATAACTTATTCCTAAATCCTAAACCCGTGCAATTTATTGTCAATATCAGACTTCAAGAATTAAGAAATGGACCGTTCTTGGATGAATTTGTCAAGGGTAAGCGACGGTTATCGAAATGGAGTACAGACTTTTCTAAATTTTGCATTTCAATATGCAAGCCAAGAGAACATGATTCTTTACCCGTGTAAGAAGTGTGTATTGCAGATAAAATGCCTAGAAGAAAATTTAGTTATTAAGTTTACTTACATTTTATGTGTATTGCAGATAAAATGCCTAGAAGAAAAATTCTAAGGGAAAGCATTGTTCAAAATGATCCAAACTCGACAGAAACAAATAGTACTGAACAGCAAACAGCAATTGGATCTTCGAACGTTCCGATTACACCTGAGGATCCTACGGAAGTTCAAAGTAATTTTACATTTAATTTACATGCGTGTTGACTTATAATTGATTTATTTTTCAAATTCTTATATTATAATATACCATTTGTAGTTGAAAATCGTGGGACGCGCAGAGGTTGAGGACGTACGCTTCTTAGAGAGTTATACGAGTTAGATCCAGTCGAGTGTGTCAAGGTATGCAGAAACAGTTTTGGTCAGCCTGTTGGATCAGAAGCTCGACTTTTAGCAGGATACATGGGCATTTTAGCACGAAATACGAATATGTTGCCTATCAACTATGAGTCATGGCGTCAAATGCCCGATAGCAACAAAAACTAAGCCCTCGATAATATTAAGGTAACAAAATGTTAATGTCATCTGTAATGCTTGGAAATAGTTTCATTTATATTTACTTTATTAACTTGTGTTTATTGTAGGCGAGGTTTGCTTTAGAGGTCTCGGATGCTTATGTAAAGAAGGTATTGGGAAAAAGATGGAGAGACAATAAAAGTACTTTGAAGAAAATTATTATAAGACAAAACAACCCTCGATGAGAAATTGCAAAATGTCCCGTCGGGTATGTTGAGGTGTCAATGGGAAGATGCGGTTAGATTTTGGCATTCGAAGAAAGGCGAGATACGACGTACTTCCAAACTATTGTAATTATTTTGGTTTATAGTATTTACTATTTACGTACTAAAAATTTTATAACGTAGGATCGTGAACGAGTTGGAAAAAAGCAGCCGGCAGCAACAAAAATTCACTCACACAACCGGGTCGAGAAGTTTTGCATGTGTAGCTGAGGCAGAGGTATTTTTAATTTTTTAATATTTTCAAATATGTATAACTTTCTATTAAATAATATTTTTACTACTATATTGTAGGAACAGTCGTCCGGTCAAAAAGTTGGATGCCTTCAACTTTTTGAAATTACACATAAGAAGAAAGATGGATCTGCTATGACTCCTAAAGCTGGTGAAATTATGGTACGTTTACTTAATACGATTTGACTTGTTTTAGTTATTTATAGTGTTTATTTTCTAATGGTTTAATTTATTGCTTGTAATGCGACTATTGTTATATTGCATTTGTTTTTTTTAATATATATTGCGTTCCTAACTATGTGATTTATTTATTAGGAAAAACTAAAGGATAAAAGACGGAGTACGAAGCGATTGCTTCTAGTGATAGTTCTGTTCATCTTGAAGACATTGATAACCGGATTATTACTGAAGTTTTGGGTCCTGAAAGGTATGGTCGGGTTCGATTTCAAGGATCTTTTATCAGCCCAACCCAATATTTTGGATCCAGCTCGCACCAATACATGGCTTCGGGGAGTCAATCTCAAGCTGAAGTTCAAAGATTAAAAGACCAGATGGCTCAGATGCAAGCGACCACATTTGAGGTTCAAAGGAAATATGAAGAACTTCAGCAACAACTTAAAACAGAGGCAGCAACGAGGGAAGCAGAAGCTGCAGCGAGAGAAGCAGAGGCCTCAGCGAGAGAAGCAGAGGTTCAAAAGAAATATGAACAACTACAGCTACGACTTCAAGCAGATGCGGCATCGAAAGAAGCAGAGCAGAGCAAAAAGTACGACGAACTTCAACAGCAGCTTCAGATTATGATGAATATGTTTCAGCAGTCACAACTTCCGCCGTCATAGTGTATATTGCATAAATATTTTTATCATTTTAACTTTTAACGTTTTTGTAAAGAAAAGTATGAATTCACTTTTATTTATTGATATTAATATTATTTTAGTCATTTAATTTGAAATATTATATAAATTTATTGTTTTTGGTTAGTTTAGATCTGGTTGCTTTTGATTTGTTGTTGCAGGAAGGCTGAAAAAAATAGAAAATTTTATTTTAAAAAAATCCCAAAATTAGTGGCGTTTTTTAAAAAAGCGCCGCTAAAAGTCATATCATATAGTGGCGTTTGTGAAATAAGCGCCGCGAAAGAGCACTACTTTTAGTGGCGTTTTTTACCAAGTGCCGCTATAGAACATTACTTTTAGCGGCGTTTTTTTCTAAACGCCGCTAAAGATCATGTTTCTTTAACTGTGTTTTCTCCCAAGCGCCGCTAAAGAACATGATCATTAGCAGCGTTTTTTTCTTAAGCGCCGCTAAAGAACATGACCTTTAGCGGCGTTTTTTTCTGTAAGCGCCGCAAAAGTTAGCGACATTATCCTTAACAGCGTTTTTTGTGGCGCTTCCTCAAGCGCCGCAAATGCATTTAGTAGCATTAAAAAGCGCCGCTAAAGGCCTAAAAAACGCCGTTAAAAATCTGTTCTGGTGTAGTGCATGAATCGATTTAACTAAGTTCACTTTTTTCTCACCATCTAAATTTGTTAGTTCATTCAAAGGTAAAAGCATAAAATAAAAAAATTGTTAGCAAATTAAAACCATAAATAATTTCAAAAGTAGGAAATCCAGTAAAAGAATTTATAGAACGATTAAAAGCAAACTCAACAAAATGCAATCATTTTTTTCCCAATTCTTTAGACTCTTACCTACAACAACTCTAACTAAAATATCCTAAAACTCGATTAACAACCTTAGTTTGGCCATTGGTTTGTGAATAACAAGTAGTAAAATAAAGAAGTTTAGTACCTAGCTTACCCCACAATATCTTGTTGGACAAAACACGTTAGCAAACAAAAATATATAAATATAAATAAACAAATATTTATATATATAAAATAAATTGAATATTTTATATTTAAATTTTCGAATATGAAAAACCAATAAATAACATAATAAAAACCAAAAATCAAAAAGAAGAAACGAGTTTTACTAGATGTTGAGGCCTATTTTACACAGTTTCCTTAAGATAGATTCAGTTGCTCGTATGGTACTTGGAGAAACGTTGGTTGAATGTCTCCTAGGATACAACAACACGATAGTCGAAGTAGTAGCACCCCTGCAGTGATCAATGAACAAACAATGCCTTTTTCTATCACCAAAACGTTGGAAAATATAGAGAGGAAAAAAGAATTTTTGGAGAGAAAATAATCTCAGTGTGAGAGATTGAGATTGAGCAAAATATTCTGAAGAAGTCTTAGTCTTTTATAGGCATTCAAAGTGGAGGAATTTTTGGAAATATCCATGTATAATGAGACAAAATCTACATTAAAGGGGCAATTAAATCAAATTGATTAGAATCAAATAAAATCATTATATATGTCCTTTTATATAAGATTTTGTATATATTTACTAAGGAAAAAATAAATTTCATGTTGGGAAAAATATATTTGTACGCCTCATGTCGCCCACGTCGTGCAAATGTGCCCTAACCCTAACAAGTTTGTACTTGAAAACACCTTATCACTAGGCAAAGTTTCAAGCTTAGTCATTCAATCACTTTTTAAGCGGGTTCTCACATATATACACATGTTACACTTGGTATTTAACCAATGTGGGATCTAAACTTTTCTTTTCCTCAACAAATATTTCCAAGTAGCTTACTTTGAGCATCAATTTCTCATTTATCACTCAATCATTTTGAGCATATGATATACCGTTGTAAAGGTCTCATGGAGTAGAATATGAAACCATAATTTTATTATTCAACTCTCCATCTTTACCAATTGCGAATATGTCTCAAAGTTCCCCTAAATTACAATTTTTTCAACATATCTTCCAAAAATGACTTAGCAACTTCACATCTCTACCCAAAATAATGGATTTAGGATCACCGTGAAGTCTTACAACTTCCCTAAAGAACAAATTGGCCACGTGTTACAGTATTGATTTTGTGACATGGACTAAAGTGAGTCATCTTACTAAATATGTCAAAAACAACAAAAATATTATTATTATTCCTTTGGCATAATGCTAAATTTAGCCTTCAATGTTTATATTTTTTTATCAACTTGACTTTTTTTAGCTAAATTTGGCTCATGACCTTTTAAAAAAGAACCAAATCATTTTTTAACGAAAATGCTAACTAAAACATTAATTTTTTTAACAATGTTGGTGTGGTAACTTGCATGACAGCACACGTATACTTTCACGCTAACATGACACTATTTGTCTTATATGTCATTTCAACAAATAGTTTTAAAATATAAAGAAATATTTAAAATTCATAAAAATTCAAAAAAAACAGCTTGAAGTACATATGGATTGTCATTCAAGTTGTCATGTTTAAAATTTTTAACATTTTATTCAGTATTTTCGATAAATAAAAAAACAATAATTTAACTCTTTTTTAAAATTTAACGGTCAAGTTTCTTTTTTTTTTAAAAGGTTAGGGTCAAATTTAAATAAAAAAGAATTAAATTGATAAAAGATTATAAACGTTAAATTTAAGCCTATACCTTTTTATTTTTAATCCCTAATAATCCCAAAGCAAAATCCATCGAGAAGTCAATCCAAGGGGACCTAGGAAGAAGCAAAGGAGTATAACCAGGCCACATAACATTAGACTTAGCTTGTTTAAATGCAATACATCTCGCGCAAATCTTTTCTCATATGCATCGAGAAAAAGTGTTATTGCACCATGTCCAAAGTTTTAAGCATATTAAAATGTTTCATTATGTAGTGTTGAGAAAAAAAGCCTACTACATTAAAAAATTCCAGTTACTCAAAATCGAATTAAATTTTATTATTTTATTTAATATATAATTAATTTTAATTTTTTATGATATAAAAATAAATATTTTAGATTTAAAATAGTAAAAATAATTTAAAAATTCTTAAAAATTATTGTCCTTTTAAAATATTTATAAAAAAACTTTAAAATTTTGTAAAATAATATTCAGAAGTCATAAAATAAAAACATTTTTATCAAAATAAGTCTAAAATATAAAAATAAAAAATTAATATAAAAAATTGAAAATCGAATTAAATCAAACCGGATTATAATGAATAATTCAAAAAATATAAAAATTCCAACCGAACTGAGTCGATAGCACCCTACCACCGTGTGCTTCCCTAACAAATAGTTGTCTAAGTGAATAGTTTAGAATGCACAATCTATTGTCAAGCTGTTGAATTTATCAAGTGATCCATTTTCACATGCATCATCCATTCTGTTGACACGTGGCACACTCAACCATCACACTTTTTTTCTTTTGCATTTTATAAAAGTTGTTAAATTTTAGTTTTTATCCATCTAATATGCTTAAATTTAATATTTAATTTATATATTTTAATTTTTAACAAAACTTAGTCCCTATATTTTCATAATGCTATTAATTAATTCAAATAGTTAATATTGTTAACTTTTCCGTTAAAACATGACGTGGTTATATATAATTTGAATTTCCTAAAAGTCTTAAAAGCTAACATACGACTTTTCATTTCTTTTAAATTTACATTACTTTTTTAACGCTACAAGACAATAATCAAATTTCAATTTTAACTTTTAGAGTATAATGATAATTTTACCAAATATATAAAAATGACTTGAAATATTTAAGCATATGGCATGTTTTAATTTTAATCTTATTGATAAATTATTATATATTATTTTAAATGGTTTTGAATAAGAATTATACATAATAATTTCAACATAAAATTAACTTGATAAATTGCTATTTACTTATTTATTCAATTTAAAATTATATTTTGTTGAAATTTATATATTAATTAAAAAATTAATATATTTATCAGACATTATTTTTTAAAAAATTAGATGTTAAAATTTATGTAGTACAATAAGAATTTATAATACTTTATTAAATACACTCTTAATCAAAAACGATTTACGTCTTTACTTCGTAGAAGTGGCAAACAGAGCAAGTTTTCGGTTAAGGATTACTTATATTTAGGAAAACTACATTTGAGTAAACTAAATTATTAGTAAATTTGTGTTTTGATGACTAATTTTTAAAAAATTATAAAATAATAATTTATTTTCTATTTGTACTATTTGCACTAATTAAAAACTGTCGTTTCTTTGGTTTTTTATAGTTCAATTAATGAAAATGAAATAAATTTATACATCATAAATTGTAAACTTAAAATTTAAATAGCTTTTTTACTATATATAATACTGATTGTCAAATCAACTTAAATCTAAATAAGCTCTTCTATTAATTAATGAGTATTAATTTACTGTACCCATCACCGAATTATCGTTTAAAGCTCACTAGCCAAACTTTTTTAAAATAAACATTTAATAGTTTAGGGATTTATATAAAAAATTTTGAGTAATTTAATAATTATTTCATAAGTAGTTGAGTTGAGGGTTGGCGAGCCCGATTTTGAAATATCCGTTGTTGAATCCAATCTGGTAACTGGAAACTACTGGCCTAACCAAATTGACGGAGTTAACTAAACTGAGCTAAAACTAAAAGTAAAAACTACCCGAGTTAACTAAACTGAGCTAAAACTAAAAGTAAGAACTACCCAATTCCGACTAGCTCAGCTCAGCTCAACCACACGTATGTATGAACATCAATCTCAGCCACAAACACTGTAAAATAGAAAAATTTTGTATTGGGATGGAGATGGGGGTGGGGAAGAAGTTTTGAGATTTCCTTTGATTGAACGATGCAATAATCAACCATCCAAAATATGGTGGCAATAACATCGGTGGAGGCGCTGTTCCCCAAATTAAAGGTGGGAGAATGCGTACCCAAATCCCATTTATTACCACTCTCATCATCTATTCCGCAGCAGCAGCGGCCATTCATTTGCAGAGCTGAAGCGTCGGCAAGTAATGCAAGTACGGCGACAGCGACTGCGTTGGAGCAGAGTGGAGGTGGGAAGATGGTGGTGGAGTTGGTAGGAGCCTTCAACCAGCTGACCCAGGAGATAAACGTGTTATCCAGCAGCTCCTCTCGCTTGCTTTTCAAGTCTCTCAAGCTCTCCATCCCCATCTTGCAGGCCTTGCCTCACGCTGTGGATGGTCGCCCTCTTCTCTCTAAGGCCTTGTCTCTCGCTCTCCTTCTCGCCCATCTCCAGGTACATTTTCTTTCTGGAATTTCTATTACTATTTTTCTATTTTGTTGATTACATGACTATAGGACTGTAAATGAACAGAGTAATTGAAGAGTTCATCAACATTTTGATTTCTCTTCATTTTTGTATGTTTATTAAGCTAAATGTACAAAATGATCAGAGGCTTGAACCGGCATACGTTTTGTTTATTTGTGTTCACAATTGTTTGAAGTTGGTGTAATTGTTTAAAGCTATTATTTGATTTCTATATAATTATTATTATTTCTGTTTTGTTTTTGTTTTTTTATATAATTATTAATATTTATGTTACTTATCCAAAATATATATATTTACGTTTACTTGTAGTTTGTTTGTTTGTTGTTCATTAATTGCTTATGAAGAATATGTTCGATTATATGTTGATGAACATATTCGTTTAATGTTTGTGACCGTATTCATTTAATTTAAATGAGTAAACATAAACTGAGAAATGAATGTACACGAACATAATTTTGAAGTTCTTGACGTACACGGATCGAACATGAACAAGCAAAACATAAACGAATGAACATAAACACTCAAGCTCAATTCATTTACGGCCCTACAAAGGAATGATATGAGGTTTTCAGTTTTCTTTCTCTTACGCTCTAACCGAATACAACATCATTTGTATGCCTTTGTTTCATGCAAACACTTAAGCTTAGTTTGAAAAATTAACCGTGTTGCATTCACATGATAGGTATGTATTGTATGTGTTTTACTTCTGAAAATGGGTGTCAAATATCCTACCATGATTGCAGATGGATGCCGAAGTTATTTCAGCTGGTTTACTCATCCAAGTTGTGGAAGCAGGTGCCATTTCCATCTACCTAGTCCGAGATCGTATTGGTATCGGTACCGCTCATCTTTTGCATGAAAGCTTGCGTTTGAAGAATATCCCTTCCAAAGTTGATGTTTTGGATGTGATAGTGCGGCTGCCCTCCGAAAGTTGTGTCTTACTTACTATGACATCAGGGCTCTCATTTTGGACCTTGCTGTCAAGCTCGATACGATGAGGCATCTTGATTACCTCCCAAGGTATCAGCAGCAAATGCTTTCTCTCGAGGTTTTGAAGATATATTCCCCCTTGGCTCATGCTGTGGGAACCAACTACTTGTCGCTGGAGCTCGAGGATCTCTCTTTCCTTTATCTCTTTCCTTATTCATACCTATACGTTGATACATGGCTACGAAGCCACGAGACTGGAAATAAGTCTCTGATTGACATATACAAGGAAGAGCTGCTCCAAGCTTTGAAAACTGATCCTATCTTAGCTGACATGGTCAATGGTATATCTGTTAAGGGCCGCTACAAAAGCCGGTACAGCACAATGAAGAAGCTCTTGAGAGATGGGCGTAAGACGGAAGAAGTAAACGATGTTCTCGGATTACGAGTCATATTGAACCCTAGGTGATACGAGTCACAAAAGCCCAAATTCTTGAGGGCAAGGCCCAATAAGAAGATTCCAAGCCCAATCAAGAAATCCACCCATACTTAGTTGAAAATCAGGCCAAATTGTCAAAGTGGCCCAAGTTGTAAAGTTTTATTTTTATTTATTTATTTATTTATTTTATTTAGTTTAAATTTTTATATTCAGTCCAAGAGTCCCAAATAAAAGACCCTTGGCCGAATTTCCATATTAAAATAATTAGGAGTTTTTTTAGTTTTAGTTTTAGTGTTCTAATTAAATTAGGAAAACATTTGAAAGGCCTATTTATATGGCTTGGCCAGCCACCCTACATTACATTACAATTACATTAAAAATTTCAGATTTGATTTGAGTGAAAATTCTCTTTGAGTTCTTCAAGGATTTTCTCTTGAGTTTTCTTTAGAAGTTGTTTTAACAATCTTTTTGATTGTGGGAGCCATCTTCAACCTTCTTCTTGCCATTGATATTCTTTGGAGGGGAGATTAGAGCCGTTTGAAGGGAGTTGTGAGATCTTTCGAGATTTCAAGGCTTCTTAGGACTTATCTTTTAATTTCTTACTGTCAATTCTTTCTTTATTTCTACTTGTGCTGAATCATTATCTAATCTATTTTCTGTTCTTATTGTGTTTTCAGCCTTTTTCTATCTTAAGGAATCAGCCCAAAAATCCCCAAATTCTAGGGTTTTTCCATACTCTTTTTGGGTGAAATTAGATTGTCGAAATTTGGGGAAAACTATCTTGGTGTTCAATTGGGCAGAATCACAATCTCCTTGAGGGTTTCAAGAACCCTAACACTTATTTCTATTCTCAATTTGATTCTTTGCTGATTTGGGGATTTTATTTCAGATCTGGAAATTCAAAGTTCTAATCTTTCAATTTTTCTATTTCGTTTCAGATCTAATTGTTTAGGGTTTTCGTAGGAGTTTCTCGTGACTTGGCAACTCGATCTTGGTCCGCGCGCAACCCCGTATCATTTGGTATCAGATTTTGGGCGTTTTGGGTGTTCTTGGTTGATTTCTAAACTGATCTCTATTTTTTAAATTACAAACAGCAGTTTTACCCAGAAAAATTTTTGAAAAAAAATTCATTTGAGTGGGTAAACATTTTCTTATTGATCTGAAATTTTACATACATATTTTTGGCACTGTTATTGAATATACAAAAATATTTCCCGCAAAAAAATAAGTCGAAAAAGTCAAAAAATTAAAAAAAGACGAAATCCAATAAAAAATTTAAAAAAATATTCAGCGGGTTGAATTTGGTGCCCAAATTTTCCAGATCAAAAATTAAATATATAAGGACACTCCAGATTTAATTTCATGATTTTTGGAGATCGGGAACACCTCGAACGAAGTTGTCAAGTTACTCCGCAGTTTTTCGGGTTTTCTGTTTTCAGCAATTTTTATTGATTCTTAGCTGTAGGTTTTAATTTGTTTACCTTTATTCTTCCTTTACGTTATCTAACACCTTCTTGTTTCTTGTGTTAGTAGGATTTAAACGTGTGCACAACTTCTTCCTCGGTGCAACACGAATCAATTGGTGTCTCGTCAGTTTTTGGCATCCTAGTGCAAATTAGGATTCTTTGGTAGTTTGGTTCACACTCTCTAATTGGTTGATATAAACTCTGATAAAGAACTCACAAGATTGAATTTGACCTCATTGAGAATTTGAATTTTCTTTTTGAGTGATTAATGGTGAGGTTTGCTAACTTTTATTTTTGAGTGTTGAGTGTTTATTTTTTACAGGTTTTGAAGATGTCTAAAGGTGATAATAATGATGCACTTATGAAAGTCCAACAACAGTTAGATGGACATACTGCTGCAATCACACAAATAAATGCTACACTTCAAGCATTGAATACTACTTTGAATGAGGTACGAGTGAATCAAAAACATCAATATCGAGATCCAATTAAGGAAGATAGGGATAACCAACCCCAAAGGCGCGGCCCTCGACGTGTCACTAGAATGGATGATGATTTTCATGATCGTGGACAATCATCTTTGGCAAAACCAAGGAGCGAGCAGCAACGAGAACATCTCTTTCATACTCGCTGCCATGTACAAGGTAAGCTTTGTAGAGTTATTATTGATGGTGAAAGTTGCTCGAACATAGCCAGCACGACGATGGTGGAAAAGCTTTGCTTAACCACTACCAAGCATCCACAACCTTATCAACTACAAGGGCTTAGCAACGAAGGCCAATTTAGGGTCACTCAACAAGTGCGCATTGCCTTTTCTATCGGTAAGTATCAAGACGAAGTTGTGTGCGACGTAATGCCTATTCAAGCCTGCCATTTGTTGCTAGGAGAACCATGGCAACTGGATCGAAAAGTCACTCACGATGGTCGTACCAATAGGTATTCTTTCAAGCATCAAGGAAAGAAACTTACCTTAGTGCCGCTCACTCCGGAACAAGTCCATGAGGACCAAATCAAACTGAGAAATTCTGTTAAAACAAGTGAGGAAAAAGAAAAAGAGAATGAAAAAGAGCAAAAAGAGATTGAGAGTGAAAAGGAATGTGAAACAGAAAAGAAAATTGAAAAAGAAGTTGAAGAAAGAAGAGAAAATGAGTTAAAAAAAGAAACAAAAGAAAAAGACGAGGAAAGGCTAGTGAGGAATGTTTCCACTAACCAAGATATGAATTTTTCTTGTGTTGCTACTTTTCAGGTTCCCGAAAGATCGAAAGATAACTTTCAACTTCAATACCTCTCAAATGAAAGACGCTTTCATACGATCAACTTAAGCAAAGATGAAATCACACTACATGATCCCGAAGGTAAGCGAGGTAAGGAAATTTTAGAAACCGAGTCCAGTGCAGATTTGAAAATTATTGATAAAACTTTTGGTGACTTAGTTCTTAAAAGATCCCATCATTTTGATCCGATTAATTGTTACTCTTCGATTGTGGTTGATAAAGTCATTACGAAAAGAAGCGTGATTTGTTATTCTCTTGATTTACCTTGTGTAAAATCCTTGAATTTGTCCAAATCTGTTTTGGAGAATAAGGTAACGAAATTTGCCAAATTTGTTTTCAATTTATATTCTTGCCTTAAACAGTTTATGTGGTTGTACATGAAGTTTGAGTTCCATTTGACAAAGGTTAACTCAACAACGGAGATTCGACTACACTATGCCCCCGATGAACGAAGGTTTGTTTTAAATGAAAAAGGTAAAATCGACCCTTATTCTTTTGCTTATCGAGGTAAGATGCTTGAAACCTTTGAAACACTTTTGTACTCCTCGGATAGTGATAAAGATCGTGTTGATGAACACTTAGATCGAAACGTGCTTGACTGTCCTATTTTATTTATTGATGATCTATCTGTTTTGATGGTTGATAAAAAGATTCTTGTTTTTGATAATGCATGTGTGAGTGAATCTATAGACCGTCGATTAATGCATGGTATGATTATGCAACTCTGTGAACCATGTAAATCTTTTCAAATACCTACTTGTGACGATTATGTTTACCATTTGATTTATTACTCGCAATTTATTCATGGTTTGTGGGAACAATGTGAGACGACTGAATGCCTTAAAACATGTCCATCTTTGTTTCAAATATTTGACGAGGCAGTGGTGAGTAAATTAGATTGTTTGCATGGTAATCTGAATCTGTCCATTCACATGCGTTATACCTGTTCTGTTATGCTTATGATTGGACTACAAGCTTGTTTCCGTTGCTATTTACTATCTCATGGCTATTCTTTTCAGTGGACTCAATTGCCATTAGTCCCGTTCGATAGAGGAAAGTCGAGTTCATTTGATTTTTCAGATTCGAGGACGAATCTTTTTGAGGAAGGGGGGAATGATACGAGTCACAAAAGCCCAAATTCTTGAGGGCAAGGCCCAATAAGAAGATTCCAAGCCCAATCAAGAAATCCACCCATACTTAGTTGAAAATCAGGCCAAATTGTCAAAGTGGCCCAAGTTGTAAAGTTTTATTTTTATTTATTTATTTATTTATTTTATTTAGTTTAAATTTTTATATTCAGTCCAAGAGTCCCAAATAAAAGACCCTTGGCCGAATTTCCATATTAAAATAATTAGGAGTTTTTTTAGTTTTAGTTTTAGTGTTCTAATTAAATTAGGAAAACATTTGAAAGGCCTATTTATATGGCTTGGCCAGCCACCCTACATTACATTACAATTACATTAAAAATTTCAGATTTGATTTGAGTGAAAATTCTCTTTGAGTTCTTCAAGGATTTTCTCTTGAGTTTTCTTTAGAAGTTGTTTTAACAATCTTTTTGATTGTGGGAGCCATCTTCAACCTTCTTCTTGCCATTGATATTCTTTGGAGGGGAGATTAGAGCCGTTTGAAGGGAGTTGTGAGATCTTTCGAGATTTCAAGGCTTCTTAGGACTTATCTTTTAATTTCTTACTGTCAATTCTTTCTTTATTTCTACTTGTGCTGAATCATTATCTAATCTATTTTCTGTTCTTATTGTGTTTTCAGCCTTTTTCTATCTTAAGGAATCAGCCCAAAAATCCCCAAATTCTAGGGTTTTTCCATACTCTTTTTGGGTGAAATTAGATTGTCGAAATTTGGGGAAAACTATCTTGGTGTTCAATTGGGCAGAATCACAATCTCCTTGAGGGTTTCAAGAACCCTAACACTTATTTCTATTCTCAATTTGATTCTTTGCTGATTTGGGGATTTTATTTTAGATCTAAAAATTCAAAAATCTAATCTTTTAATTTTCTGTTTCGTTTCAGATCTAATTGTTTAGGGTTTTCATAGGAGTTTCTCGTGACTTGGCAACTCGATCTTGGTCCGCGCGCAACCCCGTATCACTAGGTCTGGCATAGACATGTCACAAGTAGGTGAAAGAGCATGCTATAGGACACATGAAATAGTTCAATCGTTATGGAAAGAAATGCCTCATAGAACAAAAGACTATATTGCAAGGCCCAAAGCAAATGGGTATAAGAGCTTGCATATGGCAGTTGATGTAAGCGACAATGGAACACCTAGACCACTTATGGAAATACAAATACGCACTACGGAAATGGACATGTTAGCCACAGGTGGAACTGCAGCCCATTCATTGTACAAAGGTGGCCTAACTGATCCAGAAGAGGTCTGCAGTCTTTAATCTACATTAGTGACTTGGCTAGGGAATAGCAGAATCTATGCTTATATTTCTTTTTAACTTAGTTTAAAGTAATTTTCTATTTGTTTATTCTCAGGCAAAGAGACTTAAGACCATAATGATTGCAGCAGCAGAACTTGCAGCACTGCGGCTTAAAGATTTCCCATCCACAATTCATAAAGGCCTCGAGTTTGGTCAAGGAGATGAAGTATTCCGCCTTCTCGACAAGAATGGTGACGGGAAGATTAGCATCGAAGAACTAATGGAAGTTATGGAAGAGCTTGGTGCATCAGGGGAAGATGCCCGAGAAATGATGCAGCTCCTTGACTCAAACAGTGATGGTTCTCTAAGTACTGATGAATTTGACTTGTTCCAAAAACAGGTAAAATGGTTATTCTAGTTTTAATGGAATCATAGGAATTCGGGTTTAATAAGCACTGAACATTTATAATTTCCTACACCCGTAATGCTAACTTTAACCGGCTCAAGAACTTGGTTTACTGGTGTTGAACTAATCGGATGCTTGGATAACTCGGTATATGGCTATTTTTACTTGCTTGTTTTATTAGTAAATGTGGTTCTTTTAACACGTGCAGGTTGAATTTATGCGTAATTTAGAGGACAAAGATGTGAAATACAAGGCGATGTTGAACGACAAGCTCCAACTAGCAGACAACAGTGGGTTGATTCAGGTATATAGTAAAGAATTTGGTGACAGACTTGCGAATTAGATGACCAATTGTTGAAAGGTAATCTGATTGATCATTGTAGGCCGATTCTATGTCCATGTAAATCATACATACGGTTGTATATGTATATAAGCATACTGGAAAGTTATGATTTTCTTTAGAATTGTAATATTTGAAGAATAGAATATATTCATAAATGAATGTAAATGATACCTGTTATGAATTTCCTGGTTTCTTAATATTATCTATGACTAAAAACCTTCGAATTTTAGGACCTCATAGAAGAAATGTGTGACAAACTCTTCAATCATTTGTTATGAATTTACTTATATATATACTCTTATATTTTATCATTGTTGTGTTATAACACATTAGATACTTATGTGCAAATATTAATCTCTATATAAGGAAAGCATGCAAGGATATATTATTTATGTATTCTCCTAAAGTTTACATTTTGTTTCTAGGGGCCATCAAGGAGGTATAAAAACCATCCTTGATTTTGATTAACGTTTCGTGCCTTCCTTTCTCAACTATAACTCCATTCCTAATCACTGCAATCAAATCAGCACCCTTGATTGTCGATAACCGGTGGCTAACCACTACCGTTGTCCGCCCGACCATAACTCGCTCTAGTGCTTCTTGAACTGCTCGTTCACACTCGGCATCGAGAGCACTGGTGGCTTCATCTAGTAGTAGTATCTTCGGAGCTCTGATTACGGCACGTGCAATCGCCACCCGTTGCTTCTGCCCTCCAGACAAATTAATACCTCGTTCGCCTACCACCGCATTGTACCCCTGTTGCAAGCTGCTGATGAAGTTGTGGGCATTTGCTAATTTCGCTGCAGCCACAATTTCAGCCTCTGTCACATTTCCCGCCTTCCCATATGCAATGTTTGCTCGGATGGTGTCGTTGAATAGGACAGGCTCCTGGCTCACCAAACCCATCTGCTGCCTTAGCCATTTTAGCTGCAACTTTGAGATCTCAATTCCATCTAATGTGATACGACCTGCATCTGGTTCATAAAATCTTTGCAACAATGATATGAATGTTGACTTCCCACTTCCACTTTCTCCAACTAGAGCAACTGTCTGATATAAATGCCACAGCAATTAGATAAGGATTTGCTTGTCAGGTTCAAAATGTTCTAAAGATCATTATACCAAGTAATTCTAAGCTCATTTCGACTCACCATGCCGGCGCGAATCGTCAAACAAAGGTCTCGGAATATTTTAATATCAGGCCTTGAAGGATACTTGAACCTGACATGCCTAAACTGAATATCTCCCTTAACATGTTTCGATCTTTTTCCGCAATTCTGACTAGGGTCTATTTTGGATCTCTGGTCCAGGATTTCAAAAATGGAAGCTACGGAAACCTTGGCTTTACTGGTGTCCGGGGCGAGGGAGTTTGACTGAGAAATACCAATGGCAGTTACACTGAGAGCAAAAAACACCTGCAGGAAATTCACATATGCACGTATAGTTAGGCACTGCAATGAAGGTATATACAGCTCACCTGAAATGGTATCGGAAAACTTACTCGAAAAACCTGATGGAAAGTTGCCTTGCCATGATGAACTACAAGGGCTCCAACATAAAAACTGATAGCATAGGCAAAAAACAGGAAGAAGGATGACATTCCTAAGCCTATGCCACTGATCAATCCATGTCGTATTCCAGCCTTTAGAGGGGCTTCACATTTCTTTTCGTACTGTTTCACCACTTTCTTTTCAGCACAGAACGAAGCAACGGTCCTCATACTCCCGACTGCTTCATTCGCCACTTGGTTGGCCTCCTCATACATTTTCTACATGCAGTCATATAAGGAGTATCACTACTTTCAGTAATTAGTGATACATATACATATACATATACATATACATATACACACACATACAAATGTATGTCACAGATACGTCCAATACCATTTGTTCCGCACGTGCAAGTAAAACATAGATAAATACATACATACAGACATGCATACATAAATACATGCATGCATGCATGTATACAAAGAACTGATAATTTATATATATATCCTCAAAAAAGTCACGCATACATATAGGCACATACAGACACAAAATTTTATTCTCCCTGGATACCTTGGCATTGGCAGTGAATCCTTTCATGGATTTGAGTTGACCGTATCCACTTATCCCTATAAGAGGTAGCAAAGCAAGGATGGCCAGAGCCAGTTGCCAATTTGCTTGAAAAGCAATGACCAGACCGGCGACTGCAGTAGCCGTACTCTGAGCAAGAATAGCCAATGAGTCCCCAACCACCCTTCTTACCAAAACTGCATCCGTGGACAGCCTTGTTCCAATTGCACCACTCGAGTGTTGAGGCTCATCAAACCAACCTATATCCATGTTTACTACTTTCTCAAAGCACATTGATCGCACCCGCTGTATTAACTTACAGCCAGCAATGGCGAAAAAGTAGGTGCTCAACGAGTGAGACAAGAAAGATGCAAAGCCAAGAACAACAAACATTAGTGCCCAAAACTTGGAATCCTTGCTGAGTTCCTGAGGTGGCTCAGAGAACGTTTTGATTATACCAGAAAGCACAGTGCCAAAGATTGGCAATATCACACCATTAGCCACAGCTAGCAGAGCTCCTAAGAGCAATACAGATATCTCCGGGCTGTTAAGGCGAGCTAGCCGAGAAAGTGGGACTTGTGGAGGTCCTTTATCTGAGGCTTCTGATTTTGAAGGCAATTCAGGCATTGCCTCTTGTGATTTAGTAGTGTGTAGAAAATGACGATGAGGAGCTGATAAGGATTGGGGACCAATTTCTAAAGAATCATGAACTGATATATCCCGTTTCATCTCTTTGCCAATATCTTGCAACCTTAGGAGCTGGTTGTACAATCCTTTACGATCCTTGAGTAGCTCTGCATGTGAACCTGATGTAGAAAGGAAAGGAACTATAACTATGTATCAAGTTTCAGGTCTTGTTCAAATTATTTCAAGTTGGGATTCTTTTTTTCAAGTCATTTTCGAGTTCCCCATGATACAATAACTCACATATATGAAAAACTGAAATCACCTTTTTGAACAATCCTTCCCCGATGAATAACTGCGATGAAATGTGCATTCATTACGGTGCTCAAGCGATGGGATACAACGATGACAGTTCGGTTGAGCATAGCTCTTTCCAGTGCGCCTTGAACGATCCTCTCGGATTCTCCATCGAGAGCGCTTGTAGCTTCGTCTAATAGTAGAATTCTGGGGTTTTTCAGAATAGCTCTAGCAATGGCGATCCTCTGTTTTTGTCCCCCAGATAGCTGAATGCCTTGCTCACCCACCATTGTGTCTAGTCCCTGCACCCATCAAAAGCCATTGCAGTTTAGGGGTTTATTTTAAATATGGACTATAGTATGGGGATTCCCAGCGTAAATAACCCCTTCATAATGCAGCAAAAAAATCATTTGGCGGGCCAGCTTCAACAAATTAAAGATAATTTACAAACCTGAGGCAATTTAGAGATGAAGTCAGCGGCATTGGCAAGCACAGCAGCAGCTATTACATCTTCACTGCTCGCACCCTCCCTTCCATACGCTATATTCTCTCTAATGCTCCTCGAACCAAACAACACTGGTTCCTGCGAAACCAGCCCTATTTTCCGCCTTATCCATTTAAGCTGCAACTTTCTCAGATCAACACCGTCAATCAGTACCTCCCCAGTCATTGGATCGTAAAACCTTTCTATCAAGCTAATCACCGTCGATTTCCCACTTCCACTGCGTCCCACCAGAGCGGCTGTTTTACCGCTGGGTATAAAAAGAGAGAAGCCTTTAAGTATTAGCTCTTTGGGTCTTGCTGGGTAGCTGAAATAAACATCCCTTAGTTCGATTTGGCCTGAAATATCACCCATTTTTCTTCCCTTTGGGCTATATACGTCGATCTTTGGTTTCCTTTGAATTACCTCGAACATCTTGAAGGCTGCAGCTTGCCCTGCAGCAAAGGCAGTCAAGCATGTAGATGCCAGTCCTAGATTCCTTCAATCGTACTCCAAACAAAGATTTTTAATGTTAGAATATCATGCATTCTATATATTTAATTATATGTGTTTGAGTATTAAATTGATAAAATTTATAAAAATGGAGGGTTAAATTTATTGAATTATTTAGAATTAGGATCAAATTAATTGAATGTATAAGTATTGAGGATTAAATATGCTATTATACCAATTAGAAAAACACCAAAGTTCTGCTCGGCAATCAAAATAGAAACTATCTAAAGTAGCCGAAATAAAAATGATAAAATTGAAAATTTTCATGATGATTAAAACAGAAATATACTAATAATTGGATCATTAATTTTATAATTTATCCTAGTAATTATTTCATGAAACCCATTAAAAAAACCTGCTCAAATTGGCCAACTTTTTAGTGATTACTCTAAACATTTCAAAATAATGATATAAGGGTCTAGCACTTGCAAAAATCTCAACCGAAGGCCAAATTTTTTTTTTTGAAATGTTAAAACAAGGACCGTAATGTGTTTTATTCTAAATATATTAGTATTCACATAATTTTTGGATTAAAGTGAGAAACTTTCATTCGAGAACTTTTGTAAAAGTTAGACTCTTGTATAACCATTTTAAAAAGGTTTGACACTTATTTGAACAACTGCTATAAGGTTGGGCATTAATTTGAACATTTAGTCAAAAACCTTGAGAGAAAACTTACAAGGAGCTAATGACAACAGCAAAAATGACGTTGATGACAGTCCCTGCAGTGTAGCCTTTGTCCAGCATCATTTTCCCTCCATACCAAAAAGCAAACCCATAGCTGCTGAATAAAATACACATCAACGTCCCAAATCCCACTCCTGATACCACACTCTCTCGCACCCCCCATTTATAAGCTTTCGACAATGACTGGTTGTAGCTAGCGATGGCCTGTTTCTCGCCTGCAAATGATGCAACCTGTTATTAGGGCAGCATTACGCTTGTTTTCATTTTGTAGTTCCCATAACATAAAACCCAAATTGCTACCATATGTTGCCTACAGTTCTTATTGAGCCGATTGTTTGTTCAGCGATGGTGGCCGCACTTGAATACGAAGCTTGTCCACGGGATGCAAAGCTGCCTGCCACCTTATGCAAGATAGCACCAGAAATGAATAATGGTGGGATTGAAGACAACAGTACAAAAGTGAGTAGCCACCCTCTAACCAAAGCTACTACAAAGCCTCCAGTGAATGCAGCCACTTGCTGTATGAAGCTTCCGACCTGCCGTACATAAATCATGCAACACAATAATTTTTTAAAATTTCTCACTAAACATACCCAAACTATGAACTTCATTTTAAATTAGTCCCTAAATTTCAAATCATTATAATTACATCCCAAACTATTGAGATTATATCAATTAGGTTATTTGGTTATTAAAATCATTAGTTTAACTGTTAAATGACATGTTAGATTTTATGTGATATAATCTAAAATGAAAATTTTAAAGAAAAAATAAATATTGTAAAAATGGTGTTTAATTTAAAATTCTTAGTTTTAAGTTTTCTAAGTTTTTTTACAGAAACTTTATCATTAACTCTTTTTTTTAGTCTTTATATTTGACTTTACTTTTAAAAGTTATACGATAACGTTTTATTTTTTTAAAATTCATTTTAAATTTAGATACATAAGATTTGACATGTCATTGAACGTTTTAGTTAACAATTTTAATAATGAAAGGATCTAATTGATAGAACATTGGTAGTTTGAGGATATAATTAAAACGTTTTGAAGATTGAAGGTCAATTTACAATGATGGTCATAGTTTGAAGATATCTGGTGCAATTAGCCTATTAGGCTTTTTAAATATTTTTGAAAATTTCAATTAAGCACTAGTTTTTTTTGGAAGTTCTCATCAAGTATTCAAAAATTTTGAAAATTTAAATTAAACCCCTCAGTTGTTTTTGAATTTTTCATGGAACCCGTAACTTTTTTAATTTTTAATTAAACCCCTTGAATAAACGACATAGAAAGCTAAAAAAATGCTTCTTTTCTTTTCTTTTCTTTTTTGGCTAACTCTAAATAGAAAATGGATTGTATAAAAATGTAATACCATGTTATCTATATCTTTTTCTAATGGGAAAATGACAAATCAGATTCTAATGACATGTTTTGGTGTAGTGCGTTATATATACCTTCTCTCCGATGGCATCTCGGATAAGAATGGTGTCGCCTGACATCCTCCCGATCACTTCTCCGCCGGTGATCACATCGTCAAAATAGCTGATATCCTGCCTCAATATAGTCTTGAGGTATAAACTTCTTATTCTTGCTGCCTGCCGCTCTCCGGTGACCATCCAAGATGCCACCTCTGCAACAAACATTTAATTAATCCATCATTCTCATATTTGTTTCCTCTCAACTTAAGCTTAATTATCAAATTTATTATAAAGTAATTAAATAATATATATGCTTACGCAAAAATGATACCACGGCTGATGCCACAGCTAAGTACAAAAACTTGAGTGACACCTGAACATCATAGAATATTTGAGAATTAAAATAAGCTTCCCATCATGCCAAAAAACCCACTAGCATATTTGAAACAACAAACAAATACGAGGAATTTACTGTTATGTATCAATTAATTAAATCTTAATTCGATTAGTATGAGAATTATTATCAATATATGAGGACGTCGATTTGAATATGTTAAAGCGTATTATTCTCTTATTTATCTAAACTACAATTATCTGAATACAACTCAAAATGAAATCAATATTCAAATAAATTCAACCCGACATAATTCAAAATTTTTAAACCTCTACTCGACGGCGGGATGGTGGTTTAGTGAGTACCGGAAGATGTTGGGGGTACATACCTGTGTAACATCGTGTACGGCAGTAGCGGTGGTCACACTTTTCCCGATGGAATCAACTAATTGGCCGAAGAATATGGTCATAACCGGCATACATACCCCATTTCCCACGGCACATATTGAACCCACTCCCATCAATCCATAATCCAATGAATCCGCATACGAAAACAGTTTCCAATACGCTACTACCCTCCTTCCATCTTCCTCCTCCTCCTCCTTCCTCATTTTTAAACACTTCAACTTGCAGCTGCAACAGAAAGAAAGGAAAAAGAAAGAAGAACCTTGTTGATTGTTAATTTGTTGTATTAAGCACTAATCAAAACATGCATGCATGGCAGGACCATAACATGCGTGAAATGAAGCTGGGAAGAAGATTAATGGTGGAGGCTGAAGGCAAAGGCAACAAACGAGGGAATCAAGGAAGAAGAACAATGAAGAAACAATTTATTTGGAATATTACTGCCGATCGATGGAGCAAGAAGACGATACTCGGAATATTGGGCGACGGAGGTGGGAACAAAACAAATTTACTTTGATCCATAATGTACTATGCATCGTTTATCACAACGCTGTTTAATTTTGTTTATCTATATCTATTTTACTGTGATACTCTATACGACCATAGGTTGGCAATTGGCTTGCCCATCATCATTCTACCCAGCTATGCTATTATTATTTTATGATTTTGTTTTCAGGAGAAGGGATTGTATGTCATACTTATTTCTTTCTAATAGGAGAATGACAATATCGAATTAGGAAAATATCGATACCCTTGTTTTAGTATCGATATTTGCGTGATTGTTTTGGAAATTTTGTTAAGCATGTTTAATCATTATTATAAGTTCATTTAAAGTATTTTTGGCATGTTCTAATGATCTCAAAAAGTTCAATATACATACATTATTGGACCTTTTGAATAACAGTCGAGAAGACCTTATGAAACTTGAATACTTTCGCATAGAAGATGTCAAATAAATATTGGGCATTCTAGAAAAGAAGTAGAAAAAGCATTTGGAAATTGATTTATTAAAATTTTTAAATTGATATATATTTGATTAAAAATTTATAAGATCACTGATGAAGAGGATGATTTTTTAATAATGTGACAATTTACCATAAGTATGACATGAGACAGTAGTGTGGCATCTTGATATTTAAGTTTGATGACCAGGCCAAGTATAGGATGTTACATTTCTAATAAGAGAATGACAAGTCAAATTTGGATAAAAATGACGTGGAATCATAATTTCATACAATATTTTTTCTTGTATTTAGTGATCCAAATATATGGATATAGCAAAAATTATAGTATTGCGTTAAGAATTTTGGTGTCTAAATCCGGAATTTGACGACCTGTCACCATTGACTGCCGCCCTCCAACGAACGACCAATACTAAAAATCAACCTTAACATTATTTTTTCTATTTTCCTAATCTGACATCAATTTTATCAAAATAAGTATTAATTTTCCTAGATTTACAACTAAACTTTCGAACTCTTTTTCTTCGATCACTATTTTCAGTCGTCGGATCGGTCTAAAATTTAAGTATGTTGCCTCCTCTTAAACTATTATTTCATTGTTTGGATTTGTCAAAGTGACCTAAAATTTGCATGAGAAATCAACAACTCCCCCTCTCTTATTCTTCAAGAAAACTAATTATTTCTTTTGCTTTTGTTATTCAACATTGATTTTTCAACTTGAAAAAAAATTCTTCTCTGTTTTTGCCTCAAGATTCAAAATGATTGAGAAAATTTTGTTTGTATGAAAGGATTTTCATCTCCATTTTTGTTTGCACGGAGAAATTTGGGTGTTAAAAAAATGAAAAGATTCTTAAAAAATTTCTTTTGGTGTTGGTTTTTATTTGAAAAAGAGAATAGCTTTGAAAAATATTTTTTGGGTTTAAGCTCTCAATGTAACACCCTACACTCAATCTGAAAGACAATCGAATGCACAATGTTACATTGATTATCGAAATAACCTCAAATAAATCGAAATAGATAAATTCACGATTATTGAACGTGTTAAAATGATATTTATAAGCATTCAAACATATTTGATAATAGCTAAACAAAATTACAACTAAAATGACCTTAAAAACAACATTTGAACTCAAAATGCCAGAAACAAGAGTTCAGTACCGATACCTAACCCCTATGCATCAATACCTTAACCAATAATTCAGATAGACTATTACAATGATCTAGATTCCGATACATATATCTATGTTCCAATATCTCATAGTTCAATAGGATAATTCAAGATTAAATCTCAAAAGATGATTGATCATAGTGATTGAAGTAAAATTCAAATAATTTATTAAATTTGAGAAAATCCAAAATCGTAACTTTAGTTTGATAAAGTATTTGTCTCCAAATTTTACTTAATCATGGTTCGACACAAGTTTGTGCGATGGGTGAAAACAATGTTCAAGAAACTTCATTTCATTCTTGAAAAAATAGAATGGTAGAGAAAAAGGAAATAAGAGTTATATTACCACCCTACTATATATTTTTCATAGAAAATTAAGATAATAACATTATTAATGGTTGGTGAATTTTTTTCAATCAAATTTAATTTGTAATTTTAAAGTTCTATACTGTACTCAGAAATCAAACAAATTAAGTGAAGCTACCTCTACTTCCAAATGTATTGGAGCCAGCACATACACTAATCAAAGATCAAAGTTTCCAATTTACTAAGAAACTATAAAACCCATAAGTTAAAAAAGTGAAAATTCATTACAAAAAACAAAACAGTCCAAATCCCATACAATGCAGTTGCTCTGCTCACCCCTAATTCAACTATTTCTTTTTCCTACCACCACCAGCCTTGAGCTTTTTACTATTAGTTTCTTTACCTGTCTTCTCAGGTATTTCCTGTCACAGTGGTAAAAAAAAATTCATGTAGAGCACAATATTCTATTAAAATAAACAGTTTAACAAGTGACCAGAAGACAAATACAGTTTCAGCCTCGTGAGCAAAATGGAGACACTGCGATAAAATAGCTAACAGGATATACAATAATCCAAACTTTCTTACCCTAACAATCATTGAATAAAAGGAGTTCTACGCCTTCTAATCATCACAAGTATCAAAGGTTCTTATACTACGTTCACTTTCCTATTATTAACGGTATTAATGATAACGATAACATTAATATAGTGTTCAATAACTAAGATGAGCACAGATTTGTTCTAAGGTTCATGGTCTTCAATAGCCTTGGTAATTTTGGATATAACATGATTGCATCACATAGGAAAGAAAGATTAAAACACGAGATAGCATGAGAAAATTATACACGAATAAGAACGATTTGTTAACATGTCAAAATTTCTCCAACACAAATTCTTAATGTGCCAAGATTTATATAACACGGTTTAACACATCAATATACAAGAAAACAAGACATAAATATACGAATTGCCAAGTCCCGTTTCAGTTTCATGAGCAAAGCAGAGACAACCCTTGAAAATACTAGTGGAGAGAATGTCTTGAGCTTAGAGTTCATTAAGGAAATTAAAGCGTGCATTGGGTTCCTTGTCAACCGTGCACTGAACTTATAAAAGCCAAATACCTTTCATACTTTTCCCTTCATAAAGATTATCTAACACCAAATATATTTCTCAACTTCTTTTTCCAAAAAAAACACCAACCTTTGTACTTTTTATATGACCCCTTTCTATTATTAAAATAAAAATATTATAAAACAACAAAACCCCACGTAAGACAAACTAAGTTATACAAGGCCAAGCAATAAAAAACATAACAATATGTACCCAAAAATGCAGAATTAAAAGAAAAATGAAGTTGCATGATACATGAAATGCAACCAGTCAAAATAAATAAAAATGCACTGGATCGGCCACCAGGTAAGAAGAAAAGTACAATATAGTGATAGTTAATCAAAATGCTTAGTGGAGCTATACCTTTCGTTTAATTGGTGCAGATGTGTTAGCAACTGGCTTGAAAAAGGACTCTAGTCTGGAAAGAGAAGGGTAATGACATAGTAAGCATTAGAACAGAAACTTATAACGTCATTTTATGTAACTATGCACTACTTACCGGCCCTGTGAAGACTTGTTCTTGGCTGCTTTAATTTTCTCTACTCCCTAGTGAACAAAAGAAATAAAGATGAAAAGATTTTTTTATCAATTTAACCAAAAAGATCATAACAATTTGATTTAATAAGAGAGGAAATACCTTCGTCAGTCTGTCAATATTGAATCCATTTTCATTCACCAGAAAGGTAATCAACCCCTAGAAAAAATTGACAAAATAATGCAGCTGTATTAAACAAAGATAGGTTACACATCCCCTAGAACGATATATGTAATTAGGATAGGAATTACACACTTCAAGATCTGGAGGACTCCACTTCATCTCAAGTTGCTCATCGTCCATGCAGACTAATGGTTCTTTAAAAAGCCGTCGAGCCTCTTCATATGGCCAATCATCAGGTATTGAGTACCTGAATATGAAAAATGTTTTTATTCATATAAACTAAAATTAGTTAGCGTACAAAAAGAAATCTGTGTAAATCATTCTACACCACACATAAACAATCCAGACCTCTCTTTGTTTATGTTCTGAAGTATTTCCTCTATAGATCCATGTTGACGAATTAGCTTTAAAGCTGTCTGTCCCCCAATACCTGGTAATAGCTTGAGAACAACGTCATATACCAGCTACATAACCCAAATTTTGAGTGAATCATGTAACATTAAGGTCAGACACTCTAAAGGAAACCCCAGCATACCTCGAATACTGTCACAATAATCACATCCGGAAAGAATGCACAAGTCAATGAATTGATCCATTGTAAGATTCAGCTCTTCCAAAACCTAACATACATCTCCGTTAGAAAATCAAACTCAAAATCAACAAAGTACATGAGTGTATAATGCTTAAAGCACCTTTGCAACATCAAACTCCATGACTGGAACTTTTCTTGAGCTAGGGTCCATTAAGTGTCTAAGAAATTTAGGAGTTCCAAAGGTTAAAGAGTCCATGTCCTCAGAAGCCACAGCATAAACCTGATAAATATGAAGGCATGATTTCAACTCCTAAGGCCATATATAGTACTAGGTTATCAAGAATAAATGGTGTATATACTAAAAATTAAATAGGCTGCATCTTAAAATGGCATTAGAAAAAATTTGAACTTTTTCAATCTCATAAAGGTAAATAGAATTATTACATGTCAGTTTTCAGGACTGGTAAGCCCCTAAATAAACAACTTATCATGACCTACTGGATACTTGCCTTTCCAGATTTGCAGAGTGCAGCACATTGAGCCTCTGCTTCAGAAGGAGCCTGTGAAAAAATAAAACAGAATTCCGTAGAATGAATCTAGCTTCTAAACCCAAAACTGAAAACCCCACATTCAAACAAAGTACACTCACATCAATCACAGGCACCCCCATAAGTCTTAAAAGCCGTTTACAGTCTTCATTATGCTGCCTTGTCACCTGGAAACAGTAGAGAGCAATAAAGCCAACATTGCACTTTGGCACAGTTCTATTTTAACCAGATCTTTTGTATTTATGTCATGACTAAACATCCAGAAATAAATACCAAATAAAACAGTGAGCTATCACATCTACTATTGGGAGAAAATGGATGAGAAAAGAACTCACTTTTACTGTCCGCTTGCTGAATTTTTCAATGTCCTCCTTATTTCCAGTCTAATAATAAAAACAACAGCACCTTAATTTTCCGTAGTGGTGAAACAACAAAAGAAAACTTTACTTATCACTCCATGTGTGACCAAAGAAAAATACCTCCATGGCTTCTTGCAAATCCTCAGTAGCATCTGCCCTCTTTGAGTAACTACATGACAAATTTAGTATAAAAATTATGAAAATGCAACATTCTACTCATCAAGCTCCGGTCATATTGAAGGAAACCAGCAAAAAACAATTTGAATAATTTGCAATAAAGTACCGCTTAGCAAGCTCTTGTTTTTTTAAATCTGGAGGCTGCCCATCAAAAACATAGCTGAAAGAAAATACCACAAGCATTAGCAAATAAAAGGCCTTTGGGATGTGGTACCGTTATAGGCAGCATAAGGCAGAAAATATCTGTGTTAAAATAACTGACTAATTAACTTCTAAGGACAATGAAAAGAAAAGGGAAAGAAACACATTACACAGGTTTAAGCCCAGCTTCAAGAAGCCGAATTGTCCGAGTAAACATGCCTTGCAAATGACTAAGGATTACGCCAGCAGAACCCATGTAAACATTTTAAGAACCAAATAATGAAAATGTAATTGAAAAGGTAAAAAATAAAATAAGAATCAGCTAACGATAGTTTTGAAAGATAAAAAAGAATTAATGAATGAAGAGAAAAATATATTAAAAACCTGGTAACTTCACCGGCTTCATTGGTGAGCATTTCAGTCCCCATACGACCCACCACAATCTACAGTCAACCCAAAATTTAAAAAAAAAACATTATTAGTTAGTCTTAGCTCTCAAATGGATATAAAAGAGAAAACTTTCATTTTTTTTTCTTTTCGAGGGAACAATATACGAACGAGAAATTGGTAAATGCTCATGCTGGCGTCGATGGCAATCTTGCGGCCGAAATAGCTCTCTAATTTCTGTTCCTTCATGGCCTTTGGCGCATTGTCTGCTAGAAGCTTCGTTAAACCCTAATCATGAAATTCAAATGCCAAAACATCGATCAATATTCAGATAAAGAAAACCCCAATTTAATTATTCAAAAAAAGTTAGAAACACTTAAAAAAATCACCTTAATACCCATTGCTGGTTGAGAGAGAACGTGGAAGAGCAGAGGAGTAGTGACTACAACCGTTAAGGATTTGGCTTGGGGTTTTGTGGAGAAGCTAAAGTGAATTTCCTTCGCTGTGTTAGAGAGTTTTTCCCTCCTTTCCAATAACTATTACTATACAATGACACAAGCTTCTGAAATTAATTTGGGTAAATTGCATCACAGGTCACCAAAGTATGATTAAATTTATATTTAGTCATTTAACTATAAAAAGTTACAAAATAATCCAGAATCCAGCAGCCAACATTTACGCCAACCTCCCCTCACCGACCACCATTCGCCAACAGTTTAAGCCTAAAAAATACATCCTTAAACTCATTTTTTCTTCCTATTTTCAAACTTAACTCCTGTTTCATCCAAATTATTGGAACCCACCCATTGTTTGAAAAGTCAAAAAGGGTGGGCACCGAAAGTAGAAAGTAAAATTGGTTGGCAAGTTGGGTTAAAAGTTAGCATGGGATAATTGCAATTTTGGTCCCTAATTGTATAGGGACATTGCAAGTTGATCCTTGAACCTCAACTATAAATAGGCCTAACCATTTCTTACTTTCTTCATCTCACACTTGCCATTCTCTACTTAAGGCAATTGTTCTCTCTCCCTATTTGTAAACTTTCACTTGTATTTTTGGAGTGAAATATATTTGGTAGTGCCCGAGGACGTAGGCAAAATTTGCTGAACCTTGTTAAAATTCTGGTGTTCTTTATTATTTGTTTTGCATATTTTGTGAATATGATTGTAGTGATTTATTGTGCTATTAAATTACGATAGAGGGATATTCTGGCTAGGAAAGACTTGGTATTTAAGTGATCTTCGTGATCTACCTCTCTTTCCTGGGAATTGAACTTAGTGTGATTTTTCAGTACAATAATTTTACTCTTTCACACGCTTCCGCGCAACAATTGGTACCAGAGCCAGGTTCGTACTTGGGGAATACGACCGTTTACGATACTATTCACGTATACGGCACTATTCACGTATGCGGTACTATTTACATATACGGCACTATTCACGTATACGGTACTGTTCACGTATACAGTAGTTGGGATTGAGGAGAAAATGGCAGCAGCATCGTCATCAGCAAGGACTACTGTGACAAATGCAAAATTTGAAGTAGAGAAATTTGACGGTACCAATAATTTTGGTATGTGGCAGTGTGAGATCCTGGATGTCTTATGTCAGCAAGAGCTGGATATAGCCCTTGAAGAAAAACCTGACAAGATGGATGACAAGGAGTGGGCCAAGATCAATAGACAGGCGTGTGGTACAATCCGCCTATGTTTGGCCAAAGAGCAGAAGTACTCCGTCATGAGGGAGACATCAGCGAAGAAGCTGTGGGATACATTGGAAGAAAAGTTTCTAACGAAAAGTCTTGAAAATAGGCTTTATATGAAAAAGAAACTTTTTCGGTTCACGTATGCACCCGGTATGTCGATGAATGACCATGTGAACTCATTCAATAAAATTTTAGCAGACTTGCTAAATTTGGATGAGAAATTTGAAGATGAAGACAAGGCATTATTATTGTTGAATTCCCTTCCTGATGAATATGATCATCTTACCACCACATTGCTTCATGGGAAAAATTCAATCACATTTGATGCAGTCTGTAGTGCGTTGTATAGATCTGAGACTCGAAAGAAAGATAAAAGAGATCACAGAGATACAACTGCAGAAGTCTTAACAGTAAGAGGTCGTTCACACAGCAGCAAACCTGGTAGAAGGGGTAAGTCCAAAGGGAGACCCGCCAAAGATGAATGTGCCTTTTGTCGTGAGAAAGGGCATTGGAAAAAGAATTGTCCTAAGTTACAAAAGGGCAAGTCTATTTCTAATGCATGTGTAGCGGAGCATGATGAGGAGTCAGACTTTAGCTTGGTTGGCATGGCAATGGCATGTCAAACGGATGAGTGGATATTGGATTCGGGATGTACTTACCATATGTGTCCTAATAAGGACTGGTTTTCTAGTCTTGAAGAACTAGAAGGTGGAGTTGTTTTTATGGGCAATGATAGTGCCTGTAAGACAATGGGTGTAGGTACAATCAAATTGAAGAACCATGACGGCTCAATCCAAGTTCTGACAGATGTTCGCTATGTACCCAGCTTGAAGAAAAATCTCATCTCATTAGGGGCCCTAGAATCTAAAGGGCTCACAATCACTTTGAGAGATGGATTACTAAAGGTAGTAGCTGGGGTATTGACGGTGATGAAAGGCACTAGAAGAAATAACTTGTACTATTTAAATGAAAGTACAGTTATTGGATCAACATCAACAGCTTCTGCGAAAGATGCAGATTCAGAGGCTACCAGGTTATGGCATAGGCGATTGGGACATGCTGGTGAAAAAGCTTTGCAGACTTTGGCGAAGCAAGGCTTGTTGAAAGGTGCAAATTCTTGCAAATTGGAATTCTGTGAACATTGTGTTCTGGGCAAGCAAACGAGGGTAAAATTTGGTTCAGCAATTCACAATACGAAAGGAATTCTGGACTATGTTCACAGTGATGTGTGGGGACCTACCAAAGTGGCTTCTTTAGGAGGTATGCACTATTTTGTCACTTTTCTTGATGATTATTCAAGAAAAGTATGGGTGTATCTAATGAAAAGAAAAAATGAAGTTTTGGATGCATTTCTGAAGTGGAAGAAGATGGTGGAGACTCAGACAGGTCGAAAGGTCAAACGACTTCGATCAGATAATGGTACTGAGTACAAAAATGATCCATTTCTACAAGTATGTCAAGATGAGGGCATTGTGCGACACTTCACTGTTCGAGATACACCACAGCAGAATGGGGTGGCAGAACGCATGAATCGGACTATACTGGAGAAAGTTCGATGTATGTTGTCCAATGCTGAATTGGGCAAGGAATTTTGGGCTGAGGCAGTTACATATGTGTGCCATCTAATTAATCGATTGCCATCAGCTGCAATAAATGGAAAAACTCCTATGGAGATGTGGACTGGTAAACCTGCTACTGATTATGATTCTTTACATGTTTTTGGTTCCACTGCATATTATCATGTAAAAGAATCTAAGTTAGACCCAAGAGCAAAGAAAGCATTATTCATGGGTATAACTGGTGGTGTAAAAGGATACCGTCTCTGGTGTCCTGATACAAGGAAGATTGTTTTCAGTAGAGATGTAACTTTTGATGAATCAACCATGATGAAGAACGAGGATTCACAAAAGGATGACAAAACCAGTAGTACTTTGCAGCAGGTGGAGTTTGAAAAGGTTAATGATGATCCAGCTAATATTGAAAGAACAAATGATGAAGAAGTTTCGACCCAAGAACTTCTACAGCAACAAGATTCAATTGCATATAGAAGGCCAAGAAGAGAGATTCGTAAGCCTGCTCGCTTTGATGATATGGTGGCCTATGCACTTCCAATTGCAGATGATGATGTTCCTTCCACTTACACAGAAGCAATAAGTAACTCTGATGGTGTAAAGTGGAAGCAAGCTATGAATGAAGAAATGCAGTCTCTTCATAAAAATAGGACTTGGGAGTTGGTGAGACTGCCCAAGGGAAAGAAGGCAATTGGATGCAAATGGGTATATGCAAAGAAGGAAGGATTTCCTGGTAAAAATGAAATTCGATACAAGGCTAGATTGGTAGCAAAGGGTTACGCTCAGAAAGAAGGAATAGACTACAATGAAGTGTTTTCTCCAGTTGTGAAGCATTCGTCTATTCGAATTTTGCTAGCCTTGGTTGCGCAATACGATCTTGAACTAGTTCAGCTTGATGTGAAGACAGCATTTTTACACGGTGATTTGGAAGAGGAAATCTATATGACTCAGCCTGATGGATTCAATGTTGCTGATAAAGAAAATTGGGTTTGCAAACTGACAAAGTCGCTTTATGGATTGAAACAATCTCCGAGGCAGTGGTACAAGCGATTTGATCAGTTCATGAAAGGGCAAAGGTACACAAGAAGTAAATTTGATCATTGCGTATATTTTCAGAAGCTACAAGAAGGAACTTTCATATACTTGCTCTTATATGTTGATGATATGCTGATAGCATCTAAGAGCAAAGTTGAGATTGAGAGATTGAAGACTCAACTCAATCTCGAGTTTGAGATGAAAGATCTAGGTGAAGCTAAGAAGATTCTTGGCATGGAAATATGTAGAGATAGAGCTCGTGGCAGAGTTAGCTTGTCTCAGAAGCAGTATTTGAAGAAAGTACTACAGCAGTTTGGCATGAACGAGCAGACCAAACCTGTAAGTACCCCGTTGGCTTCTCATTTCAAGCTTTCTGCACAACTATCTCCTTCGACGAATACGGAACGAGAATACATGTTGCAAGTTCCGTATTCTAATGCAGTGGGTAGCTTGATGTATGCAATGGTGTGTACAAGACCCGACATTTCACAGGCAGTTAGTATAGTGAGCAGGTATATGCATAATCCTGGAAAAGGACATTGGCAAGCTGTGAAATGGATTCTACGGTATATTCAGAAGACCGTGGATGTTGGATTACTGTTCAAGCAAGATAATACACTTGGTAAAGGTGTTATTGGGTACGTTGATTCTGACTATGCCGGTGATTTGGACAAGCGAAGATCAACCACCGGTTATGTGTTTACACTTGCTGGAGGACCAATAAGTTGGAAGTCTACACTACAGTCTACAGTTGCATTGTCAACCACAGAAGCCGAGTACATGGCTGTAACAGAGGCTGTAAAGGAGGCTATTTGGTTACAAGGTATAGCTAAAACCTTGGGGTTGGTTCAGGAGCATATTAACGTGTATTGTGATAGTCAAAGTGCTATTCATTTAGCAAAGAATCAAGTCTATCATGCACGTACAAAACATATCGACGTACGATTCCATTTTGTGCGGGAAATTATTGAAGAGGGGAAAATTTGTCTTCAGAAGATCAAGACTGCAAATAATCCCGCAGATATGATGACCAAGGTGGTAACAGCAACCAAGTTCGAACATTGTTTGAACTTGATTAATATCCGGCAAGTTTAACAGTTGAAGAAGGCACTATCAAGTATTGTTGTCAAAGGCAGAAAGAATTGTGTGAAGATAAGATTATCCTAATCAAATCTTCAAGGTGGAGATTATTGGAACCCACCCATTGTTTGAAAAGTCAAAAAGGGTGGGCACCGAAAGTAGAAAGTAAAATTGGTTGGCAAGTTGGGTTAAAAGTTAGCATGGGATAATTGCAATTTTGGTCCCTAATTGTATAGGGACATTGCAAGTTGATCCTTGAACCTCAACTATAAATAGGCCTAACCATTTCTTACTTTCTTCATCCCACACTTGCCATTCTCTACTTAAGGCAATTGTTCTCTCTCCCTATTTGTAAACTTTCACTTGTATTTTTGGAGTGAAATATATTTGGTAGTGCCCGAGGACGTAGGCAAAATTTGCTGAACCTTGTTAAAATTCTGGTGTTCTTTATTATTTGTTTTGCATATTTTGTGAATGTGATTGTAGTGATTTATTGTGCTATTAAATTACGATAGAGGGATATTCTGGCTAGGAAAGACTTGGTATTTAAGTGATCTTCGTGATCTACCTCTCTTTCCTGGGAATTGAACTTAGTGTGATTTTTCAGTACAATAATTTTACTCTTTCACACGCTTCCGCGCAACACAAATCAGCTTTGATTTTCCTAACTACACCCTGTGCTTCATTTTCACCACTAGGATCTTCCAAAAAAAGGCATCAAAGAACTCAAAACTTGTATAGGCAAGAGAGAGTACGAAGTAAGGTTTTGAAGGGGTCACTTCAGACAGGTTTTTTTAGATTCTTTGAACCCTCCATCATAGTTTGATTAGGCTCTGTTCAATTCTAGATTTTTTTTCATATTATTTTGTTTTGATTTTTAAATTTTATTTTGATAAAATGAACTTTATTTTATGGCTTTTGAATATTATTTGACAAATTTTGAATGCATATTTCATAAATATATTTAAAAACCAATAATTTTTTAAGAATTTTTAAATTATTTTCACTATTTTAAATTTAAAATATTTATTTTTATATCGTAATTAATTATATATTAAATAAAAATAGAATTTAGTTCGATCTAGTAACCGCGATTTTTAAACTTACATTCTATAAATCGTCCAAATATATTGATTCATGTTAGTTTTCGTTTTAGTCGATTTTCTTGCTTAACCCTAAGGTTTTGGAATAAAAGGGGTCATGTACCATAGTGTTAGTGTTAGTGTGCATGAGCTTTTATAAGCTTCGTTCTTCCTGCCCAAGGACAAGTGCCTTGTATCTAATAGTTTTGCGTAAAAGCTTCCATCCGAAAATTTAAGGCAACCAAATCCCTTGTTCATTTCATACTAACTACTTGAGTTGAATAAGAAGCTCATAGTAACTTCAATAATAAAGGAAAAGGTGCTTCGTAGAAGAGTGTGTGCCATGCAAGGGAAATTCCCTTGTGAGGCCTTTGAGGTCTGTTCCATTATGTGTATGGGAAACTAGCTAGCCCTTGGTGGGGTTTTTTTTATTTTGGATAGCCTACACATTAATCTTATTTGTTTGTATTTATTTGAGTTCAAGGTCATGCTTATTTATTTAATGGGTGTTGACAATATGAATTGAAAAACTATTTGCAGTACAAAGATCGGTGTGAATTAGGGTTTAACAGAAATAAAAGAGGTGAACTTAACTTTTCTTGTCAAATTGGGTTGGAGATTGACAATCGAAGATGAAACCTAATGGGCGCAAATCCTAAGAAATAAATATTTACTTGACTCAACCAAGCAACACTCCAATACAATCAGAAAAAACTCTTATCATTGTTAAACATCCTCTATGCTAAATTTATCATTTAAGATAGTGGTGTAAATGAGACATGTGGACTTCTAAGCTACTTGAGTTTGACTCAAAAATTTGAAATTGATTAGGTAATTGTTGTGTTGAGTCAAGCTCAATCTCAAGTAGCTCGAGCTATTAAGTGAACTAGACTTGAGCACCTTAATGTCCATTTTGAATAGCTCACAAGCTTAATTGAACTTTTAATTTTTAATATATGTTTTTAATTTTTCTATATTATTAAATTATAGTTTACCCTTATTATATCTATCTATAGATATATTAAGTCATTAACCGTGTTAATGTCACGAGTCAATCAAATACCAACTAGGTTGGGAAAAGACTAAAATACTCTTTATGTAGAAAGTAAGATATATTATTGTGAGTGTGATGTATACACGGATGGGTTGAAACTCATAAATTAATTTCACCAAAGTTGTAAAGTTTCAACTCTAGAAGATCAGTCGACTTGCAATGCATTTTTAGATGGGATCCAAGCATTTCTTGGTTGAGATATGTTCTAAATGGTAAAAATATATATCTCTTAGCTTTGAAATGCACTTTGAATCGCCTTATTTCAACTTCGAAAGCTCAAGATATGGCTATTGCAGTGAAGATTACACAAGCAGAAAATTTTGGACATGTTCATTGTAGAAATTATTAGTTTTAGACTTTTTTTTAGCTTTTAAATCATATTAGGGTGAATAATAAAACTTAATTTTGATTATATATAAGTCCAATAATGTATTTATTAAGTCTTATATTGTAACATCCCTCGCCCGACCCGATCGTCGGGTTTGAGCTATAGGATGTCACATCCATTGCCGAAACAAAAACTGTCAAAAACATTATAAATAAATCATTTAAACATTCAAACATTCCATAAACTCAGCTACCGCGTGCTATACAAACTTTTCCGAGTCTCAATTGAGCTTATGAAAGCTCTTTTGTTGACCTAAGCATAAAATAGGACCAAATTGCAAAGTTTTAAAATTTTAGGGTCAAAACGGGACAAAGAATATGACTGTGATTTCTGAAGCTTGCGCGCCAACTGGAGCATATGTCATATGAGCCAGAGAGAAGGCTATTGCTCTTGATCTGATTGATGGTTTATTACATGATTAATTATATATTAAAGCTCACATTGTTATTGTGATTTGATATATTAGGCAAACTTTGTCAAGTTAAATAGTTTAATATGTTTAATTGTAAATCGAGATAAATTTCTCGTTTAAATACATGTGAACTTACTAAGCATTTGAAATGCTTATTCCATTGTTTTTCCCTTTCCCTATAGATTTCATCTCGCAGAATGCGTCAAATCAGATCCATTAAGAGCTCACACTATCCTATCTTCGAATTTGTAGATGTTGATCAACTTGAACTTGAGTTGTGGTATGTATATAGGTGTCTTAATGCATATAAATGGTTTGGCTTATGTTAATGTTTTAAAGTTCTTTTGAGATGATCATGATATTAAATTTGCCTTGTTGAAATGGTAAATGTTTGAATTAGCAATGCTTGTGTTAAGGTGGCATGGAATGTTTGATTAGCATACTTGATGTACATACCTATATAGCAAATGAAATGGTAAGGTTGAATGGGAATTGACTTGGTAATGGATGGGTAAATGCATGGATGGTTAGGTTGAATTGTACAAGCTAAATTGGTATGTTTTGAATATCAATTGTAGTTGTCTTAAATTGGTTGAATTGAGATGAAGTTATGAAATGTTTGGTATGTGTTTTGGTATGGTTTTATGCAGGTAAGGTTGTGCAATTATGTACCAAACTTAGAGTTTGAAAGCTTAACATGAAATAAGTACCAAAAGGCCTAATTTTTGTCAGAAATAGAGTGCTCGTCTCGACGACCATATTTTCTCGTCGCAATGCCAACAAATAATATATGGCATTGCGACATTGAGTGGCCTGACGTCATGATGTGGCAAACTGTTGGTGGACTACTTTGACAAAGGTTGTGACATATATGTTGAAAAAATATGGATATCACTTATACGATAAGAATAATTACATGGTATTATTTACTATCACAAAATTTTAGCTCAAATTAAAATTGATGCTTTAGTTATTAAATAAAATATTGGTCAAATATGTGTAGATACTCTAATAACTAATTTCTAAATGATGATGGTCTAATTAGAAATTAAGGTTAACGTACAAAAGTTATATATCAAGGTTGTGGTCCCAATACACATATATAACTTTTTTAACATCCCATTTTAAGAAAAGAGAGAGTCGCCTTCTCTAAAATACTTGTAAGTTAATTTGGAAGATCAAAACCACAAATATTTCAATATATCGATGGATTCATGTACTCTTCCTCATCTAGTTTTATGATTGATTTGTTTTTGATGATCTGGCATAACAAATCCTGATTTATGGTTTATATTTTTTTGATTTATTTATTACAATTTTTTTTCGTATTTTAGATTAATAAAAGTTTAATTAAATTTGAGAAAGTTTATGTTACTTACTTTACAAGATAGTTAACTAAGTTTTAAAAGGTTTAGTAATTACTTAGAGTTCAAGTAGGACTTATACATGCTTACTAAGCATGGCCAACTACCATAATATGTAGTATGCTTGATTTTTTATTAATAAAATACTCCAAATGAGAATTTCTTACAAGATTAGTTTCTTGTTTCTTTCTTCATAGCTTTTGCTTCAAATCTTCAAGTTTGTAAAGGAAGCTTAACATAGCTTAAACCTGCTTAATTCAAGCCAATTGGGAGGGTTGATTAAAGGCTAGTATAGTTCTTTGTTGGTGCGCAAATTCGCCAAAAGAGGTTAAGCTATTTATCTAACTATTTGTCATCAACATCATCTGTATTCTTTTCATCAATCCATCTATCATCTTTTGTTGTTTTTTTAGTTCTTTATTCTTTATTTTTACCTTGATTTATCATCTAATCATTGTTGAAAATTTTCAAGTCTGAATTCAAGAACTTTGGTCTAAAAGTTACTCTTGCGAGAAGTTACTTAGGTTGCAAGAAAGAGTCATAAACTTTAAGTTGATTGTTCAAGCTCTTAAAAGTCAATCTTGGGCTTTTGCATCATTTGGTATTAAAGCCTAGGATTCAATGTTCAACCTCATCCTTAACACCTCTTGTCCAAGAATAAGTCCTTGAAGCTTTCTTGCATGCCTTAAACTGAAAACAGTCAAGATTTGCTTCTTACCTTATTTTTTTAATTTTTTTTTCAAATTTTGTTTTATTTTTTCAACTATTTTAAATTTTATCATACTTAGTTAGTACTTGCATCGACTAAAATAAAAAAGAAAGTAAAAAGTAAAAAAAAAATATTCATCCAAGTGATCTTTGGGCTAATTTACATTCAATATATCCATTGACTTTGTCTTATTTTTTCATAATTTTTTCCACCTAGAACACCGGAAACTAATCACTCGAAGTTGGGTAGTTGTTTTCTAGGATTTTGACCATTATAGCCTATTTTCTTAATTCTTAGAGTCAAGATTTTTTGTTTCCTTGCTTTTATGGATTCTTATACGTTCACTAACACCTTATCCTTCCTGTGTTAGTAGGTTTAAAGAAAAGTTGCACATTCCTTCTTCCGCGTATCCGAGCCTCTCATTGACACCCTAGAGCATAGAAAAACTTTGTTAGCAGAAGTCTTCTCTATTATTTCTCAATAATTGAAGTTTGATTAAGTATTATAAGAACTTAGTAAGTTAAAAAGTCTTGCTCCCTTGTTAAGCGCTTAGCATTAGACAAACTTTTCTTTTTCAGAGCTAATGGTGAGGATTTGTTTTACATTCGCTTTTTCTTTTTACTTTCTTTGTAAGTGTTTTTTTTATTTCAAATAATAAATAAGTGTCAACAAGATTTGAATGAGAGGTTTAGACTTCACGAAGAGAGACTAGCCCAAAATGATAGACTTCATGCCAATATGAATTAACAAATGGCTTAAATAATCGAATTAATGCACTAAATATCAAGATCTTTGAACAAAAGTCAATAAGGAAAAACTCAAATTTCCCATTTCCAATTGGGATGATCGTGAGGTTACTCAAAAGGGAAGGAGAGTCGATTGTGGAATAAATTATGATGATGATAACGATCCTGTTGTAATCACCAGGAGAGATTATGATGTTAGTTCCATCAAATTGAAGATTCCTCCATTTCAAGGCAAGATTGACTTCAATGCCTACAATGAATGGGAGAGTAAAGTTGATTTACTATATCATGTTTTATTGGGGGTTATTTGGGCACCATAAATTTAGGAGTATATCTTAAATCCATATTAGAGTTTGTCCTCACTATGCTTTAAAAGGATAAATTAAAGTTTTGTTAATAATATTTAATTAATGTATAGTAAATGTAATGATTCAACTATTAACTAAATGGCTAATGAGGCCTTGGCTCAATGCTAGAGTGAAGAAGGAAAAATCAAGAAATTGAAAATAACCCAAATCAAGGTGCTTTAGCCGCTTATGGAATATAAGTTAAAAAATTATGATGACACCAATCAAATTGAATTTTAAAATTAAGCTGCATTTTATTTATTATTTAATTTAAATTTTTTATGATGTAAAAATAAATATTTTATATTTAAAATACTAAAAAATTAATTTTTTTATATAAAAATATTTTACAAAAAAAACATCATTTAAGAATTACTAATTATTTTTATTTACTTGAAAAATTTCTAAAAGTATTCATGAAAAAAATTGGAAACTTACTAAATAATTTAAATTTTTTATATAAAAATTACTTTTCATTTACTTTTAAAATTCACACATGCATAAAAAATTACTATAAAAAAATATAAACATGAATATGTGATTAAAAGTCATATAAATTCAACCATCACATGAATACTAAATATTTTTAAAATAAACTGATTGAGTCTTAATTCGATTGGCACGAACATTGTTGTCAATATAGTAGAATGTATGATGGAGTTCACTGAAGTGCATTATTCTACTATTTATGAGTTGGGGAGAAACTAACCATAAATATACATGTAACGTTATATATCATAAAGAAAATTTATAATACGACATATTTGGGATGAATTTTAATTTAATACAATTATAAAGATAAAAATTTTATTTTATTTCAATTGGACTTAAAAATATAAATATATGTATTTCTTTAATAAAGAAATATAATTATACGTTAAAATAATATTAATAATTCATAAATATGGAATAAAACCATATTTTTCTTTACAAATCTAAAACAAAATCAAAATTTATATATCATATAATTTTATTTAAACTAAATTCATGATAGCTTTACTATTTATCATCACAAAATCAATATTTTTAATATATTTACTATTTTTTATAACACAATACGATTTAATGCACTCAAATTTATGTTTTACTGCACTAAACACGAATATCAAGTTAATTCTGTATTGGCAAATTATTTGTTGGGAGTAAATCTGTATTTTTTTTACTATGCTTTTGTAGGTACATCATAGAATGATGGCATTTTGCTAGTGTCATGTTCCTCTGGTTAATTTAATTTAAGTTAAATTTAATTAAAATTCACATTTTAAATGATAGTGTTGTTCTGTTCTATGATCTCTCGACATCTTGTAAGCTTCTCCGTCGGATACGATTCTCTCCGATTCCTCCATCAGATCAGAGGCTTTAAAGCCGTTTCCGGTCAGCTGATTATTGCTTTTTCCTTTAATTTTTTCAATCCTAATAATCTCTCTTTCTTTTGCTTCTTTTATAATTACTGCTTCTCCACTTTCTTCAAAATCCTCACCAAATTTAATCGACATTTAGGCTGGAAACTCCGATGGAATGGCATGATTTTAGTCACTTTGATTGGGCTAGATCGAGTTAGGACTTAGGCAGACAGGTTTATGAATTTATGCGGCTTAATTTCGTTGTTATTTGTCATTTCATGTGGTCTGTGTTGCTCTTTCCATAACTGCAACTCTTTGATGAACAAGAAATTTCCCTAACTTGCCTCATCAATATTCTGATTTTCGATTTTGCCTTTGCCGTCCTTCGAAATCTCAAGTGAACTGGACTGTAACACACTATTTTGTTGTGTAACGCGCCTGCCCCTCTTCCTTTTACCCTCAGTAACTGCTTGATTTAGTTCACATTTCTTTCCGCAAGTTTATTCTACAAATTTGAAGGACATTGGTTGCAATTAACTTTTATGCTGGCAAGTTATTCATTCTCTCAGAAAAAAAGAAAAGTAAAATTCATTTAAACAATTGTTTATATTCATTTATATATATGTTGTTTGGTGAACCACTAAATTCCTTTCTCGTAATATTTCTCAAATTTGTTTTCCTCTTCATGAAATGGTAATTTTTTTCCTTGCAGCATAGGTAGGGCAAATTAGTTGCATAAAGATTATGGCTGAATTCATGGAGCTGGAAGGGCAGGATGGGGTTCGAATGGCATGGAACGTGATACCAGGGACAAAGCAAGAGGCAAGTAACTGTGTGGTGCCAGTGTCAGCCGTCTACACTCCGATCAAACCATTCCCCAACATGCCCGTCCTACCCTATGCTCCTCTCCGTTGCCGCAATTGCCGCTCTGTACTCAACCCCTTCTCCATCGTGGATTTTGCTGCCAAGATTTGGATCTGCCCCTTCTGCTTCCAGCGCAATCACTTCCCTCCCCACTATGCCTCCATCTCAGACGAAAATCTCCCTGCTGAGCTCTTCCCTCAGTACACCACCATTGAGTACCAATCCCCAGGGGAGGCCTCCACCATTCCTCCTGTCTTCATGTTCGTTGTTGACACCTCCATTATCGAAGAGGAAATGGCATTTCTGAAGTCTGCATTGTCCCAGGCCATAGGCCTTTTGCCCGACAACTCCCTTGTTGGTTTGATCTCATTTGGCACCCTCGTTCATGTGCATGAGCTTGGCTTCGGTACCATTCCTAAGACCTACGTCTTCAAGGGCTCCAAGGATGTCTCTAAAGAACAGCTTCTTGAGCAGATGAACTTCTTCCTTATCAAGCCCAAGCCCCCCACTGGTGTCATTGCTGGTGCCAGAGATGGCCTGTCTTCTGAGAGCATTGCCCGATTCCTGCTACCTGCCTCTGACTGCGAGTTTGCCCTCAATTCGGTAGGTTTTGAGCAAAATTTTCTTTTTACCATGTCTAATTCAACGCTAAACCACTGGATTCCCTTTCTAGATCTTGGAGGAGCTCCAGAAAGATCCTTGGCCCACTCCTGTTGATCAACGAGCTAGCAGGTGTTCAGGCACTGCCTTGAGTATTGCTGCCAGTTTGTTGGGTGCCTGCGTTCCTGGTTCTGGAGCTCGAATCTTGGCATTTATTGGTGGCCCCTCAACTGAGGGCCCTGGTGCTGTAAGGACTGCTTTGTTTCCTTATTCTTCATTCATCATGATAACAATCTATTTCTATTAGTTTTATTTACCTGTTTACCAATCTTCTCCTTGTAGATTGTCTCAAAGAATCTATCTGACCCAATACGTTCCCATAAGGACCTAGACAAAGATTCTGCTCTCCATTATCATAAAGCAGTTAAGTTCTATGAAGCTCTTGCAAAGCAGCTTGTGCACCAAGGACATGTGCTTGATCTCTTTGCTTGTGCCCTTGACCAAGTTAGTATTTGCTTGCAGTTTTTAATAATAACAGCTTTTATATTTTTTCTTATCTAGTATAAAAGCATTCTAGTGGTGGCTTCTTACCTGCACCCGTCTAATTTCCTTGGATAAAATCACATTCTTCTGTTGTGCTATGTTATTTTGTCCTAGGTTGGTGTTGCTGAACTTAAAGTCGCTGTTGAGAAAACCGGGGGACTCGTTGTGCTTGCAGAAAGTTTTGGTCACTCAGTATTTAAGGACTCTCTTAGGCGTGTTTTCCGTTCAGAGGACAAGGATCTTGGACTATCTTCAAAGTAAGGCTTTGTTGAACTTAGTCTTGTGCCTTATGTTACGCTGACTTCATTTTTTCTAAAATACTTTTGTCCACACGAATTCAGACATAGGTATGGAGGGTATAATCCTCTGATTATGTGGAAAAATTTAGAAAATTGAGCATACCTGTCCCAGACACATGCTTATATCTGACACTCACCTTCAAGTCTAGTAATGTAACTTGAGCCACCATTGCCTTCCTATAGTTGCATGGTACTTAACAGGAACCAGCTCTGAAATATCCGTTCTTCTTGATATGATTAGTCCATTCTGTGCAGCATTAATTTGCCTTGATACTAGCTGGTTTATGTTAGCCTATCGAGGACAATGGTTGGTTCTTTTTCAAATTTCATGTACTCCTGGAAGCTTTGTGTTGTGTAATTGAATTGCCTGTTTAAAAGTTCTATAACTTTTCTATTTTATAACTCTCGATAGCTGGATCCATTGAACAATCTTGATAACTTATTGCTTGGCTTGTAGTGGTATATTTGAGATCAACTGTTCAAAGGACATCAAAGTTCAGGGTATTCTTGGGCCCTGTGCATCTCTTGAAAAGGTATAGATGAAAGACTTACATGGTTTCCTCTTTCTACTGGCCATGCTTAAAGTGTCTAATTGTTAGTAACTATGTGCAGAAAGGTCCTTTGTGCTCTGACACCATAGTGGGGCAAGGAAGCACCAGTGCATGGAAAATGTGTGGCCTCGATCAAGCTACGTCTTTATGTTTAATATTTGAGATTGTTAAGAAGGAGATCCCTGATGCTACTCTTCAGTCCTCAAACAATCAATTTTATTTCCAATTTCTAACATAGTATGAACTCTTACCTTATATACATTATATAGATTCTTGTTTTAATTTTATGGTGGTAGCAGTTCAAACATCTTTGGCTCACAGTTATATTTCTACAGTTACCAGCATAGCACCGCCGAAATGAGGCTTCGTGTTACAAGTCTTTCAAGAAGATGGGTTGCTGGACCCGGAAGCATACAGGTAGCCTTTGATTTTCTATTGTAATTGATTGTCTCTTCAATGGTTTATTGTTTGATGACTTTTGCTCCACTAAAAGATTTTCCCTGCAATTTCATGTTTATTGTCAATTAGCAATAATAATAAAAGGGAAAAGGAAACAACCAAGCCAATAGTGTCTAATTTGCCTTTGATGCTTTGCAACTTTCTAAGAAAAAATGAAAATCACAGCTGATATGGATGGGGAAGATTTCCTGTGATTTTGATTTGACACTCATTTAATATGCTTGAAAACAAGTATATAAGCAATTAGTTGAGACTTGAGGCAGTTTACAATTTTGCTTGGTGTGTGTGTTTTTTACTTTTTTGCTTGGATGTTCGAAGGAGAGTTTCTGTGAAATCTGTTGCGAAGCTTGTAGCGTGTTTAACATTGGACTACTAGGTAGGTACAAATAGATAGGTTGGTTGGTGGAACAGAGATGGATACTATATTACATTATTGAAGGTAATTATTTAAATTTATTTGGTGTCCGTGTATTGATTAGAGGCTGAAATTACTACTTGCAAAAATGGGAAAAAAATTGAAATCTAGGAAGTAGGAACCATTTATGTGGGCTTTGATATTTGGGATTGATTCTGTTGCATACATTATGATAGATCATCACTATTAAGCATATTAGCTTGGATAGTTTGGACTTTAAGGTGATGATATGGCATTGTAGCTAGTAACATCTCTTTTTTGAAATATACATTTGAGAACCTGTGTAGTTCTTTGGCCAAATCACTTTAGTTTTTTCATTTCTACTTGCTCTTTATTTGTCTCCCTGTCTCATCCCCCCCCCCAAAAAAAAAATAATAATAATAAAAGGAGAAAGGAGCATTTCTCACTTTCTCAGCCCTTGTAAGTTTTCTTTGTCTTTTACCTTCAAAATCCCATATCAGCTATCAAACAATGAACACGAAAAAATGAGAGGAATTCCTATGGTTTGCTTTTTGTAACAACGGTAAGAAAAACAATCTCAATGAATCTCAAAAGTAACTGGATCAATTAACGAAATAAATTCTGGAGCATAGAGAAACTTTGGCCAAATCATCCAAATAAATCAAAATTTGCCAGTTTACCAACCATCTTCATCTGTTGTCATCTTCTTCTGCAATGCACCAGTTTCAAACTCAAATGTTGAACTCGCAAACCCAAAGACGTGATGTATCTGTGAATTGGGATCTGTATACCTCAAATCTATTGGCACATATTCAACACAAAATTAATTACTAAACAGGTCAAGAGTCCAAATAATGATACAAAAATACCTATGTGTATGTGTAAGAAAAATTGAAAGAAGAGACTAGAATTTTAAAGGCAGAACCTATTTTGTGAAAGAGAGTGGAAATTAAATATCCATTCACCCTATGTTGCTAGTACCTAGCTGCTAGCCATGGTATGAAACATTACACAAAGGAAGCTAGTTTTAGATGATCCTTTATCATTTGATGGTGATATTTGTCTTGGTGAATATTACCAGTGATAAATAATTAATTAATTTAATGAATTGTTAAGGTATATTTGTCTTTCACTATTTGCACTCTTAGAGTTGGTACTTTATTGTATGGCATGTCATTCATTATTTTCACTCTTAGAGTTGGTGCTTTTATGTATGGCATGTCATTCATTATTTTCACTCTTAGATTTTGTACTTTTATGTATGGCATGTCATTCATTATTTTTATTGATAAAGTAACACCATCTAATACATTGTTGACATAACAGTTGCGAACTAACAAAATGATTGAAGTGAATATTTGATCTTTGTCCTTGGCTAAATCTGGAGTTTAGCCATATATGAAAAAACATAAAAAAAAGAAGAAGCTAGTTTTAGATGATCCTTTATCACTTAATCGTGATACTTTTCTTGGTGAATATCACAAGTTTGCTAGTTCTCTTATCCCCTTCATCAGGCAAACTTGAATAATTTTGCATATTTTCCTTCTTATCTATTGCCTTTTAATTCCTTATCCCCATTGAAGATGGGGAATTGTTTACTAGGAATATTTACCAGGTGTCAGGTTCTCAACTTTACTTTTCAGTATTTCACACGATTTCACCTAATCAAGCGACATTTAATGCTGTAGGACTTGATTGCTGGATTTGACCAAGAAGCAGCAGCTGTGGTGATGGCACGCTTAGTGTCTTTCAAAATGGAAATTGAGGTACTCTTTATATCAAACATAATGTATTTCAAGTTTTTTTTAATCCAGATGATTCTTGGAAGAACCAGTATTTCATGCAAGCCAATATTTTACTCAACACACACATATGTAATTATTTTTGAATGTATTGCTTCACTGATACTAGCGGACTTTTTGCACCTTGCTCCTTGGGTGATGTCAGGGTACATGCTTTTAACCACAATGCCTAGTGTGCTTGAGGTCACTGATAAACTGCCTTTTACATTTGAGGGAATATTTTTATAATTGTGGGTCTGCTTCCTCCATGCCCCCTTTTTTTTTGTTATGAAAGGTAATACTAGAGGAAAATGAAGGAAATCCATAAAGGGCACACTACCTAATTACATTGGAAGTATTCCAAGCCTCGCATTAAGAAAGGAAAGGAGTGTGGTTATAAAGTAATCCAATTCATTTAAGAAAGGGATCTGAAACCGTTAGTTTAGGACTTCAAGATTCTTCCTCCCTCTGTACCAGGAAGTGCAAACAAGACACTGAGACATAGTCCCCAACATTTCTTAAAGAGTAAGGTACATACATTTTGGAAGGAAACTCAACATAAAATCTCAGCAGCACAATACTATTCTAGTCATCCTGCAATATGCAGGAAACCACTAACAAATAGACCATAGTTCTCTAGCAACAATGCAAGGAGCTGAGAACTGACATCATCCTGTTGAGATTTTATTAAAATGTTACCCTGTATGCAGAAAGATACTTGGCTTTTATATGATCTGGTGTTTGCATCTCCTAAATGTACTCCCTGTTTCTCCATATTCTTCTTTTTATTTTGTACAAATTAAGGTTGTGTAGTTCATTTTTTACTTTTTTCTATCCTTACCGAGTTACAGACTTCTTCATCTCCTTATTGTATCATGTGTGATGTTTTTTTCCTGGCCCCAGCAACAGCTTTTCGTTAGATGTTTAAAATTGGTATATGGGTACTTGAGAAATAGGAGAGATGAATGGGCTTTTCCCACAGCCTATTCAAATACTCCTATAAGAGTTGTTTTCATTCCTCTATGCAATTTTTTGACCTGTGTGATTGTGGTGTTTACAATTTTTAAATATTGGCATGCAGGCTGAATTTGACCCTATAAGATGGTTGGATAAAGCATTGATACATATGTGTTCCCGTTTTGGGGATTACCAAAAGGATAGCCCATCTTCTTTCAGCCTGTCTCCGAGGTTCTCAATATTTCCTCAGTTCTTGTTTCATTTGCGACGTTCACAATTTGTCCAGGTAGTCCATCTTGGTTTTTATAAATCACATACTTTTTCATCACAGTAACTGAAAACTATGACCTAATATAGGTTATGGGATATTGGAATTTTCTTCAAATAAGCTGGTTCATGCCTTACAGGTTTTCAATAACAGCCCTGATGAGACAGCATACTTCAGAATGATCCTGAACCGGGAAAATGTTGCCAATTCGGTTGTGATGATTCAACCTTCACTGATTTCTTACTCATTTCAGTCTGCTCCCGAACCAGCACTGCTTGATGTGGCTGCAATTGCAGCTGACAGGATCCTGCTTTTAGATTCTTATTTCACCATTGTAATTTTTCATGGCTCAACTATTGCTCAGTGGCGGAAAGCTGGATACCACAATCAACCCGAGCATCAGGTAATATTTCTTGAATTTGGAATTTATATGTTCAGCTGAACTAGAAAAGCAAGTCTATATTTATCCAAAAAACTGACAAGGAAAGCTGATATCTGGAGGTCTGATGTTGGGCAAAACACATATTGTCCATGTGGGGAAAGTGTAATTGCAAAAAGGCACCAAAAGTTAAGAAGTATATACTATCTGAAAATTTAATCCTTTCACTGGTACCCATAAGTTTAGCCAAGGCTGTTTGTTGTCTTTTTTTTCTTGACCATTATGGTCTCATTATCATGGACAGAGAATTACATGGACCTCCACTATTAAACAAGAAATATTGCTGCTGGTCATGAAATATTTTGGCCCGTAGTTTTAGAGACGTTGGCCTCAAATTCCGGGGTTTTTTTTTTCCCCACTACTTTTTTGCATTGGTAACATTAGCCTGTGTTTTGCTTTTATACTTAGACTGGATTATTATAATTTTATTTGGCCCTCTAATTATCTGTATTAGGTTATAGGAACTATCCACGTTTAAGCAAACGGAAGACAACAAATATAACCTAATGCACCAGTCCTTGAAAAAAAAAGCAAAGGGAAAAAATCCTAAATCTATGTACTAGAGTTCCAATTAATCCCTTGAAGTTAAAATAAAACAAAGCAACAGAATCAGTATTAATATTGCATCATTTTGCCTGCATATTTGCTTAGGGAAAAAATCATTTAAATATTTACTAATCTCATACAAGTTGTGATAGAAAGTCTTAGATTATGCGTGAACCAAAAAAGAATAGAAAAAATACATCCTAAGAAATGCTCTCTTTTTTTTTCGTTTTATTTGTACTTAAATCGAAAGATTTAAAAAAATAAATAAGAAAAACAGAGCCTTGGATAGTGCATATTTGTTATGAACATTTTCATTTGTTCCGTGTAGGCATTTGCCCAGTTGCTGCAAGCTCCTAGGGATGATGCAGATGCAATAATCAACGAAAGGTTTCCGGTTCCTCGTCTAGTCATTTGTGACCAGCATGGCTCACAGGTCAGAATCTGTTGTTCTTGTTGCTTGTATATTAAGTTTTTAATTGTGGATATAATATAATTAAGACTTAAGAGTACACAGTTGCAACTAGAGATGTCAAAAAACTCCGAAATGTTTAGGCTCCAACCTGCCTTGAGCCTATAGGGGTGGGATTTTCTTTGAACATCGGATTTCAGGGTGGAGCTGGTCAGTTTTTTCCATTAGAATTGTCAGAGTCTAGTTTAGGTAAAAGCTGCCTGCCTCAATATATTTACTGGAATGCCTTCAATTTGATAACTATATTTTTTTATTAGAATTTATAAGCTATATTTTAATTTTATAAATATATATTTTTATATTTTGATTACAATTTCTTAATTTTATTAGATCGTATAGCATGGAGTTGGTTTAATTTTGTAAAAATTAATATAATCTAAAATTTCCGTGCGAGTCGAGGTAGAATCTGGGAAATTATTTCAAGGTTGAGGTTGGAGTTGGAGTTGGGTGCTAAAGTTTAAATAAAGTTCCAGGCGGGGGCGAGGGTGGGCAGGTTCAGGTTTAAGTAAAAATCAAGTGCGAGCAAAAATCACCCGTTGCCCTCTTTAATATATGCAACATTCATTCATCTTCTTGCTGGAAATCTGGTGTTATTAAGAGAGTGTGATTGTGGATGTCAGGCCCGTTTTCTTCTAGCAAAGTTGAATCCTTCCGCAACATACAACTCAGACGGTCATCATCCGGGCGGAGATATAATCTTTACTGATGATGTCAGCTTTGAGGTGTTCTTGGATCATCTCCAGAGATTAGCAGTTCAATAATCTTTTAATGAATATGATAGAGCTGTAGGGAAAGGGAATTTTGTAAAATTTATTATCATTTAAACTTTTGTATAGTAATTTTAATGCAAAACTCGTGCTCCTCTTTTTTAATTAACTAATTTCAGTCACGAGGAATGGAGGGAATACAGTCTCTCTTTTTTTTTTTTATCATATGGAGGGATACATTCGAACTTCGAAGATGCTATATGGTTATTAATTTGTAAGACACTTCTCTTTTTGGTGAGAAAATGAGGGAGTGGTGAGTTCATTTTAGGACATACCTTTTCTTTTCATATATATATATATATCTATATATTAGGACTAAAATCTCAAAAATTTGATCTATCAGAAAAGGAGAAATAATCTCATTCATTGTTTTAGATTCTGCAAAAGGAAAAAGTTGGAAAGTTGACACATTTTTAGGTAGAATAATAGAAGGAAAGGGCTTATGTTGGAAAATTTTATTAGAGATAAACCCATCTTATGACTTATAACAAAAATAAAATGTAATCACTGCAGCGATAGTAGGTTCTTAATTCAATGGTAAGATCAAAGTCCTGAGAATGTATGAATTTTCTCCTCTTATATTTCAAGTTCCAGTGAATCTTTATTGTGAAAATTTTGTATTTAATTGTTCAGTTGACGTTTCATTTAGCTTTGTTGACACGTCGAGTCTTGTAATTGGTTGCATGAATTTTATGTCTGAATGCTATATTCTTAGCCATGTTAGATCACAAAAAAGTTGTGCAACGCTTCATTCTAGCAGTCACTACGGGATTCCACAGTACAAGGCTAGAATTTTATGAATGCTAGCTCTTATAATTTGTGCTGATACAAAAAATAAATAAATTAAATCATTATGGTTTTATTATGTCCTTAACATAATGGTTAACATGGAACAATTTGGTTTAGCAGCATGGAAATCCTAATCCTGCAAAGTACTGTATCTACATCAACATTTCACCAACACAATACAGAGCACCAGATAGAGATGATCTCCCACAGCTGACATGCAAACCAACACCAATACACCAAAATAATAATAATAATAATAATAATAATAATAATAATAATAATAATAATAATAATGGTAAGAGAAAAGCAGAAGTTTTGGCCATTCAGCCAAGCTAGTTCATTTTAGCTTAAGGACTGGGAGAGAGAAATGTCGATAGCCTCGATTTTATGAATGTCCTAGCTTTGGCGAATCTTCATGTCACTTGGTTTACTACCCCTAAATGCTGAAAGGGAGAAGAAGGACCTTGTCCCTGAAAGAATATAAAAGGCAAATAGTATTGGAATTGCAAAGGAAAAAGAAAATAAACATTTTATTCCAGAAGATTAAAAGCAGAGGAACTGGATTAATAATGAGATGGATGTAGACCTTTGGTAGTGGAAGCAGCTGCAGAGACACCTCCCTTTTGCAATTTGTGTGCATCAAATGTGCTAATGCCTGATTGAGCTGCATAACCAAAATATGCAGTACTTTCATAAGAAATAGGTGAAGACTCAAGGAATGTAATATTTACAACTATTTTTGTATTTTCCAGAAACTTGAGCAAAGAAGCCAAAACAGCCGACCAATAGAATAATGAACCACAGGACACAGGCATGAAAGCAGTTACTCCTATGATTTTGACCTAGAGCCACCTCGATTCTATCTATATGAGACTGAAACAGTTTGACAGAAATAAGAATGTAATGGTTATAGAAAAGGAGAAAAATCAAAATATACCAGATGGAAGCTCATGAGCATCCAAGTGATTTTCATATCCATCCGATAACAAAGTCTTTTGTTGCCCATAGTTCTTTGCATGAAGAGCAGCCTTTCGTAGTAGGTTATCAGAATTTTTCTTAATATAAACTTTTGATTCTTCTGTGTCATCCTCTCCTTCAGAAAAGACAGACGGGCTAGACCAACCCGACATATTTGCATCCCCCTTACTCTTCCGAGCAAACTTCAACAGCCTCTTCAATCCCTTGGGTGCATCCTTTTGGTAGACCATTGCAGGAGGATTTTCAGCATTTCCCCATTCAGTAGTATCAGCTTCACTACTTTCTTCTTGCAGCATCTGTGACAGAGAGTGACGGACACGAGGACTAGCCGATCCAACAGGTGCAGTGCAAGTTGAAGAGGTAATTTCACCCGTTTGGTCTTCACATTGGTCAGGCAGTTTCTGATGCTCTTCTATTTCTACCCAGGCAGTTGGTGAGATGGTTGATTCTTCCGCACCTTGGGAAGAACCACCTACATTTTTTAGGTCCTCTTCAAAGTCAGGAGCAAGTTCATCAACACTCTCAGTCACATCACATTTCTGGTGGCCGTTTGCCTGTGTTTCTGGTAGAATAGCATCATCACTGTGACCCAGTGATGAAAAATGCTTATCTTCGAGCTCATTCACCAAGACAGAAGAATTAACATTGACATCACTCTCTTGAGCATCAATTGAATTTTCAATGTTTTTCAAAGGGTCCTCCAACTGAGAAGGAATTTTTATCTTGTTAACGGGACCAACAGCAGAGGTCAATCCAGAACCTTTCCGGAGAAATGGCTTTGATTCCAGTGGAACTACAGTACTTTTCTTTGTTACCTTATTATACAAACTAGGCTTTGCTGGAACCACACTGGATGAGTCTCCACGTGCTACTGCAACTTTTGTCCTGGTTGTTTTGTTGCTTTTCATTGAATTTTGCTGCTGCTTCTCATTCACACCAATTGAACCTTGTTTAGAAGTCTGCGTTGCATTCACTTTTCTTCGTTGCGGCTGGGAGTTTTCCACTTTAGGACTCAGTCGAGGTACTGCTTGTGCCGACTGAGGTTTCCGACTTGTTGGCACAGTGCCAGAAGAAGAGTTTCCAGCAGAAGTTTTAGCTGGTGATGTTCCTCTTGTTCTTGGTGATGGCGTTGAAGGCCATGACTTACGAGTAGCAGGCAAGGAGGATGTTCTAGATGAGATCCTCTTTGCACTTGAAGTTTTTGTGGTTTCTTTTACTGTTTCCTTCGTTGTAGCTGGCTGAGGACTCTTTTGTACCTTTTGGGAATTTTTAACAGATTTTAGGGCCTTTGTTGGAGGATCCTTTTTACATAAATTATTAACTTTTGTGGAAGCCATTTCTGCTTTCCTCTCATCAAGAATTTTCTGCATTGCTTTAAACGTTGCTTCTTTTTCAGCACGCGTTCCAGCATTTTCTCCTCTAAGTTTTTTATCCCTCTTCTCCTTGTAATGGTCATAAAATCCACCTCTCTGCTCTGGAGGCAGATTTTGTCTGACTTTAGTTTGAGGCTTCCTACGGCTAGCGGGCTGATTTTCCATCATTCTTTTGAACATTTGATTCAACTCCACTTCGTTTTTCCGATTCCATTCAGCTGAGCTTTTTGACCTTTCATTAGCTTCCTCTTCTTGGATTATATCTGCGACCTCATGAACATCTATTGGACTAGCCAAGCTCTCTTCCAGCCTTTCTACATTCTTATCAACAGTCTCATCGACATTGTGTGCATCAGTTCTAGTATCAGGTTCCAAATTAACTTCTGACCTCCTCATGATATCATTATCAGGAGGCTCCAGAACAGGATCTTCTGAAGCATTCTGTGATAGGCATTGGGAGGAGGATTCACTCATACCTGCACTCCATCTTCTCAATACAGACTTACCTGCACCAAGAGAGATGTTTGCTAATGAGTTCCTTTTAGGAACATCAGTAATCTGATCCCTTTGTTTTCTCTCAAAAAGATTAATTGCGTCTTGAACACTCATACGCTGAACATTATTCTCAGGTTTATTAGCGTGTCCTGATCCTTCCTCTTCACTACCATCCGAAGCTACATCTCTTTGAGGAAATATCTTTTCTCTAGGAGGAATGTAACTAAGGCTCTTAATGGTCAAAGCAGGGGCCCTACGTGAGCCACTCCTCCCTATTTGAACCCTTCGCATGGGAGACGCTGAACGTCTAGGTGATGCAGATCTTATAAGAGCTCGACTTCTTTCTGCAGACGTATGAATCTTGTCACTTGAGTCAGAAGATTCCTCACTTTCTGTTGAGCTCTGACGTTCAACTTGGGCAGCTTTTGCTGGTGAAACACCATATTTAACTGGCGTTTCTGAACTTGGTGGCTTTGATATTTGATCATTTCCACCAGTCTTGTTTATTCTGTCATTCATCGAAGCAAAAGTGGATGAAGACTTTTCATCATCAGACACAGTAGCAACTTGATTCTTTTGGCTCAGCTCTTGAAACTTGCAAAAAAGATTCCTGCAACAGACTTACTAAGATTATTTTTTGCTTATAATTCATTTCAATAAACGATCTATATATATATATATAAGAAATTCAAATGTTTTGGTAAAAGTATTGCATTACAAATTGTTCGAGCAAATAAGAATTTAAAAGATCCATGCGCTTTCTTTTGGAAGGCAACTTACTTTACATCATTTACTCCAAAATTTTCAGCAAATTTGGCTAGGTGAGTGATTTCTTTGTAGGAGCATGTTTCTCCAACAGACTGGTTAAAAGCTGCAACTAACTCACTTCTTAATGCTGTAAGTCTTGAGTCCATAGCACGTAAGAGCTCATTCCTAGCAATAAACTTTCCATAGGTTAGTTACAATTTTCAGGAGAAATTACAAACAAACCATAATACATATATTATATATACATAAATATTATATTAGTGAACTTACTTTGAGGAATCTGACAATGAATTGTGACCGTCAATCTGCAGAGATCAAGTGCATATATTAGTGGCAATAACATAAATTAGAATAATAAGAACAACTCCTAGAGGACCTAAAGGAAATTTTGATTACAAAAAGTTGTGAAGAACAGCAGTTACTTTGGATGCTAGTAGCACGTCTCCTGAGTTGCAAGTATCTGTTGAACAAGGAAAGAGAACAATTAATCTCTCAAGGCATTTAGGTTCAATTGGCAAAACACAAGACCAGGGAGATAAGCAAGACAGACAAGGGACAACACTTCTGTTCCCAATTAGTTTAAAAAGAAGCCTCAATCATATGTTAAAGTCTTCAGTTTATTTGCAATGCAAATAAATAGAAGGCAATAAGATGAATGAATGGTACTCCTTTTATACCAAGTATCTAAGAAGATTGTAACATTAAATTTGCTCGAACATAACATTTACCTTTTTCGCTGCTTTGAATATGATCTTGGTGACCCTGAGAAGAAGAAGAAACTTTTGTTAGTGATGACTCCTACATATAATTAAAAATCTAGAGGCAGTCAAAGACACAGACAATATATTATCATTTACCTGAGCATATAGAGAAAGATGAAATTTTCTGGCTTCCTCCAAAAGAGACATCTCACCTTCAATACCTTTAGCAGTGTCCACTAAATCAGTTGAACCAACAAGATGTACGAATCTGAGAAAGTACAAAGGGGGTAAGCGCATGCAGAACTAAAATGCCCCCCGATTCAGAGGTCCGACCCAGCTTGACCGCTGATTAATCAGGACCCTATCGGATGTAGGAGGACCTCTGACAAAAAAATGGAAAATGAGAAAAAGGAGAACCTGGTGAAAGTAGATTTAGTAAACCAGTGAGCATAGTTGAGATTGTTAGGAGGTTGGAGTTTGTAGTCAGCATTGGAGCCTTGGGTGTACAAGTTTTGTAGGCCTGGTAAATGGGGCAAGAGCTTCTCCAGAACCCCAACACCCACTTTTTGTACTTTGTTGTCACTACAACTATATGCTTCATACCTAATATATATAATTCAACATAGCAGAGAATGAGTATTCCATTGTAGATAAAAAGAGTAAGTGAGTTAGTGACATCGGAGATGCAGGTTGAACCTGTTTTCAGCAGGCAGGATCTGAATTGTGGCGTAATCTAAAGGCGAATCTCCATCCATCTCTTGAAATTCCTTTTTGGGTACCTAACAAAAACCAAAAATAGAAACAAAATCGTTAACGGAAATGGCGAAATCAGTCGCAACTCAGCTGCTGCATTATTGGATTCGGATCTGAAAGAGTTAAGAATGCACACCACCACTATATCTACAGCTACAAAGCTTTAGCTTTTTTGAAAGGGACACAAGCAATAAAATCAATCGCCTTCCAACTGCAACTTCGCCTTGTACTAGTGGTAGTAGTAGCAATTGAAAGCGCAATTTTAGTTCTGACACCCCCCGATAAAATGCAAAATTGGTGGTTTGATTTTGATTTGGTTTCCATAAAATAGAAATTAGAAAAATAAAAAAAAAATTACCTTGTGAAAGTTGAAACAGAAACAAAATGACGCAGTGGCAGCGACAGAGCCTCCTCTCCTCTCCTCTCCTGAGAGTGTATGGAGATAGAATGTGAACTGAAATCTGAAAAAGTATCAGAGACTGGAAAACCAGATGTATGGTTTCGTCATTGGTGTTGGATTTACTGTGTTTTTTTTAAAAAGAAAAATTTGGATGAATTATTATTATATGAAATATATTAAATTAGTTGAATATGTCGAAGTTAATTAGTTAAATAGGGCTTTCCTGTTAACATATCAGTGAAAGTACTTTATTTGGATATATTTTTCGATAATTACACATTTTCATATAATTGTGAGAAAAATATATTCAATTGGATATGCTTTTATATTTTTCACCAAAAACTATTTATTTTTTAATTTTTTTTAAAAAACCGATTTATTTGACCAATTAACTTTTTTTTTTGCATATATGGTTAATTTAACCAATAAAATATTATTATTAACAGTAATAATAATAGTTGGAACGTAAATGGTTGAATGTATGGTGTTTTACCTTTAGTTTTGTCCCTATCTGACTAAAGATCCACTATCAAGAAAATTAAAGCGGTAGACACACCAATTACTATTTATTAACTAATTTTTCATTTATTTTTAATTTTAATTTTAATAAACAATTTAATTTCCTACTGAATTTTGGTCAACGGACCCAATTAACCGGCCAAAATATTGACTTTGACAAAATAAAATCCAGCTATGGGCTTATTATTTTTTATCTCCTTTTTTCTTTGAAAGGGTTTTTCTTCTTCTTCTTCTTCTTCTCCTTATTTTTATTTTTATTATCATATATTTATTTTATAAATGAAATATATATTAAGAAAAATCAAATTTTAAAATAATTAAAAATAATATTGTAAAGGTGTTTCTTTATTTTAATGTCTTTATTTAATATCATTTAGAAAATAAACATTTTCTTTAAAAAATAAGTATTTATTTTGAGAAATTATACATTAAAAAACTCATATATATAAACCATATTGTGATGAAGCCAAAAATAGATAATTTACTTTCTTTGTTTATTTTTAAATCTATATTTGTTTCTCAAGTCGAATAATTTGAATTCGAATTTTATTCCGCCTCCTTTCTCTGCTCATATTCTTTATCATTTGGTATCAAAATAGAGGAAGAAGACAGAAGGAGGATCGAATCCAAGTTGTTCGACTAGAGAAACAAAGATTTGGATGTGACCTAAAAAGAGTCCAATTAAATCATTTGGGATATAAATCCTAACAAACTCAATCAATGACTCTAATCAAGAAAATAGTACCAATATAAAAGAAGAGTTTTACAATATTTTATCCAGACAATAATAAGAAAATAGTAGTAATATAATAACAAAATGACAACAAAACAACAACAGAAAAGAAAGTTTAGGCTGATTCGGACCGGACCTGAGCAAAAAATCCTACCTGGGGCCTGATCTGTTAAAAAAAAGAGCCTTATTTTTTAGTGCAAGTCCATTTCGAGTTTATATTTTTACCCAAATCCTTTCAGTTTTTTAGCGTAAACAGGTGACTTAGTCTATAATCAAGTCTAAAGGCAAGTAGGGGGCATCCCCTCTCCCTCCCAAAATAGAAAATGACAATTTTATCCTCTTATTAACAGTAGATTATAAGTAAATATATGATAAAATTATATTTTGAATTCTTAAGAACAAAAAATGTTTAATCTCATTTAAATATGACGAAACCATAAAATAATACATAATATAAATTATATTTTGAAAATAAAAATTTATAATTCAATTTAAATTTCTTAAATTTTTTTTCTAGATTTACCCCTAGTTATAATCTCGTATATATATTAGTTTTTTTTTTAAATTGATGAAGGGAATTTTTAAGAAGATTTTTGTATTATGATTTGAAATAACAAGTGTGGTTGGATGAAAGAAGGACCACATTGGGAAGGTAAAGTGAACATGAAAAATGAAAAAAAAGAATTTCAAAAATTCATGATTTGTAGTCATGTGCTGATTCCTTATCCTCCTATCCTTACCTTTCCTCCACTGCTATTCCACCATTTCCTTTTCTTTTTGCTTTACTTTGCGTTGCTTGTCATTCAAGTTTCTTAAGGGTTTCAAAACAACCACCATCCCCCTCCCCTCTAATGCTTCACTTCAAAACAACCCAACCCAAATCAATACATACATACATGCACGCATTCATATACTAACATTTCTTTAATTTTTCGTTGCAAAAGTTAGAAAGTTTGGATAAATATATAAATTCAAAAATTGTATTCGGACAATAAATAAAGCCTGTTTAAGAAATGAGTCAAGTCTGAGTAACACTTTTTTTTCCTTGAGCCCAGCTCGACCCGAATTAGCAAAAGACAAAAAATCTACTATTTTCTTGTGTGTTTTTTTACTATTTTGCTGCTATTGTATTGTTGTTTTCTCACTTGTTTTACTACTATTTCACTATTATGTCACTACTATTTTGTTATTATTATTTGGATATTGTGTAACTCTTGTTTTATTGTTGGTTTTGTTACTATTTTAGAGACATTTGCTTGTTAAGTTACACTTATCTTAGTGTTATTTAAATATAAATATATTTTTAAATTTTTTTGGGAAAATTTCATTTTAATGTCTTTAGTATTTTTTATGAATTATATTTTTAAATTTTTTTATATAAAAAAATTAATTCAGATGGGTCGGACCAAACCCAAGTTTAAACATTTTAATCCAGGTCAAGCATGAGCAGAATTTTAGGCTCATTTTTTGAATCAAATTTGGGCCTAACAAAGGGCCTAAAATTTTGATAAGACTTAACTCAACTCATGAATAAGTCTAATTGCGAGTTTATTATAATACTTCTTATTGGTTATCGAAAATATAAAATTAAAGATAAACTCGAGAATTGAAATTGTTGTTTAATTAAGTACGCATAATGAACTCTTTTTTTCCCTATAATAATCGGAGCCATCATATTAGGTTTGACGTTGAGATATAGTTTGAACTAATTAGGTGTTAGTTACATACCTAAATATAAATTTTTTTTCTGAGGAAAAATATATTCTACCACATTTGAATCTAACTTCTTTTCAGTAGCACTAGCAACAGAGTTAATTACACTAATATTGAATTGAAGTATATCAATTAGATTAACATACAAAAGAGAAAAAAATGTAAAATTTTGTTCTCTTGCTGTGTGGAGATGAGACATACCTCTTAAATTTGTTGAAGAACGAAATCATTGAAGAGCAAGATCATGGGGTCTATTTAGATAAAGCGCTCGTGGCATGGTTCAAATCCATGACATTTAAAATATTGAGATTTATGAGTATTTATGGTAGCTATTTCATGTAATATTTTGGTTGCTTATGAATATTCTATGTGCTAGAGGTTATAGGTTTGAATTGCTTTATGCGCGTTGTTCTTTAATTTTTATAAATTCCTTATTGACAATTTAATGCGTGCCTTTAAGTTCTATTCAGAGTTGGAAGACAAAATTTTGAGTGTGTCAATTCAACGGCACTAAAAGAGGATCATACTTTTATGTTATCAACACGATATGTTCTAAAACCTTACAAAAGATCAACTATTTTTCTAATAGTCAATCATATTACTAAAATATTTCATTCTAAGGAAGAATTCAATCATACAAGCAAATCTCCATGTTAGGTTTTTGAAAAATGATTCACGTTGGTATTTTAACTAAAATAATTAGCTATTTGAGCTAATTAATGACACTAAAAATTAAAGGGACCATATTATACGAAGTTAAAGTGTAGAGATTAAACTCAAATTTTGGGCGTAGTAAAGCAACAAAAATCATATTTTGACCAATAAAAAAAAAGGAAAACTATATTTAGGAAAACCAAAGGTAAATGTGAAATAACACATAATATAAAAAAAAAAACTTTTTTTTGTTAAAAAATCCAAAAATAATAAGAGAAATTCGCTTTTATTGTTATTTTAATATTTTATCAAATTTGTTTGGTTTTCTAATTTTGAATTCCATTTATGTTATTGAATGATCAAACCAATCTATTTTAAGTTCACTCAACAATATGATACTGATGTTTTATCCTTAGGGAGAGGTTGCGACAAAAATCAAGTGAATTGTATAACAAGAACTAGGGGTGAGTTTATGTTTGGTTGGGTCAAATTTTTAAAATTTTTAAATTGTTTTGAACACATTTGATTCGATTTTTGATATTCTATCTTAATTTTGGATTTTTAATTTTATTTAATAGTATTTAGACATTATTCGGTAAAGTTCTAATTGTTGTTCATAATTTAAAAAAAATTAATTTGTCAAATAAATAAAAATAATCAATAAATTTTATATAATATTTTTGGAATTTATTTTTTATATACTAATTTTAAACATTTTAAATATATGAATTTTTACATTATAAAACTAAAATTAATTACAAATTAAATAAACGATTCAATTTAATTCGATTAACCACAATTTTATATTTATATTCCAAAAATCATTTAGTTTTTTATTTTTTTCCTCCACCTAGCACAATCAACGTCAAAAGTAAAAATTTTCAAACATAAATTTATTTAATTTAATTTTCGTTTTTTTATATTGATTTTTAAATTTTGATTTTAAAATTCATTTTGATAGAATGATTGTTATTTTATGCTTTTTTTTCAAATATTATTTTAAATTTTCGAAATTTTTATGAATACTTTTAAAAATATTTTTTTCCAAGTAAATAAAAATATTCAATATTTTTATGGTTTTTAAAAATAATTTTTATATAAAACTTTTAAGTCATCATAAAAAATTAAAATTAATTAGAAATTAAATAAAAATAGTGTTCGGTGCATGAGAAATTCGAAGTAGATGTGGGCTTTGGACTGCTCTGCTTGTGCTGTGACTGATGTTGTATGAGGCAACGGATGATATAAAATGAAGAAGGGCACAAAACTAGGGTTTGGGATTTTGTGCTCTCAAATCTCATCTGAGCACGACACGAAGACATGGGAAGGAGTGAGTAACTTCGTTATCTTGCTTGCTTACTTGCATTCTATTAGAATTCTTCTTTGAATTCTTTACTGCCATAATTATTCTTATCTTAATTGTTGTTCTCTAATATCCTTAGAATTCTGTTTTGCTTTCATTTTGCTAGCATTTTATCTTTTTTTTCCCTCAATTAATGTGTACATTTTACATTTACATTTAAAGACACTGTAATTCTATCCTATATAGAGAAAGCTCATTTGTTTGGGAATCTGGAAATATTTTGTACCCATTAGATCTGTTTAATGTTTTCTCGTTTAGAATTTCTTGTGAGGTTACTGGCAATGGATTTACATATGTTTTCTTTTTTCAGTTTTTATTTTTTAAATTATAGTTTAAGGATATCTTGATAGTTTATTTATTTAATTCAGCTTGTGGATTTAAATGGCATAATGATCTAATAATTGTTTCACCTTTTCTTCTTTGTTTGGTATTATTCACCACATTCATCCTAACTTTACTAAACTGTGCTGGTTTTCTAAAATTCTTTCCTTTAGGACCGGCAAGGTGTTATCGGCAAATCAAGAACAAGCCATACCCCAAATCTTGATATTGTCATGGTGTCCCAGATCCTAAGATCAGAATTTATGATGTTGGGATGAAGAAAAAAGGTGTTGATGAGTTCCCTTTCTGCGTCCATCTGGTCAGTTGGTAGAAGGAGAATGTCTCGAGTGAGGCATTGGAGGCTGCCTGAATTGCCTGCTACAAGTACATGGCCAAGTATGCTGGGAAAGATGCTTTCCATTTGAGAGTGAGAGTTCATCCCTTCCATGTTCTTCGGATCAACAAGATGCTTTCATGTGCTGGAGCTGACAGGCTTCAGACTGGAATGAGGGGTGCTTTTGGGAAACCTCAAGGAACATGTGCTAGGGTTAACATTGGTCAGGTCCTGCTTTCAGTTCGTTGCAAGGACAGCAACAGCCACCATGCGCAGGAGGCGCTCCGCCGTGCAAAATTCAAGTTTCCAGGTCGTCAAAAGATTATCGTTAGCAGGAAGTGGTATGTGACTTCGTTTCTTAGAAATTGAATGAATTCTGAAACTCCTCGATCTATACTAGAGGATCATAGATATCATTAATCTCTGCTGTAATTTACATTCTAGACCATTTAATTTAGCATCAATTTTCATTTAGGTCAAAACCTTTAATTTCATCGAATTACACTACGAAACTTCTATTATTAACAAATTAGGCAACTTATGCTAACTTTGTTAAGTAATTATAATGGAAAAGTTAGCTCATTGTATGTACGTTAATCAGCATGGAGTCCCAAAATTAATTCTGTTTTGAAAATAAAACAAGTATGCATGCTAAGACAGGTTTTACAATAAAATTATTTAATAGAGGTAGTATAAGTGACCTAATCTTTTGATAATAAAGTTCAAGTTGTATAATTTAATGAAATCAAAGGTTTGTGGCTTACATGAAATGTAAATTGCCTTTAATTACGGAACAAAAGGTCTGGTTTTTGCTCTAAATTTTCCTTGTTGCAATTGACTTACATGACACATGCACAATAAGTCACCTATGTTCTCAAAATAAGGTTTATTATATTATTATTATTTCATTGTTATTGTTGTCGTCATTGTCAGGGGTTTTACCAAGTATAGCCGTGCTGATTATCTGAAGTGGAAGTCTGAGAACAGGATCGTGCCAGATGGTGTCAATGCAAAGGTAATACTAAGAAAACTAAAGATATAGTCGAACATATTATCTCTTTGAAACAAATGCTTTGTTCTCTTGTATCTATTCAATACATTATGGCTATTTGTAGCTCTTAGAGAATGTGCATTGCAAAGTTTTGAACTTATTTTGGTGGTAGCTTCTTTCCCTTCATGTTTCTGTGTGTGTATATATATTTTCTTAGACACTCTTTTGAAATGATATTTGCTTGTGATCGAACTTAGTCATTGATTTGGGACTCCATGTGTTGTTTTTGGCTTTCTAAAGTGGAACTTTGTGATTTATAATGTGCAGCTTCTTGGATGTCATGGACCTTTGGCTAATCGTCAACCTGGAAGAGCTTTCCTACATGCAACAGCTTAGATCGACTCTTTTGAGTCTCTATCTAGTAAATTTTGAAGCTTAAGATGGACCTGTTTTTAGTTTATTATCATAGTTGGGTTATTTTTGAGTTGAGCAAATTTGTGTAGGTTCAAAATATTTGGCATTTTGAATTGGTGGCATTGAGAGTTTAATGGAATTGCAGTTTGTTGTTTCCATGAGAAGCCTAGTGTTTATTGTCTTTCATTTCGGGCCAGTTCTTCTTTGCTTTTGAAAAGTGCTGTGGAAAAGTGCTTTTGAGAAGTGTTGTGGAAAAGTTTGGTTTAAAATTTGAGTCTTTAGCATTGCTGTCAAAAAGTGCTTTTGAAAAATAAAATATCCATTTTAGACATGTTATTATCAAGTAATAAATATGCATTTAAATAATATTTAAATTAGTTAATATTATTATATTTTAGTAATAATATAAAAAAATTATTATAACTTGTTAATATTTTAATATATGAAATATAAATTGTAAATATTTTTAAGTAATAAATATTAATTATTTATAAAATTTAATTAGAATATATAAACTATATTTTAAATATTTAAACATAACCATTAAATATTTGTAATTAGTATTTTAAAAAATATTTTTTTATTTTTAATTAATGATTTTAACACAATTGTAATTAAGCACCAAGAAAAAAAAATACTATATTATTGGAGGGGTGAAAAAGTAATTAAGCATTAAAAATGCTTTTGGGAGAGGAAAAGCTAAAATTTTTAGCTTCTGAAAAGCTAAAAATTTCAGCCAAAAGCAGCTTGTTCTTCACAGCTTTTCTTTTAAAAGTGTTTTTGAAGTCAGAAGTGTTTTTTTTAAACAATAAAGAACTAGCCATTCATCTCATTCATTTACTGTGGTTCTAATGCATTTTGCCCTTCCATCTTTTCGCTTCCTTCCATTATTTTTGTGCCTATTACTATCTGATACACTTTTTATATATAAATTAGTCAATATGAATATATAAATTTTAGGAGTATAAAGACGTTTGAGTTTGTTGATGTGATGAATCAGCAAGGATGGAGGGTGGTGAAGGTGGCAGTTCACCTTGGCAGGGCAAGGAGCCGTAGTGTTGGGTGGTAGGAGAAAGGTGGAGAGAATGGTTGAGAAAGAGTGGATTGGGAGGAAAGAGTGTATCCAGTGTTAGGTTTTGTGATTCTAGTGGCAGTAAAGTTACATTTTGTCTTCTTAAAGGGGCATCGATTATTGATGTGACGTTTTAGGTCAGTCAAGCAATTAATGAATGTAATGTTCCACATGCTCTTGATGAAGGTAGCTCGGCATGAAGGTCTTCTAGGTTCACTGTAAAGTTACTTGATGTTGGAGGCCCGCCCAGTGCAAGGTTCGCTTGGAGAGGGTATGTGTAAGGCTCACGGAGGCAGTGTAACAATTGCCCGCAAACAAGGGAAAATTATAAAGCGACCTCCGCGAGCTTGTTGATTTAGGAGGTCTACGAGTCTATTTAGTGAAAAGGTTTATTGACAGTATTTGGGACTTATTGAAGATGATGGGTGAAATTTGTAACATAAGTGTACGTGCGAATCAAGTAATAAAGTTATAAGAAGAGTTTATTCTCACGATGACTAAATTCTAAGTTACTAAGTATCAATTATTTAATTTTATCTAATCTAGATCAATAAAATAAATTCTAATTACCATTAAAATTAAAGTAAGCAAATTATGGAGATTTTCTCAATCAATTTTAAAGATTTGAAACTCCAATTTCACTTAATTTAATTAATTCAATCCATGTAATTATTATCTCAAAATTTAATGGCATTAACTAGGTTTTTCCAATATCTAACAAAGTCAGTCCACCTTCCTCGGTAGTTATATTTCTATTTTAGTTGCGAATTATTTTATTCGTCAATATTATTAAAGTTAACCTTAATTTATTCAGTCTAAATCTCATCCTAATTAAAGTTAATCTTAATTTATTTAGTTTAGATCTCAACTTAAATTTTTTCTTCCAAAATAATTTAAGGTCATCAAATAGATTAAATAAGCACAGGGTTGGATAAATAATTAACAAGAATCAAAAAAATTGAAGAAAAAATAAATAAATTAACTAATAAATAAGATTCCTCATCGTTTGAAGAAAATAAAGTTTAGTTAAACAACACAAAAAGATATTCAAAATAAATTTACATGAAAAAAGTAAAAATAAATAATCTAGATTAAAAATGGTCAAATACTTAATTTCGAGCTCTTCGGATTTTTTTATTCTTATCTTTACAAGTATGAAGATTCCTTTGGTGTGTTAGTTTTATTTAATTTCCAAGTGATATTTCCTTCTTTTCTTTTCTTTTTTCTTCTTAAATTTTGTTACCCTTATTTTTAAGGTTTTTCCCGCACCACTTCACCGCACACAACATTTGCAGTGAAGTGAACTATTTGTTACTAAGGGTGGGTTTGGATGGGTGATTAGGTACGGTACGGTGTGGTGCGTTTAGCTTACTTTTTGTCTCACGCTACAGTATTACTACAGTATCTAATCTCACCGTCACCGCTATTTTTACACTAATCGTAGGTAAACGCATCGCCCATCCAATCTCACCCTAAGAGTTCTGACTTAAAGAGCATATTTCACCGCACTAAATTAGATTTAGCTAAGTGGAAGGCTTTTCTCCACCCCTTTTTATTTTATATTCCAAGTCTTTAGTTCTTTATCCCATAGCTACAATGGTAAAAGGGAAATAACAAATAAGTCCAAATTAAGTCTAGAACATGATAAATTTTACATGAAATTGAAATAAAATATAATTAATCCAAAAAGTTATAAAATATAATAAAAACTATCTAAATGCTAAAATATTATGAAAAAAACTTACAACATTTAAATAGAGGTGCTCATGGGTCGAGCGAGATCTAAGCATGATATTGACATACTTTATGTTTGCTCAAGCTTGGTCCTGTCCAAAATATGAGCTTAAAATTGTTTAAACTTACACATATTTGTAAAAGACTAACCTAAGCTCATTTTAGGCTCAACTATATTATTTTTTAAATTTTTTTAAAAAATATTTATATTATATTATATTAATATTTAATAATTTTATACATTTTTTATTTCTTGAAATTTTGTATATAGTTATCTTAATATTATTTTAATATTTATATTAGAGTAGTATTATATATTTAATATAAATTTATTTTTTTAATGTGTTCTAAATTATATAATATATAAAAATAACATAATATAAAGTAATATAAATTTAAAAATAAGTCGGGCCGGATTAAGTTTAAGCCTTGAATGTTCAAATTAAAATTTGATTCATATTTTATCCGAGTCTAATTTTTTATCCAAGTCTATTTTTAGTACCTAGTATTATTAGTTAAACCCTTCCAATTTTAGAATGGACATTTTAACCTGAACTGATAACCCAACTCATAAAGTATAAATGTAAGTTGCTTGCCACCAAAACCTCGTTAGCTTTTTAGTCCATATTTTGGTCCAATCTCTCATTTTTCAAACCTAACATATACAATTGAACCGTTCAGATTTTGGTTCACCCGATTGAACCGTCAGGTCCAGGTTTTTTCAACCATGCTGTTCTGCTGTTCTCCGTTTCCCAGTTTTTGATAATCGAATCGGTGAAGGAAGCTTCTTTTGTTTTTGATCGTCGACTGAGTTTGTGCGTCCTTAGAATCTAAAACATTCTGACCCCAAAAATGTTGAAGCTCTCTTCTTCTTCTTCGTCGTCATCATCATCATCATCATCTTCAAGAATTGTCGCTGCTTTCCTCAAGCTTCACTTCAACCGTCTTCAAGTCAACCCCTTCTCCTCCTCCCACCACCACCACCAACTCCCTTCAAATCCCACTTCCTCAAATTCCGCTCTTTCCCACTTCCTTTCTCGCTCTCCCCACCCCCACGCTCGCACTACCCCTTTCTCTAACCTTTACATTGCTAAGCCCAATCATCCCTTTTCCCCTTCTGGGTTTAGGTTCTTTTCCTTTAAATCCTCCAATTCTGCTCCCAAATTCGATGCCCATTTCGCCAAAAACCTTCTTCAGAAGCCGGCCAATGTCTTCGCTTCCTCTTTGTCCAGGTACCGGGAGGCTGTTGCTTTGCATTTCGATGCTTTTTTCAAGAGGAATTACTTGTTTCTGTTTGGGGTTGGAGGAGTTCTACTCTGTGCTTTGCTTTGGAGGATTATGTTCGGCATTGCCAACACTTTTGTTGGCCTCTCTGAAGGAATGGCCAAGTATGGCTTCCTTGCCCTTTCCACTGCAATTGTTTCTTTCGCTGTAAGTTGCTATATTTTGTGACCAGTTAGCATTGTCCGTTGGGTTTTGGATTGATTGAGGTTGAACCATTGACACCATAAATGGGATGTTTCTGCATTCTGCATACGCTTAATTGATGTTGCTAATTGCGAGTTGTTCATGCATTTGTCAGTGACTGCCTATTAACTCTTTTTATATACCAATTTTGATTCAAAAAGTTTGGGTAAATTATTTACTTTGATTTACTAAAAGTAGAGTTTTACAACTTCAGATGAGATTCTTTGGTTTTGGAGTTAGTATTCTATTATACTGTAAATTAGCAATAATAGCATGAATCTGCACTTAAAGGGTGAATGTTCTTGGATAACAAAATATAATAAAGCTTTAGCCGTTGAGCTGACTTTAATTCATTGTCCGTCATCTTATTGAATACTTGGTTTTTACTTTTCTTTGTTGACTAATGTGTTTCTATACTCCAATAAAAGTGAACATTGCTTCTCTTAAACACCCATGTTTGGTTCTCGAATTAATAAGTACGACTATTTTGCTTCTTGTCTGGATGGATGATTCTGCCGTTTTTATTGGAAAATGACAGTATCTTAACTGTTTACACTTTGTGCTTATTCATTATCTTCAGGGCTTGTATGTTCGCTCAAGATTAACAATAAATCCTGACAGAGTCTATAGAATTGCCATGAGGAGGCTTAACACAGCTCCTGGGATTCTTGAGGTTATGGGTGCACCACTTGCAGGAACTGATTTAAGAGCTTATGTAATGTCTGGTGGTGGACTTACACTGAAGAATTTCAAACCAAAATTTAGGAGAAAGCGATGTTTTCTTATCTTCCCCGTCCAAGGTTCTGAGAGAAAGGGTCTTGTGAGTGTTGAAGTCAAGAAGAAAAAGGGAGAGGTTTGCTTCTAACTTCCTACCCATTTCTACTTTCTTGAGTAAACTACACATGAACCCTTGCACTGTGGGCAAAAACCACTCTCCTTTTCCCTTTGGTTCAAGAGATGATGTGCAAAACTATGTAGTTTGCAATGTTTTTACTTTTTTTCTTTTTGAAATGACAACAGCTTTGAACTATGGTCATATTAATCAATTCATAGCTAAGGTTTTTATGTAGCTCATGTACTTATAGATGTTATTTGGTCCTTTCATTAAAATCAACTGTTGAGCCCTTCTCTATATAACCACAGAATGTTAAGTATAGATTTCTAAAGCTGTTTGGATGATCAAAGTGTAATTTACCAATTTTTATTAAACCCTCATATGATAGAGAAAGCACCTTGTATGGTTATCCAACAATGAGATAGATAGCAAAACTTCCATTTTTAGCTAGTACCGCATTTTAAGCATGTGACTTTACTTGTGAATTTTCCTTGAAGGTCACACTGACTTAGACCCTAAAATAATTTTTCATGTCTTCTTCTTCTTTGAATAGAGAGCATCTGTCTGCATGTCTTCCAAAGATTTAGTCCAGATGTGTTTGTAAATAATTAGGGGGATCCTTTTCTCTTTCTACTGATTAATGATAGAGAGGGAGCTGGTGAAGTGGTTTCTCTCTGTCATTCTTCAGTAAATGAAATATTTAACGTCTTAACATTTCCTGGAAACATATAAAATCTTTCTCTTATAGTACCCTGGCTCCCTTTTGTTTCCTTGTGGCATGTACCTTAGCATTCCCCGCCAGCCCAAATACACACACACACACACACAAAAAAAAAAAAAAAAAAAAAAAAACAGGAATAAAATGGAAGAGTACAAAATGCATAAATGCTATTATAGTGGTAGTTATGATATATCCCTGTGACTTAACATAATAAAGAAGCCCTGAATTGAATAGGATAAAGGACCTATTTGGGTTCAAATCAAAGAATAAAGGCTTAATTGAATGGGATAAAAGTGAAATAGCATGAAGTTTTCTTAGTATTTTAGCCCATTCCTATATATCAGAGCATTTGTTATTCTTGTTTGCAGTATGATATGAAGCTATTAGCAGTAGACATTCCAATGGCATCAGGACCTGATCAGCGGCTATTCCTGATTGGTGATGAAGAAGAGTACAAGGTTGGTGGTGGATTGATCTCCATGCTGAGAGATCCAGTAGTGAAAGCAATGGCTGCAACCAAGGAATTTGATGATCTTGACCAAATTGAGGAAGAGGAGGATGCTGAGCGAGAACTTCAAGAGGCCGAAAGGAAGCGCCTTGAAGAAATTGAAAAGCTTGAAAAAGATGGCAATCAATGATAGCTAGCCATATTTTGTTCTTCTTTCTTGCTTTTGTTCACTGAAGTTTCCGAAAGTTTGCTTGAGGCTTTAACAATGCCGGATATTACTTAATTTTATGAGGAATGCCCTTCATTATACTGATTGTGGCCATTGCTTTTTCCAAATCAACTTCCTTGTACTCAAATGCTCCGGTGAAACAAATAAATCGTACAATTGACATACTGTGCATAACATGACATGGTTTTCAGCATTTGTAGCGTTGGTCTTACCATGTTTAGAACATTATTTCTATCTTTGATTATATTTATCATGTTATTATGCCTTCTCATCCAATGGCTCCTTGAGCAGGCATTTCTGAATAGATATTTGCATCGACTCTCTTGGATAGCACATGCAAGGAACAATTAGTTTTTATTTTGAGGGTTACCTTGCTTCGTACTGTTGCTTTCTCTCCAGGTGAGTTTGAGCATGCGGACTGTGAAAGATTCACCCGAGTGTGCATTTCGCCGAATAGAGTTCAAAGTCCCCATCTCCACAGGTTACTTCTGGCAGAGACAATCAGACAAAACCTGAATTTTACAATCTATTCAATGCTGAACCTTATTTAAGATAGCCATCCTTTCATGGTATGCTTTTAGGAAATGTTACTGGAACCGGAGTAAGCTTTGCTGGTCCAACTAATACAGTTGTAGTAAGTGTGAGTTATCCTGCATTTAGTTTGAACTTACTGATTGAGCACTGTAATAACATCTCTCTCCACTAAAAAGAGGATAGATAATACACACACAGGTGTCTAATGTTCCTGTGAGGTAGTAAACTTTATATGTGGCCAATTCCATTCACCATATCTATATATTCCTTCGTTAACTTGTATATTCTATTTGTACAGTGGGAGTTGTGAATGTGGATTAATTCAATTTGTAGGTTGCAGACTATTTTGCTCAGAAATTCAAAGCGGTTCAAGCATATTTTTGTAAGAAACATTACTCTTGTCTGTACCCTATGTATGAATGCCATGCTGGAAATGCTGACATCTTAAATTCCAACTCTTTGTTGAGTAGTTGTTAGATGGTCCTGTGATGATTTCTGTTTCTATTAATGGAAAAAAAGGTTATAGTTGACAGAATTCATGGGAAATGGGAAAGTAGACACATGGTGTATTTGAATTAACGTGACTGCAATTACCACAACACAATTTGGATGTTCAAACCTGTCATATTTTATTACATTCTGGAATTTCAATGGTTGCTTGTGCCTTTCTCTGTCTCTGTCTCTGTCTGTCTCAGTTTGGACATGGTCATGGTATATTTTTTAGCTTTGCAGGAGGGATGTTGAATGATTCTTTTCACCTCCACTCCATAGTGTATAAATTATTCTATTTTAAGTGACATAATATAGTAATTCTCATGGTCAACTAGGCATATTTCTCACTTAAGGTAAAAGGTGAGGTAGGCAGGTATTTTTTGACACCGGAACAAGCATAAGCATACAAAATTTATATTAAAAAGAGTGTAAAAAAGTAAACAATATTTGAACCCTGAAGGTGATACCAACAAACTCGGAACCCAAACATATGTATGGCTTGAAATGAGGTTAAAGTGATGTGCATGAAAAGTCGTTGCAGGGTATTAGTGGTGGAGATTGCAAAGCAATCATATCTTAACTTGCTGTTGCTATTGCTATTGCCGGTCATCAAAGGCAAAAGCAAAGACTTGTTCTTTATTACAGCTGTGTATGCACCGTCGGTCTCTTAATCAATCAAACATTTGACTTTTCCATCCCACGGTTGACTTCTTCTTCTTCTTCCTATTCTTGAATCACAATGAAACTGAAAGAAACTTCTTTCAAAATTAAAAATGATTTGAAAACCCAAATTGGATCCTATTCCTAGTTCATTCCGGGTCATGGAAGATGGAATCTACCTGGATGTTGGAACCAATAACCAGGTAGGGCTGCCTGTGCTACATTTCTTTATTTTCTACTTGAAATATTGATAAAATTAATCAACCTTTGTATGTAACCGTGCATGTATTATTATTATTATTATTATTATTATTATTATTATTAATTGTAGGATACATTAGACCTGTCCATGGGCCGGGCCGGGCCAAAATATGGGCCTAAAATTTTGCCCAGGCCCGGCCCGGGAAAATATCATAAGCCCGAGCCCAACCCGGCCCGGCCCTTTTTTTATAAACATTAAAAAATTATTTTAAAAATAATAAAAATAAAAATAAAAATATTTTAAAAGTATTTTAAAAATAAAAAATAAAAAAATATATTTATTATATTCGGGCCGGGCCAGGCACGGGCCAAAAAAGTGGTGCCCGAGGCCTGGCCCGTTTTTTTAAACTGGCCTCGTTTTTTTGCCTAAGCCCATATTTTGGGCCTATATTTTTATCCGAACCTTCCCATATTTTGGGCGGGCCGTCGGGCCAGGCCGGGCCGGGCCGCCCGGCCCATGGACAGGTCTAGGATACATTATCCATCTTAATTCTTTAATTTGGATTTCAGATTTGTTATTATATTATTATATATGATTTTGATCAAATCAAACCCTTCAATCTATATTGGTTTTTTTTTTTTGGAATATATATAATTTGGATAAAAGATACATGGAAAAATTAGGTTGAATTCTACTAATAGTCCCTATATTATGCAGAATTATGGATTTACTTCATATACTCTAATTTGGTTATCGTTAGTCTTTGTACTTTTTGAATTTTAAAATTTTAGTCTTGACCCGAATGGTAGCCGTTAAATTTATTAAGTTAAACTCTGTTGTTTTCAAAATCTTATGCATCAAACTTATTATTACATGCTTAATGCCATTTTAGCTTTCTATTTTCATATAATATAAAAAAAAAATCATATTATTTTAATAAACATATATAATGGCTTATCATTGAGTTGGAATTGAAATTTTAAAATTTTAAAAAGATTAAAGGTGATCAAATTGGAGAATAAATACTAAATTCACAACTTACACGTAGTAAGTATTGGTGGATCCAAAAATATGATTTAGAAGGGGGCAGTTGAAGTCAGAAAATTTTTTGGGGTCGGAATTAAATCATATACTCTTATAATAGTAAAAATGTAATTTTGTTATTTTAATAGCCTATATCTTTATAATTTTTAAAGTATTAAATCAAACTTTTATCATTTGGGGAATGCAGTTTTTCTTTTATTAATTTAAAATCTTATAAATTATAAAGGCCCTAAATGAAAAAAAATCATTTTAGGAAGGGTTGGGGCCCTTGTCAGCCCCTCTTAGATCCGCTCACAATAGTGAGGGACAAAGAAAAGAGTTTGGCCTAATGGATTTAATATCTAATGTTTTAATCAGAATTGAAATTTCAAAACTTAGACAGTACAAATATTAAAATTGGCCAAATTAAAGCACATGGATTAAATCCATAACTTAAACATAGTAAAGGGACTAATAGAAAAAAATTGACAAAAAGTTACTTGGGAAATAAGCAAAAAAAAGGGAAAAGCAAGACTATTTCTTTTGGCAATTTCATATTCATTTTCAAGAATCGGCTTGGCAGACAAGTCAAGTAACAAATCTTACAAAGACTTATTTGTTTTATTTAAAAACGAAGCTGTAAATATAGGAGTTGACTTGATCATATTCCTATTACTTTAAGTTTACAATTCAGACACACCTCTTCCCTTGTCTTTATTTTTTTTAAAAATTATCACGTGTAATATTTTTATTGGATAATATTATTTTTAAGGGTAAATTATAAAAATAGCCACTTTTATTTACCTCAGATTACATTTTAGTCACTTATATTTGAAATGTTATGTTTTGGTCACTTATGTTATAGTTTTGTTACAAAATGGTCACTCTGCCGTTAAGCTCTGTTATCTCCCTAACAAAAATCCTACGTGACAGTCCAAATAGGTTTTAAATGTCGATTTGAATGTCCAACTAGGACGATAATAGATTTTTAATTAAATAAATTTAATTAATTAAAGATTTTAAATTAATTACACTTTGAATTGAAATAGAAAAACCGTTTGTCTCTTTTTCTTTTAATTTTCTTTTCCATTTTGACTGAAAAACTATTCTTATCCCAATTGGACATCCAAGTTGGCATTTAAAACCTATTTGGACTGCCATGTAGGATTACCGTTAGGGAGGTAATAGAGCTTAATGGCAGAGTGACTACTTCGTAATAAAACAATAACATAAGTGACTAAAACGTAACATTTCAAACATAAATGACTAAAATGTAATCTAGGGTAAACAAAAGTGACTATTTTTGTAGTTTACCCTTTGTTATAATTAAGACAAAATTAATAGTGTAAACACCAGTTTTGAAAAAAAAATTAAGAACCGATTTAAGAATTGAGTATAGTTTTGGGGTTAATTTACTAATAAAGCCAAAAAAAATAAAATGGAAATAGTTATAGCGTGTCTGTCTGGCAGTAACTTTAACTGTACCCTTCAAAAATTACCAAAGTAAAGACATGTGGCATACCAGGTCATCACACAATATTCAGTTTCCGACGCACAATGTGGGTCAATAAAAAAAAAGAAGAAAAAAAGATATGACCTCTTCGGTTTTTGGAAGTCAACCCTTGACTTATTATTATTATTATTATTATTATTAATCCATCAAAAAAAAAAAAACCTTCATTAAAGATCACAAACAAGACAAACTCCATATTTCTACCTGTTCTTCTCTTCTCTTGTTATCTCTTTCCTATATTCCAACCTGTTTCAATTATGCTCCACATGCTGTGTGTTGTTTCTGTTTATTTTGAGTAATTAAATCACCAAATTCATATTGGTTGAGTTGAGAGATCTGAGAAGAATAATAATCAATAATAATATTGGGTTTGGAATTGTGTATGGCCACTGAAACAGCTCCTAAAGTTCGACTTGTTAGGTGTCCTAAATGCCTTTTGGTTCTTCAAGAAGTGGCTGATGTTCCAATTTACAAGTGTGGAGGCTGTGATGCAATTCTTGTAGGTAAGCATCACCAAAATTACTAATTTGGTCTTTGAAGATTTTGATCCTTTTTCCATGGTTGATGAATGTTGTTGGTAGATTTTATTGTGACCTGCAAAGTAAAAATGGGGGAAAAAAAATGGCTTCCTTTTTAGTTCCTTATTTCCATTTCTTGTTGTTTTGCAGCTAAAAATAAAAAGGCCATTGCCAAAACCACCTCTGTCTTGCAAGAAGCTGAAGCTGTCGGGAATCAATTGGTTCGGTTGTCGGAACGTGGAGAATCTAGCGGCTCAGGTCTGCAAGATGTTGTTCCTTCCCCTTTGGAGAGTCGATTGAGTCAAGAAAGTGGAGAGAATCGGGATGTTTCTACCGGCTCTCATAGTGAGGAGCACGGTGAGGACGTATCGTTAGAAGCTCGCTATGAGAAGGATCAAAATACATCCAGAGATAGTGATGGTAATGGTGAAATGCTTGATGAAAATAGATCTACTGGCTCTCATAGTGAGGAGCAAGATCAGCACTTATTGGTAGAAGGGCGACGTAATGGTTGCTATGAGAAGGAACAAAATGCATCCAGAGATAGTGATGGTGATATGCTCGATGAAAATAGATCAACTGATTCTCGTAGCAAGAAGCACGGTGAGAACTTATCGATAGAAGGCCAACGTAATGGACGCTACGAGAAAGATCAAGATACTTCCAGAGATGGTGATGGTGATGGTGATGGTGATGGTGATATGGTTGATGAAAGTAGGTCTATTGATTCTCATAGCGAGGAGCACGGTGAGAACTTATCGGTAGAAGGCCATAATGGTAGCTACGAGGCAGATCAAATTGCATCCAGAGATGGTGATGGTGATATGGTTGATGAAAATGGACCAAATGAAGGGCAGCAAAATGGAACAGGACTGTTGCAGACAGAATCTTTAGAACATTGCGATGTTCGACTGCCAGGGGTTTTAATTGAAGGTTCTATATCCGCTGAGCTTCATCATGAGAATGAAGAGTTAGTGTTGGAAGCTGAAACAAATTTAGAAGCAGAGGCAAATGTCATGAGCTTGCAGTTAGAAGGTGGAAATTCACAATTAGAGACTAATGACAAGGTTGATTCCAACACTGGAGGCTCTCCAAAAGGTGAACATCATCGGTTTAATAGTGTGAGGTCTATGGATACTTATGGAACTATCGATTTTGTCAGTATTGGTTCCGAGTTTAGTGGTCCTATTGAATATTTGTCGAAATCCACGACAATCAGAAGCTCCCATGCTTATGATGGTAGTATCTCTTCTTATGATGGAATGGATGATCACTTCCCTGACCAGCAATTACATTCCTTTGAGAACAATTATAAGCCTGCTAACCTTTCTTCAGATTTTTCCAATAAGAAGCATTATGCGATGAGGAGATACGGCAAGTGGCACCGGGATGAACCACTAGAACCTGTAACGCATCACCGTCCACTTAGGAACTGGCCAAGACTGGAGAGAGATCAATATCCATCCCAAATTCCTTTGTCTCAAAGGGTTCCCTTGCATGGCTATGAAAGTGCTGGCCCTTCACATGAATCGCGAGATGAGTTCCCTTTCGATTCAGCCTTCCATCCATTCAAGAAGGCTGAGTATGGTAAAGAAGAAAAGATGAAACTGTTAAAAATGGTGTATGAACTGCAGGATCAAATTAGCAAGACATGCCAACTGAATGAAAAGACCAATGGAAATGCTTCCTCTGATGTACCTTGGAAGCAAGAGCATTTTTCTACATATAACCATCAGAAGGAGCCACCTGAGGATGAGATTCTTTATCCTACTTACTATGGAAGACATGGACCAAGGAGCAGTTGGAGCCAGCGAAGTAGATTCTCGCATGTACCTTTTTCAGGTGGTGCAATAAACACTAGACATGGCATTGATAACACTTGTTTATGCTGCCATCCTCAAGCCTGGCAGCGTTCAGAGCAGTTGCCTCCTCCCGTGTTCCCACATAACCGAGGATTTTGTAGAGCTTGTCGAGGTCATAATTGTTATAATTCCTTCAGCTCTTGCCCCTCTAGCCCCCAAAGATATTTGGGATCTGATTTTTCTAACTGGATCCAGGAAAGTCAATCTGATGATCAGAGGTATAGAGATCATGAAATGAAGAGGTATTTGAGGGAGAAACATCATTCAGCTAGGCGACATATCCGGCCCACAGCAGGTGGAGCACCTTTCCTAACGTGTTATTATTGCATCACACCGTTGCAGTTACCTGCAGACTTTCTACTTTTCAAAAGGAGATTCCATCAGCTAAGATGTGGTGCTTGTTCAAAGGTGCTTAAGCTTTCGCTTCAGGAGGGAACTCATATAGTGCCTTATGATCTGGTTGCTGAAGCACCTCCACCGAGTGAGGTTGAAGACCACAGTGAGGCGATTAATGTAGGAATTTCGGGATTGGCATCTTCTAGTCATGGTAATTTGCAAGCGGATCCTATGTCTTACTCTGATGATTATGGACACTCTTTCTGCATAAGCTGCTCCACAGATGGAGATCCTGTTTCTCATACAAAATTTCATCATCTTCAGGGCAGCAATGCTGATTTCAAAAATATGTCCAGTAGATCTTCTAAAGCAGGGCCTTCCAGGTCGAAGAGAGGATCGTCAGAAATTGAAGGGTTGCCACCGAAACCTGGAGGGTCGCCACTTCATCGACTGATGGGATATTCTTCTCTAAGCCAAGTGCTAAGGGGCATTGGACCATCCTTCTCTAGCAAAAGAACTCAGGATTGAATAGCTGAGTAAACAGTAATGTAACTAATTTTGCATATTGGCAAGGGTGGGAAATATTAGCATTCATCCATTTAATTTTTTTTATGATTACATATAGGAGTTTATAGTGGAGATATTTACTTGATTTGTTTATTCCTGTATAGTGTATAAATGATTAGAAACTGCTTACAAAATGTATTTGATGTTTCCTTGTTATTACACCAATCTTCATCATACATTGCCATTCTTTTTTCTTTTAGTCAAAGCAAGCAAGAAAAGATGATAGGAAAGAGTGGCATTAATCATAGAAATTGAGCAAATCCTGTTTTAACAAAATCAACTTTGAACAAAAATGAAGGAAACTTTTTCCTTTTCTTTTAACACAAGATTTTTACCTACACTGGAAACAATTAAAAAAAAGTTCAGATAGAAGAAGCTAGCACAAATCTGTAAAGACATAAGATGTGGCTACTACTTGTGCCTACTTAATGCATTTTTTGACTCAAGAGATCGATGGAGAAAATTGGGCGATTGGTTTATGAGATAGTATGCTACAATCATTAATCAATCCGTATCAGATCCTGAGTCGGACTCTCTATCCGATTGCAACTCAAACGGCCTGATTCTGTTCAAATTAGCTTCCAATGGCGGAAGCCCATCCTCATCACTTGACTCAATCTCATCATTTACTTCTATTGGCGTGGTATCTCTCTGCAAACTTTCTGAGGTGGCACCTCCATCGTTTTCATTTGAATCATCTAGATTTGAGGATTTGAAAATTTCAGGCCTGTAGGAAATATAAGCAAGAATAGGATCAAGTACAACAGAAAAAGTAAATTTCAAGATTAGAGAATTTGGGACCAAACGAAGACAGTTAAGTGGCAAATGCAGGCATGTTTGTATCATAAAAGTCATTTCTAGCAACTTCAAAATTTATAGGTAGTCCTTCTTGCATGCCTTTAGTTCTTACATGGACAATTCATAACCGGAAGCTATATAAAATTTTACTAGGATGACAAGCCCAAAAGTTGTAACTAACATATACAAACCCTTTCTAGGAAGTACAGTGGTGAGTTGCCAAAAGATGTAGAAAAACAGATGGGAATGAATATGCTAGATGTAAAGAAGAATTCAGTTGGAATTGCCTTAGATAAGTATGCTGTTGTCTTTATTTATTTATTTTATCCCATAATCACTACAATCAGAATGTAGGAAATTAAACATCGTCTGCTGAAACCAGTGCACATGATGGGACAATGAAGATGAACTGGCATATTACAAAATGTAATCTAACAAGAAAAGGACAAAGGGACTCCAGGCAATTGCAAACACAGCCAATAGACACCCTAAATTACTAGCTAAGGGAAGTTCAATGAAGTTGGTATTTACCAACTCAAGCAAAAGAAGCACCCATCAATCAAACCTTAAGGTGTTGTATCAAGTTCAAGTTTCTGAAACCCAAGTATTAAGATTAAAACAAGAAAGACGCAAAATGATGGCAGGCTAATGGAAACGCAAACGCACCATTCAGGAGATTTCTGTAGTGCCCGAACTTGGTCAAAAAACAGAACTTGAGAAACAATGCATGCCACCTTGGAACCAGACTCAAGTGCCTTTTCCTTTCCACTTTCATCAACTACAACAAAACTCCCTATAAATTGAAGAAGCAACCAAGACATATTAAATAACAATCAAATACACATAAAGAACGATTCATTAACATAAAATTAATCATTCTACACTGCAAAACTAACCAAGATTTACTCCAAGGCTTGAACAACTATCTAAAGAGAGAAAAGAAGAAAAAAAAAATTGGGGAAATAAAAACTACACAATCAAACTGCTGGATTTGGATATTAGAGCCAGGCAGGCAACCAATTAACTGAATGGTTCAGACAAGGAATTTATGGAACACAGAGAAATATGACATCAATAAAGAAAAAAACAACTTATAGCAGATTCCAAAATGACAGTAGATGTTTTTGCATATTCAAATGAAGCAAAACTCAAAAAATTTTGATTAAAGCAATGGTCAAGTGACATTTATTTAAAACGAACCTCGTTTTATCCACATGCTCTTCTGAAACTTAGCTGGAAATAATGCTAGTGATTTTTGTCCTCGAGCATCTATTACCTTCATAAGGTAAACGACCAAAAAAAAAAGTGTTGCAACAATCAGAACAAGGCAAATGAAAACCTGAATGCAATGGCAATCTGATGCAGAGTACATTGCATGAATGCATCATAGAATATAGAAATTTGATATACCACTCGGCACCGTAAATGCCCTATATGTCATAGGTCATGATCGAATTCAACCCTAAGCAAACTCTTCAGTGTGACTATTCAGGTATTCACAGGCCCTCCCAGCACGTGAGAGAGTGCCAGAGCTCTCTCGGCACAGTAGGGTACAGAACTCATAATCAAATTAAAATAGAAAGGGAAATAATTTCTCTTAATGACTGAACATGACCTTTTACCTTGAATAGCAATCAAAGTCACATAGTTTCATCAAAGAGAAATAAGAGTGGATTTGATTGAAAACCCAGACTTTAACTGGGAATTTGATACATTAGTCTACTAACAGTACGAGGAAATTTGTGAAGTGAAATAACAAAGTGCACCTCAATGAGATTGGATCCCCTTAGAGACAGCACTTGCATGACGCTTTGGCCATGTTGAAGGTTCAATATTTGGTCTTTTGCTGCCCTCTTTAGATTCTTCCTCCCTCCTTTCATTGCTTCTGCCTTTCTGTTCCTAAAACCAACTTCTGTTTTAGGGTTTTTCTCCAACGTTAATGAAAAAGGCGAAAGAAGAGCCGAAAGGAGAGTTAGGAGAGAACAAACGACTGGTCCATTCTGTAATGCTGTCACCGAAACAAGTGATAGACCAATAAGAAACGAGCTTACCGTGGTTGTGACCTATAGGTGTTCATGTTGGACAGCCCGGCTCCTTGGGCTTAGGTTTAGGTTTTATATCTTTAGTCTCGGGTTTTAATAATTTCTCCTCCATACCAATTGAGTTAATATTTAATCAAAATTTATTTTTTTAAAAATAATAAAAGAGAAAGAAAATTTACTTACTATAAATATTTTAATAACCTAACCGCTTAAATTTATGAAGATATTTTTATTTTTCATACATGTAAATTTTTAAATTAATTTGATATCTCTATCAATTCGATTTTATCACATCGATCTAACATATTTTTTAATTATTATGTTTAATGGTTGAAAGTTTTTTTATATAAAAAAAAAGTTAAAAATTTTTAATTTATTTGAAACTTGATGAGTATTATCTAAATGAATGAGGTATAAAATTTAACAAATGGATTGTTAAAATATTACTAGTATAAAAAGTTATTTTATATTAATATTTATAAATTTTATAATTAAATTTAATTAAAGTATATTTTTATTGTTTTTTAAACAATAATATATATATTTTTACAAGTCGAATCAAGCTCAAGCTCAAATTTTTTGAAACTAAACCTAAACCTGACTCAATTTTGCCCATAAACACCTTTAGATATGACCCATAATGTTCATTATCTCTATATGTATTCATTAAATAAACAAATATTATTTATTATCTTTATGCTAGATTATCCTCAATAATTTTTGCACATAAAGCAAACGAATAAAAAATATTGACTTATTAATTACTTGAGTTTTAACTAATACTGAGTTGCATTATATTGATAGATTATAATGAGAGAAAACAAATTATATTAATATGTAATTGAAATTGTCTTTAAAACGTAAAATCAAATTGAACAAATGATTCAAATAATAAAGGGCTATTATGTTGTTTATAAGTCCAATCAGGGTGATAGTTTATCTTAGCTATCAAAGTTGGATTAACTCCCAAAAAATAAATAAATATATATATGATTGTTTAAACTGACAATACATTGGATAATGCCCAAGCTAAATTTGTCTTAGATACATTTATAGATTTATTCATTTGTAATGTTCACTGTGCAACTCACCTAAATCTTAAGTAAGTGATAGATCATGTATATATAACTCATACTTTGATATATTGAAAATCTAAGCTCTCATGGTAGTGGTTGAAAATTGATATGTTGGGTACGTGACTTGTACAAAACATGACATTACTTATAATAGTAAAATTTATAACTCAAATAAAGAGTAAATGATATACTTTCATTGTGTAACACCTCAAACCCAGCCTAAACATTATGGCCAAATCTAAAGTTGTTACTTAATATGATTGAAATTTTGGTTTTTGAGTAACCGAAAAATTGTCATAAACTTTCAAAATCCCGGTTTTACTCAAAATCATTTCTTGTTGTTCTATTTACTAAAAACGTTGTTTTGTTTTTATTTTCTAAAACTTATATTTTTTTAGCGGAAGACTCCATAAAAAGGGATATTTGAGAAACATAATTCGTTGTTTGAAAGCTTTTAATTTTGTAGAGAAGCTAATTTTGTCAACTAAAACATTTGAGTGGTAAAGCAAAATACGGAATTAAAGTTTAAAAATCTAAAAAGTCCAAAGAGTCCAAAAATTTACAGAACCAAAATACCAAAATTTAAATAAATCAATTTAAATAGATTATGACATTAATTGTGCTCCCGTTTGCACTGACCCGCCTAAGTTTGAGAATTAACTGAAAATATCAGTCAAATAGAGAGTGAGATTTTAGTGTATAACGATTAACTTAAAACATTTAAATGCATATCAAACAGATTTATAACGGAGCAGATACAAACATACAATCCTACCCCCATCCGCTACACACCAACTCCGTCCACCCCAACACACCATATGGTTGTAAAATACCCATCCAACCCTACACACCACTTAGTGTCGTTAGGACACTTTACAAAATAGTTACAGTAGAGCTGCCGAATCATTAATCGAACTGTCGCTATTACAAACACTTCTTCCACATATTAATATACCCCATCCCAAATGCAAATACAAAATATAGCATATATCATACATGCTCTTAGTATAACCACATAGCATAACAGATACAAATGTTTAATCAACATGTGACAATTCAGTTATACGAACAAATATTAGAATTCATGCAAATAGTTGGCCAAATTTCATATTTTACAGCACATTTAATCTCATACCGACCATACGAAAAGTCCACAGTCGATCAAAACAACTTATACGGCCCTAGAAAAGATTTCAAATTTTTGGGTCTACATGCCTGTGTGACCCACACGACCCAAATAGCCTATACCGTGTATCACACACGATTCAACACACGGTCGTGTGTCACACACGGCCTACCACACGACTGTGTGGCGTCAACAGTGAACTTGCCAACTACTATTTTTTCGTGTTTTTGATACACACCTGAATAATTTCTAATGTAATTCCACAACCGAATAATTCCACACCTAAACCAACAGTTAACACAACTTAACTCAGTAACGGTTTATGAATTTAAACTAACATTGTTCACAAATGACTAACTAAAACCTTTCAAAACATAATCGAAACCCTTACCACTTAACAGACAACAATAACACCCTTTCAGTAACGGTTTATGGATTTGCCGACTTGAATTGTGTTGTTGAAGGTTTACAAAACCCGAGCCAGCAAATTCAGTCAAAAGGTAAAACTGGGCTAAGATTTACGAGTCTGATATATATTGGGAGGTATTGTGTTAAAACTAATTAGGTGAGTTTCTTATTTTTCTGGTATATATATGTGTGTATTTGTTAATTATTTTATCAAGGTGAAGTCTCCTTTAGCAAAAACATTACCAACACAGTCAGGATTATAAGATAAGTTAAAACCTTACCATTAAACCAACAAGTTCATTCTAATATAACTTGACCGAAAATAATATTTAAGCTCAATGAACAAAGATAAGCCTAAGAACAAAAATTAATTAAATTTCCCAAAAAAGTGTGACTTGAACCCAAGACTTCAAACACAGAATTAAAGCATTTAACCACCAAAACAGACATTTACTAATGACAAAATTTAACAAATCATGCATACGAAATTTGGGGCGTTACACATTGTTAGAGACTCACATGTATTGTCAAGCTGTAAGTTAAGATATAGTAATTGATATAACTTAGTTATACAGTTAATTACTTACTATACTTTACTCGGCCTATAAATATAGAGTTGATATATTTGTAAATGTTTGTAAATTCAACTCAATAATCCATACCTTTCTTCGTTAACTTCGTTTTTTTTTTTAAACCTTTACTTGATTCGTTTGAGATTAATTGACGAGTAGTGATCATTTTTATTACTAATATGAGTAATGATTATTTTCATTATTAGTACGAGTAAAGATCATTTTCATTACAAAAGATACAATGGTAATTATGAGATAAAATGTATTCAATTAAGTGAACAAATTTAACCTAAAGGGATTATGAATATGCTATGACAGTGACATACATATGACAAAGTCATTGGACTAAAGCTTGAAATTCGTAGCTTTCTTAATGGTATATAATGGGAAGATCAATCATGGTACTTTAGCAGAATAACTTCATGACTAAATAATTTGTGATTAATAGATGAATAGTCAAAACTTTATTACAAGTGATTTAAGCACTAATTATATATGTGCAATTGGTCTCTCCATTAGCTCAACACAATTCTTTAACAGATTGTGTTTAATATGAACACTTATATAGAATTGTAAATGATTGAACAAATAAAAATAGGTCACTAGATTTACTCATTGCAGTAATAGATATTTTTTCAGTTTAATGATTAAATTGATCTGGGTTAATTTAGTCACTTTGGATATTTATTTAATTAGATTAAATGATGAATCTAAAGTGGAGTTAAATTAAGAGATTATATTATTTAATTATTTGGAATGGAATAAAATTAATTATGTAACAGTCTGTTTTTCAGTGGTGTCGAAAATAATGGTTTCGGGGCCACCAAATCCAACGAGTAAGTTCATAAATATTATTATTTAATATTTACGAGTTAATTGTGACTAAAAACAAATTTTTGATATAGTGATTTTGTTTTATAAGCGATTTATTAAGTTAAAGTGGTATGACGTTAAGGTCAAGTAGTTTTAAAAAATGAGGTATCGAGACCTCATTTCTATAATTTGAACCGTAAATATTTTTATAAATATTTAAAGAGTGTGGTATTAAATTTTCGTTGAAAAATTTTAACGTTTCGATAGTTAATTAATTAAAAAGGACTAAATTATAAAAGATGTAAAATTTAATCACTATTTGATTTGAGTGATTAAATGGTTAATTGAATAAAGAAAAATGGACTTAAATGGTAATTAAACCATGGTCAAAGTTTCCAAGAGGTGGTGTTATGATTGAATCCACTAGCTTTTGGATTAATTATTCTTTTAGTCCTAATTAATTGAGGATTAAATTGTAAATAAGTTTATTTAGTTAGAATTTAATTAAATTGAAGGACAAATTGTGAAATTAAACCTTCCTTTGATGGTAATTATGCCATATATTTATGTGATGGACAAATATGGACATGACTTTGGAGTTTTATTTATTTATTTAACTAAGGGCAAAATGATAAATTGATTAGTTAAATTAAATAAAATAAGAAGAAAAGCTATCATTATCTTTTAATTTTGGTCTTCTTCACCGAATGGTTAAGGGAAGGAAGCCATTTTTATACCTTCAATTTTCGGTAACTTCACAAGCTAAATTGGTATGTGATTTTAGCCCTGCTTTTAATAATTTTTATGTTTTAGAGATCGTTGCAACTAGGTTCAGCTAGCCCATATCTTCGATTTTGAAACTGTTTTGAATGTTTTCATTGATGAACCTTGTGATTTTAGATGTTAAATGATGCATTTGAGATATTAGTTTTCATTTAAAAGTATTTTATTAAGTGATTTTTTGATGAATTTTTCGATTAGGGACTAAATTGTTGAAATAGTAAAAATACAAGGGTTTGTTGTGAAATTATTGCAAAAATGGGCTGTATTGAATGCCATGAATATTCGGCTAGCATGGGTTTGCATTAAAAATGGGTAATTTGCATGTTTTAGGCTCAAGATCCAAATTGAATAAAAGTAAAATGTTAGGGTAATTTTGTAAAAATTTCAAAAATACTAAATTTCATAAAATAAATTATTTTACTGTCTGAATTAATAAATTGAATGAAATTATTAATTTAGATCAAGGTCGAGTGAAAAATCGAGGAGAATGAAAAATTACCAAAATGCCTCTGTACTTTGACATTTCTGCAATTTAGCCAGGTAAGATCGTACAGTTAAATTTAACATTTGTATTAATTGGTGATTGGTATTATATATATTCTATTGTTGGAAATGAATTATTGTTTGAATTATAATATTGAATTGAACACAGGATTTGAGTACATTCGTGTTTTGGTGTATGACGGGGGTTTTGGTGTATGACGGGGGTTTGGAGTGGAGATGGTATTGGAGGGAGATATTGTCATATTACCCAAGTAAATTGGGGTTCAACATTTGTTGCGAACTCTCTTATTTTACTTTCTGTTTGGAGTGATTTTGGTGGATCAGCTCTTATGAGTTTCTGTTCAGCTCTCACAAGCTTCTGTTCATCTCGTATGAGCTTCTGTTAGCGTGTTCTGGTGGACCAGCTCTATAAGCTTCTGTTGATGATGTACTCTTATTCGTAAGTCGTTCTTCGAATGGAAAATCTCGGTAAGGTAATCTGTAACAGCCTAATTTTTAGTGGTGTCGGAAATAGTGATTCGAGATCACTAAATTTAAGTTCAAAAATTCTATTAATTATAATTTATGAGTTAAGTATAATTTTAGAAATATTCTTGAATTAGTGAGTTTTGTGTTTTAAAAGAATTATTAGGTTAATTAGTTTCAAAAACGAGATATCGAGACCTCGATTTCATAAATCGAGTCGTAAATATTTTTATAAATATTTATGGAGTGTCATTAAGTTAGTATTAAAGTTTTGTTAGAAAATTTTAACGTTTGGATAGTTAATTAAGTAAAAAGAACTAAATTGAAAAAGGTGTAAAACTTTCTAATTAAAGAAACAGTGATTAAATGACTTGATAAATAAATAAGGGAGGACTTAAGGAGCAATTAAACCTAAAAAAAAAGATGAGACCGCAAAAGTAAGGAAAATAATAAAATATAGCCAATTTAATGGCAAAATAGTAAATAAAGCAAAATTTTAAATTTTAAAATTGAAATCTAAAAGTCTCTAGGCCATTCTTCTTCATAATTTCGGCCAAACAGCCATGGGAAAGAGCTCTCAAGCTGGATTTTCATTTTTTTTTATGCATGTGAGTTTATTTCTTGCCCCTTTCTTATAATTTTTATATTTTTAAGACTTTTTCAATTAGGTCCAACTATCTAATTTATTAGTTTTTGATTTTATGAGTGATTTTGAAAGTTACCATTGATGAGTGCTGGATGTTTATGATGAATTAACATGAATTTGAAGCTTTAATTTTGTTAATTGATGATTTTATTAAGTAATTTTGATAGATATTGATTTTAGGACCAATTTGTGAAAAAGTTAAGAATTAGGGTTTGGTATTCAAATTCTGAATATCAGTGGATGTATGGTAGCCTAAAGTAATTAGATAAAGTGTTAATTGAGAAAAATTAGTTCAATTGATGGGTTAATTAATTAGGGACTAAATTGTAAAAATTTAGGGTAAATGTGTAATTTTGAAAATTGAAGGGTATAAATTATAAAGTGAATTATAATTAAATTAGATGCTAATGAATGAGTAATTTTATATTATAGATCAAGAAACTGAAGATAAATGGGAAAAGAGAAATTAACAGACTAGTCCCTGAATTTCTACAAATTCTACAAATACGCCCAGGTAAGTTCGTATGGTTGAAATTTGATAATTATATTGAATTTATGGCTGTCATTATATATTTATCTATACTATTTGTTAAAAACATGAAATATTATTATATAATGAAATTAAAGTAAATGTTCAGATTTAATGGAACGCGGGATTTGAGTACCATCATTTGTAGCAAAGGATGAATTGACGGATAAGACCATGGTTGGACCATGGCAATGTTTAAATGTAAGACCATAGCTGGGCTATGGCATTTTAATGAAAATACCATAACTGGGTTATGGCACAAAGAGACGATGTACTCATATCCGTAAGTCGTTCTCCAAGTCGAAAAAACTTGGTTAGTGATATGGAAAATTCATGTGTATGAAACTTGTCTGATATTTATGTACATTCATGATTATGAATTGTTATCAAAATGAATATACACGAAATTCATGAAAATAATGGTATAAGGAATATTGATTGTTATTGAATTGAATGTATGTGGAATTGTGATATTTGAATATTGGAAAGTTGTGGAAATTGAAAAGTGAATTGAAACCCTATTAACTATATCAGATTGAGTCGGATATAGTTGGCATGCTATAGGATTGAAAGTGTTTAGGGATACTTCAACCTCGAGTCAATGAGACATTGGGTGTCAAATTGTTACTTCGGATAAATTCGATGAGGTACTGGGTATCAAATTACTTCGACATGGCCGATGAGACACTGGGTGTCAATCTATTACTTCGAATTATCCGATGAGGCACTGGGTGCCAAATTAGTGTGTTTTGGTTGGATCCGTGTATTCGTCCGAGTCCGAGTCGGGTTAATAAGGCTAAACAAATGAATTGATAATATAATCGATATTGAATTTGAATTGGAATGAGATATTGAATTGAATTATATAAATGAGATGAATGAATCATGAGTTCATGAAATGGACATTGATATTGTTAAATAATTGTGTATTAAACTGTGATAATCTATTTGAGATAGTAAATTGATGAGAATTGTATGTGCTAAGAATGATATATATATAATTAATATTGAAAGACTTATGGTTATTACCAGTATATACCTGAAATACTTGGTAATAATATTTACTTGATATATTGAAAGTGACATGTAAATATGTGATTAACTTTGATATGTTGATACAAGGAAATTATGTATATGGTGATGAGTAATAAACCCAAGTGTAATATGTCGTGAAAATAAGTTTATCAATATTGAATTTATATGTAAGATGTGCAAGTATGCTAACTATTGTTGTTGCTTGATGATTAGGCAAGTGTCAAGCTATTGATTGAATAGTAGTATGTTTATTTATTTGAAGCACTGGAATGGTAAGTATTTAAGTGAAAATAAGTTAGTGCTCATAAAAGAATGGTAAGGCTTAAATTATGGAATTTCTTATGGAATGACTTATTATGTGTTCAATACGAAAAAAGGCTTGGCACTAACTTACGATTATGGCTATATGATATGCATATGGAATAAATGTACAAGAGTTAAAGTTATATAAAAAATTACAAAGCTTGGGTAATAAGTTTATGTGTGTGATACTATGGATTTATTCACCATGTGAATTAATGGATATAGTTTTATGAGTACTAGGGAAAAACAATATGGAAATATTTGGATATATATAATTTTATATTTGAAAAGGATTAATATGATTAAAGATTATACGAACTTACTAGGCATTCATTGCTTACGTGTTTGTTTTATTTATTTACCTTATAGATTATCGGAAGCTTGAATGGGTTGGAAGCTTATCAGAGCTATATCACACTATCCATTGGTTCTATTGGTAATTATGGATGACTTAATTCTGGTTATAATGGCATGTATAGGTTATTTTGACTAAATGTTAGTCTATAGGTGTTTTGTTGAAATTAGTCATATATTTTGCTTGTATTGGTATTGTGGTATTTGCTTGATTGCCTTATAATATTAATGTGATTGAATGGTGAGAGATAAAATAGTAGTTGAATATGCATAAGAGGTGTCTAAAAACATAGTGGTTGTGTGAACATATAGGTAAAATGATAATTGGTTTCAAGAAGATTATTTAGTAAAAAATTGCACATACTTGTTTGAATAAATTAGATAAAGTGCATATGAAGGTACATTGATTAGGTACTTAGAATGTCTATTTTGACATGTCTAGATAATGTTTAACTGAGTTTTAAATTGGTTGAATAAATGGTTTTTGAGTTGTTTGATGTGTAAAATTGCAGGGAATGGTAACCTTGATGTTTACGGCTTATATTAAATCCACATGGCTAGACACACGAGCGTGTGACTGGACCGTGTGAGATACACGACTAATACATGGACGTGTGACTTGGCCGTGTGTTCCCTGCTACTTAAAATTTTCAAAATAGAATATTTAGGAATTTACACACGGGTAGAGACACGGGCGTGTGTCACAGCCGTGTGAGGCACACGGCCTAACACATGGGCTTGTGGCCGGCCGTGTGACCCAAGTTAGAGAGTTACACGGGATGGGACACTGTTTGAGACACGAGTGTGTCCCATGACCACACAGGCATGTCCCAGATTCACACGGGCGTGTGTGCCCTGTTTTTAGGAAAAATTTTGAAAATTTCATGAAAATTTTCCTTGAGTGTTCGAATTAGTCCTAATTTGTTCTAACACATATTTGGGCCTCGAGGGCTCATGAAAGGGACAATGTGATTAATTTGTGATGTGCATGTTAGTTGATTGTGTAATGTGCGTAATTGATCGAAAAAGTCCGGTAATGCTCCGTAATAAGAGTTAGGGTGTTACATAATCTGTTTAATGAATTTTGAAAGATTTGTTATTTATAGAATATTGATCTGAACATAAATGAATTCAATAGTTGAGATTGTGGATGGTGCTTAGGTTTATGCTAAGCTTATGGTTACATTATATCATGTTTAATATTAATGATATGCAATGAAATGGTAAATGACAAAAATGGGAACATACTTATGCTCATGAAAAGCTGGTATGATCAAAAGGTGAATTTTCTTATAAAATCGTTTATGATGTGATTGACTCCAAATAAGTTGTATACTTGAATGCACTAACTTGTGTATTGATGATGGTGATTAGGCTTATGTCAAGCTTGAGATTATGATTGATGTTTATGCTTATATATGGTATTATACAAACGAAACGGGTAAGAAAAGGTAATAAAACTTATTGAAATGTGATATGACGAAAAAGGGATTGATGAATTGAATGATGTACTTATATATGGGAAATTACGTATGTTATGGATGAACTTACCTATGATGTGAATAAATATACTAATTAGTGAGTTGATGTTGTTATTTAAGTTTATGCTCACTGAGTGGAATGGAAAGTAAGTAAATGAAGTAATTCATAGTTCTATAAAAAGGTTAATGATGGTGTATAATGTTTATAAAATTCTATTAAGTTAGGAATGAAAAATATATATATGATGTTGATAGACTTACTCATTTAGAAGTTGATGGTTATGTAGTTGAAAAATCTTGGGGCATTGGTATAGGTTTATATTTAATCTATAAAGTTCATTGATGAAATGGAATGTTATGTTTAAAGTTTATACGAGCTCACTAAGCATTTATTGCTTACGTAGTTGTTTTTCCCTTACTTTACAGATTATCAGAAGCTCGATCGGGTTGGAAGCTTGTCGGAGATCTATCACACTATCCAACGATTATATCGTTAGATTTTGATATCTTGGTTAAGATTATAGTGGCATGTATAGGTGGACTTGTGGTTTATAATAGTTGATGAGTTTGGCATGTATATGTCATTTTGATTGATGAAAACTTGATACTTTTGATGTCTTGTTGATGTGTGTTATGTTGAAAATGTGTCAAAACATGTTAAATGGCTAAAATGGTAGGTAATGAATTGACCACAACTTGGTCAAGTTGTGGTATGCTTGGAAAGTTTTTGAATAGATGTGCATGATTGATATATGGTACGTTTATATGTTAGTTGTTGGTACTATTTGGTAATGGCTAGATTGGTGTCATTTAAATGGTTTTGATGCATGTGAGAAGTGGTCCAAATGGTAAAGTTATTTTGATATGGTACAAATCTAATATGGTAAGGTTGGTATGTGTCAATTGTGATATGTTTTGGTATGGAAACAAGTTAGTTGATAAATGGATAAAAATGCACATGTTTAGGTATGTTTGTTACATTGAGTTGGAGGTGCCTTTTTGGCATATTGGTTATATGGATAAATGACCTTTTGAATTGGTCTTATTATGCATGTTTTATGTATGTTTTAAGGTTTGATTGAATGTGCAAATAGCTTGTAGGTTTGTGCTTGAATTGGGTGAAAGAAATGACATAAATTTGACCTATTTCTTGTCCACACGGCCTAAGACAGGGGCGTGTGTCTCAGCCGTGTGTGACACATAGCCGTGCGACATGACTGTGTGTTCCCTGTAAGTTTTAAAGGTTGTTTTTTGAATGTTACACGGCCTGAGACACGAGCGAGTGTATCAGCCGTGTGAATTTTTTCTATCTTTTTCCATGAAGTTCTAAATGTTTTCAATTCAGTCCCGAATCCTTTTTAAAGTGTTTCTAAGGCTTCGAGGGCTCGAACTAGGGACGTCATGCATGCTTTGATTGGATATTGCAATAATTATGAAATGTTGGAAATGAATTATTTAAGTTATATATTTATGGTAATGCTCCGTAACCCTATTACGGTGACAAATACAGGTGAGGGGTGTTAATTGAATAAAGTTATACATGCATTTCAATACGATGAAGTTAGCATGAAACTATCAAGATTTATGCCTTTTGTAAATTAATTAATTGGGCAACTAACCAAAATTAATTAAGAATCCAAAATACATGTGAGCCTTAAAGTGGCTCAATTGGGGTCAATCAGGTGGGCCAACACAAGCAAGAAAGGTGGCGCAACAAAGAGTCCTTGTAGGACTATGTTTGTTTACCGTCTACAAGGTATATTCAACCTAATACTCTTTATTTTATTGGTAACTCCAAATAACTAGAACTTAAATAAGTTCTCCGTAAATATTTTATAACCGCCGAAGAGAAAAAGATTGATGACTGATGAGAATCCTTAAATTGATGAAAACTTAAAATTCTTAGTTGTCAATTCACTTGTTCGGCTAAAAGAGAGTTTGTTTAAAATCGCTTTTCTTTACATAATTATAATTTAATACTTGTTTTTGTGTTTGGAATAATGCCTAAATCATGTGATTTGTGAGTTAGAGAATAGTGGAGAATATCCAAACGGTCAAAAGCAAAGGTTAATTCAAAACCAATCTCATAGGATTCTATAGGGTCAACTTCAATTGGACTTTTCAAGATGCTTTGATGATTATTGTGACTAAACTGAAGAGCTTTGAGTTCTCTCCAAAATGATTTTTGAATCAACTAATTTCAATGCTTGTAGCTTGATATATGATTGTTTTCGTAAAGGGCTTCAATTCATTGTGGACAATTCGAGTTCAATTGCAAATCAACTTCTCTAACTTGTGAAAGCGAATCAAAGCGCATTCAAGTACTAGATTATTGATGCTCAATTATTCTTAACTATATGAGTTGATCTTGCATGCATGCTAAATTTTAAAATTCCGTCATGCAACTTACTACGTTTTTACATCATCCTAAACTTCAAAACATTTTAATTTCATTCCTAAGCTATCGATTTTTTTCAATTAGATCCTTTAATTGCTAAAATTGTTAAATTAATCATTAAATTACATGTGATATACTGTGTACATAATTTAAAATAAAAATGTTGTTAAACTAAGCTTTATTTGATAAATATTTTGTTATAACAAATATAACATTTTTGAATAATACTTGTTTTTGAATAAAACTTGATAAATTTCAAGTGACAATTTGTTTCAAAAAATTTCTAAGAGATAAACTTTTAAATCTATCTTTCAAACACTTAGAAAATGTAAAATCTATCAACTTGTTCAAAATGATAAACAATTTTTTCAAACATTTTTATCAAGTGTAAAATTGCTCACAAGGATCAAAGTATCGATACCTTCTATATGGTATCGACATCTTGACCCAAGTATCGATACCCCTATTTGATATCGATACAAATTTGAGCTTCGAAGTTCAGAAAAATTGAGCAAAAACCAAAAGTATCGATACCCTTAACAAAGTATCGATACCTTATTCTTGTATCGATACCGTTTTACAATTCGATGTTTTGAAAATTAAAGAAAAATTTCCCAAGTATCGATACCCTCCCTAAGGTACCGATACCTCATAGCAAGTATCGATATATTCCCTATTGTATTGATACTATAGGCTTAACGGTCACTTAATTTAGGCATTAAATGCCCAAAGTATCGATACCCCTTCAAATGTATTGATACCTTTTGTTATAGAAGTCATTAATACTCTGATTTTTACACCTCCAACGACTCAATTCATTTTTAAACAACCCCAACGATTGGAAATCAATGAGAGGCTATAAATATCAACTTCCAAAGCTTCTAAAACAACAAGAGAGATTACAAAAGATTAAAAGCTATCAAGAAACATCAAGAAATCTATTACCAACTTTTTGTACTTAAATTTTTTATCTTTCTCTTGTAAACACCTATGAACTTTCATTGTATTTTCCTAGCTCAAGTGTTTTTATTGGGTGTACGCTTCATTTGCAAACATTCTAATATTGTGAGGATTGTTTCTTTATTTGTTTGCTCTTTTAAGAGGGTTTGTGTCTTAAGATTTGAATAGAAATCCTAAGGGAGTTGTAAGGTTAAACCTTATCCTCAAAATTACATCAAATTAGTGATTTTGGGAAAATCTTTGGTGGTGGAAAGCTAAAGTAGTGGAGTAGACAATTGGGGCTGAACCATTCTAAAATCATTGTATGCATTGTCTCATTTTCTTATCCTTACTTCCACAAAAATTTTAAAGGTCCAATTCACCCCCTCTTGGTTATGTTGGTTGATCGATTGAGCTAACAAATGTCAAATAAAAACAAATTGCTAAAATGAAAAATTAAAGGATAACCTACAAAAATAGTCACTTATGTATGGTTTAAATTACATTTTGGTCACTAAACTTTATGTTTTGGTCACTAGCATTATTAATTTGTAATATTCTAATCATTGTGCCACTACCTGACATTAAAGGTGTTATGAAAGTCTCACATGGCACAAATTATGTCGTTAAATGCTAACATGTCATACACATTAGTGCCATGTAATTAAACATGTTTTTTAAAATCATTTTTCTTTTTTTTCATATTTACTTTATTTTCTCTCCCAACTCACTCTCTCAGGAACACTTTTCCTCCCTTTCAAGCTTTGTTCATGATCATCATCTTCTCCAAACCTTCATCAGTATAGCTCACCATCTTCACACTGCCCAAAATTGAGCATCTCACCAACTTAGTCCCTACGTCCAACCACCACCACCATTCACCATTGAAACTTACCCTCAAAACCCATTATCACCTTTATCAACATCTTCAATAACAGATCCGATTGTCCATTCACCACCAAAGCATAAACTCACCCTCATTGCCCCTTTTCAATAGACACCACTTAATTGAGAAACCAACAATAACCACAAAAAATTTAAAAAACCCATTCCACTCAGTAAACCACAATAATCAACCCCCAAAAAATAAACAACAAACCATTAAAAATACCAAATAGTCAACAACAAAAGGAGGAGAAGAAATCCCTCTTTTGGTATCTCCAGACTAGGTTTGCAAAATAGGAAAGGAAAAAAAGAAAATAATGAATAGGAAAGGACTTATTATCTTTTAGTGTTTGGGTTTTGAGCTTTGAGGCTCATTCCGATGATCTGAATGGAGGAGAAAAAGAGCCTAATCGAGGGAGAAACATAGCTCAAAATCATATTGATTAGATGGTCAATGGTGGTGGTTCAAAAGACCTCGGATATGGACATTTTTGAGATTTATCTGTAGAAATAGAAGCCCAATCAAAAGTCAGGAGGCTTTGGGTTTTATCTTGGTAACCTTTGATTGTTAGGCTAATGCCAAAAAGTGTTAGATGTAAGAAGTGACAAAAAAAGAGAGGACTTTTAGTTTTGGGATGAAAAGAAGTGTGAAAAAAAGACGAGGAAAAAGAGAGAAAGAAAAGCCATTTGATGGTGGAGTTTTGGCCGGTGATGGTGACATTATCGAAGCATACAGTAATAGCTCTTTGCGACAATTAGGGTTTGTTAAGAGAGAATAAAGTGAAAGAAAAAAAAAGATGAAAGAAATAAAGGAAATAAAAAAATGAGAGTGAAATAAATTAAAAGAAAAATAAAATTGTTAAAAAATAAAATAAAAAATTAAAATTATATGACCCGAATATGGAAGTTACATAAGTATTTAAAGGTTGAATTCTTGTCACACGATATTTTTATAACATCTTTAATGTTCCGTAATGATACATTGACTAAAATGTTATAAATTAATAAAGTTAATAATTAAAATTTGAAAAATTAAATTTTAGTAATCAAAATATAAATAAAATTAATAATTAAAATATTACAAAATAAAATTGAGTAATCAAAATATAATTTAGTAATATTGTGGTAGTATATCCAAAATTAAATGACTTTTCCACGCCTTTCTTAGGACCCAATAAAACATAACAAAATCTATCTCCGAGTTACCGACCTTGGCAACTCGCAATTGGCGCGTGTTTTGCAGTTTCACAGCGGTCCCGTTCTTCCTTCAAAACCTTACGATTCAAATCCCAAGCTTTTTCCTTGTAACACCTTATTCAATGCAACCAAATTCTACCTTAATTTGTTTCCTGGTATTGCTTTTGTGTCTCTATCTCAGCTTTCATGTTCTTTATCGTTATCTTGTATGTGCATTTCTTTCATCGATTTCTTCTTTCTTCCCTTTTTTTCTTTATATGTTTGCTCACTCAATTGAGTTCCTTTGCTTTCAGCTATTGTTTATTGCTTTTTTTTGTCTCGTAATGATCTGTGCATGTTTCTTTGAATCAAAAGAACACAAGCTGCTTGTTGAATTGGCTATTTGAAAACACTAAGTTTCTTGGTTTGTTTCTAATTTTCTGTTGTTTATCTAGCTTCTATTTGTTTTGCTGTGAGAACAATGGGTAGGAAAAAGCAAGCCAACCCACGTCGATCAGGCGCCTTAATTATAGACAGCACTGGTAATGTCGAACCCAAACAAGATGCAAAATTGAAGGGGGAACTAGTGGATATAGATAAACCATTCTTTGTAGAAGTGGATAGGGGTTCTTGGCTTTCTGATGAGCATCTTGACTTATCTGAAGTTGTTTTGATTGATTTGAATTTGAGAGAAGGGTATGCTGGTTATAGAATCAGTGAGGAGTTTTATGGGGACTCCAAGTACTCCTTAAGGTTTCGAGTTTGTAATGTCAGTGAGTTCATCAGTCGTATTAAGCTAGGACATTGGCCTGTATTATCTTCTAGTGATGTATCTTTGGAATTTATAGAAAAAAGCATGTCTGATGGTGTGGAGACTGAATCGTTGATGTTATCCGGGAGTTTTGACGGTCCCGATGAAGGTGTTTCTGCTCTTGTGCACTTGGCAAGTTTGAAATTTCTCACTTTACGTCCCGTGCTGGAGGTAACACTTTCGGAGAGCTTGTCGTCTTTTAGAGTGAGGGTGGAGATACTAAAGAGTGTTTTTGATGATTGTGAGTCACTCCTGGGGAAAACGAGGCAACTTTGGAAAAAGAGTATGGTTAATGTTATGGCTTGGCTACGTCCTGAAGTAATGACTTCTGAGGCTAAATATGGAGTTTGTGAATCAGTGAACATGGAAGTTGATTTTTATCCAGTGACAGAAGATGAAACTTCGAGACCTGGAAAACGAGCAAGGTTTGATGTTGCTGAGTTTTATGAAGCCATAAAGCCATCAAAGTGAGTTGTCTAATCATTTTATTATAGATTTCTTTAGTGATGCATAACTGTCATACTCATGTTCCGACTTCCTAGTTGTGATTCCATTCTAGAAGCAAATCACTTGTATATGTCCTATGCAGAGAGAACTCAATGCTGAAGGATGACATTCCTGACTTGCTCCCTGTTTTGAGACCATATCAGCGGCGTGCAGCTTACTGGATGATACAACGAGAGAAGGGTGATTCAAGAAGTATGGAAGAATGGGAAAGGAGCATGTTGTCCTCTCCATTGTGTATACCTGTGCATTTTCTTGATACTTATTCAAAAATGTTCTTTAATCCATTTGGGTACGTTTCTTTCTTCAGTTGGCATTTTACTTAATAAGATTGTCATCCATTGTTCTTGTCATTGTGGTTTGTTGTTTTTTGCATCTCCCACTCCGACACCCTAGAAAAAAAGAAAGAACAATTTTCTTCTCTTCACTTGCTTACTACGAGGTGATTATGTCTTCAGTGGAAATGTTTCTCTGCATCTGGAGCCCATGTCTCCTTATGTCTACGGTGGTATTCTAGCAGGTACACAATGTGTCTGTTTTTCAGAAACTTTTGCAGTCCTTTGAACATGTTTGTGTTTAAAAGAGCTGCGTTTAATTTAGCAGTGAACCAGATGAAAAGTTTTGCATTCAGTGTGATTAATAGTTTAGAGACGTTCCAATTTTGCTACGGTAGTTACCAACTTATCTATTATATGCTTCATTTCTGCATATTTTACTCCTTCACGATCTCTGTTGAGTTTATTTGAGTTTGGCCTTTGAATGCCCAGATCTGTGAGATTGTGCTGTTCCAAATTATTATGGGAGTCTAGTCTTGCTTGGTTACTAGCCTATGTGAACATTGATACTTTCTAATTCTTGTATGCTATTGTATGCATGCTCCTACAATTTTGGGGTTCCTTTTAATTGATGATTTCTGAGAAAAAGTTACTTAATTTTCAATTGTTTGAAGTTGATATTTACCCAGAAATCTGATGTCACTCTGCTTGCTTTGGCGGTGGTAATAATGAACATCACAGATGAAATGGGTTTGGGCAAGACTGTTGAACTGCTTGCTTGCATCTTTGCACACCAGAAGCTAGATTCTGAAGGTGCTGTATTTAAGGATACTGCGATAAAGGTTACAACTGATGGGAAAGTTAGTCTCAAAAGATTGAAAAGGGAGCGTGTTGAGTGCACATGTGGAGCTGTGAGTGAAAACTGCAAATATAAAGGATTATGGGTGCAATGTGACATGTGTGATGCTTGGCAACATTCAGAATGTGTTGGTTATTCACCTAGAGGAAAAGCTCGGAAAGTCAGTGAAAATGCTGATGAACAAGGACTACAAAAGCTGAAAAGAAGGAAAGAGACAACCAACATTGTTGTCAGAGAGGGAGAGCATATCTGCACACCATGTTTGGAGCTCCTACAAGCTACCGACTCGCCCATTGCTACAGGTGCAACTCTTATAGTCTGTCCAGCTCCTATATTATCCCAATGGCACACTGAGATCATTCGGTATAAACTTTTTCCTTGACTTCTTTTTATATGCTTGCAAATTCCAGTATCCTTAGTACAATAGTAATATTAAATTTTGCATCTTTGTTGGTTAGTGAAACTTCTTAGTTTGGTGAATCAAGGAATCTACATATCATCTTGTGAATATCACTTGATCCATCAGATTGTAAATGAAAGAAAAATATCAAAACAAATTAATGATCTGCTGGTTGAATCAAACCTGTTTTTCATGGCCAAATAGGACGTTGGAAGTTGAATCAAAATATATGATATCTTGCAATGGTAAGCTGGAATTTAATATCCGCTAAGACTGTTGTGATCCTGATGCGGCTTTCTGTTTAGAAGGCCCTTATTAGAGGCAGTAGGCACATCTCATCTGATCCCTTATTAGAGACTGTTGTGGTACTATTTGTTTTTTTTTGGGGGTTAACTTTGTCTCAGTTTCTGGGCTGGTCTGCTCTGACGCTCCGTAAACTTAATGGTCTCCAACAGGCAGGTGGTGTGGTATGATTAAAGTACTGAATGGTTACGGCAAAAATATTATGATGCATGCCTAGGCAATTAATGAAACATAGATAAGTCAAAGTAATCTGGTTGGATGGAAGTTGTAACGGCATCTATGGTTAATGCAACCAGAAATGAGTCATTAAAGTTGAAATTGAAACCTTTATATTGAAAATGAATCTACAATCTATCACAACCACTTTTATGCATGACATCCTAAGTACTTCTAATTACTTATTACAGTTTTTTTTATCATTTTTTGTCAGTTGATTGCTAGTTAATTGTCAGTTGATTTTTAAGCTCAGGTAGTTAGTTATTTCCGTTGAAAAAAATTGAAATACTTTAGATATATCTTATCTGTAAGGTTTACCTTAGATAACTCTGTATTTGTTGAACTGCTTTACTTTATGGCTTTTGATTGTCATTCATTACTGAAAGGTACTTATATATTTATCCTTTTAACTTTTATTTGTCATTCTTAGTCACACACGTCCAGGTTCATTAAAAATTTGCATCTATGAAGGAGTAAGAACTCCTTCTCTTTCAAATGCTTCTAGAGTGGATATCAATGAACTTGTCAGTGCTGACATTGTATTAACAACATATGACGTACTCAAAGAGGACCTCTCTCACGACTCTGACAGGCATGAAGGTGATCGACGCTTCTTGAGATTTCAGAAGAGGTTCTTCCTAACTTCTTATTTATTTATTTATTCTTTAATTGAGCAGTTACTAAAACTGGATGATTGGCTTTTTATTTGAAGGCATTCTGAAGTTCTTATATGTTATAATTTCCGTAGTACTAGGATACATTGCTTCTGAGATTCACTGGGTTCACTGACTTCTTGGATCTGGCTCCTTGGATGTAACCAGGCCTTCCTGAAATTTTATTTTGCCCTTTACAATCTTTTCTTCTTGAGTTCTCTTTGTAAATTCTTTACTTAAAGATTAATGTTTCCAAACTCTGTCCTAGTTGCAGGATAATACTTTGAATTCTTTAACTGATTTTTCCCCATCCACGCAACTTCATTTTGTCTGATCATTTTGATTTCTTCATTTGTTTAATGGCTTACCTTTAAACTTTTTTGCCTCTCATCCTCTTGGTTTCTTGGAATTTAAATTATTGTTATTATTAGATAAAACTAAATGATTTTTTTTTAACTAACTAGAACAATCCCTATTAACATAATAAATCTAGCTTTTCTCCTGCTTGCCTTTTTTGATGTCTCAAGATGATGACATGGCTGTCTTTCTGGTAGGTACCCTGTCATTCCAACTCTTCTCACTAGAATATTCTGGTGGAGGGTTTGTCTGGATGAAGCTCAAATGGTGGAGAGCAATACTGCTGCTGCAACAGAAATGGCCATGAGATTATATGCTAAGCATCGCTGGTGTATTACAGGCACTCCTGTACAACGCAAACTTGATGACTTATATGGACTCCTAAGATTCCTGAAACTAAGTCCTTTCAATGTTTCAAGGTGGTGGGTGGAAGTTATACGAGATCCATATGAGGTATGAGGTTTCTTAACATTGTTTGCATTCCAAAAATTACATATGTGTATGGTGGCTTCCAATACACACTTGAATATAATCTTTTGATTATAAATAATTTTTCATATCTCATATAATATAATAGTTTGTCAAAAACTTTAAAACTGCACGTGTGCCCTTTAAGTATGAATGTAACACCCCTTGCCTGACCCGATTGCTGGGTCCGAGCTACAAGTTGTCACATTCGTTGCCGGAGCAATTACATTCAAATACAACATAATTTCTATCAATTCAACACTTCATTCTCTAACATGGTCGTTACATCCTTATATCGTAACATATAGTTTGAATCGGGATTTATGCGAGCTTATGAAAGCTTTTTTGATAACCCGAGACCATTTGAGGATTGAAATGCAAAGTTTCAACATAATTCGGGTTGGAGTCGTGACTTCAAGGGTGCAATGTCACGACCTCCAAAACAATAGGTTGGCATCACAACTTAGGAACTAAAATGTAAACTTTCCAAACTTCACCGAGTTGGCATCACGACATTAGGGGTACAATGTCGCGACATTAAAAGCTAGTGTCGCGATCCATGGGATGGTGTTGTGACCTTGAGAACAGTCTACTATAAGTTCATCTCCTTTTTCAACTAGTGTGCGACATCTATAAGGTGGTGTCGCAACTTGGTTGGTAAACTACTGCAACTTGCATCCCATTTTGATTTCAACCTAACATTCAACATAGCCTGACAATTCTTGTGACCTATATTGGCAGTTCTCACAAATAAAGGCTCATCTCAATTCATCAAATCATCATATCATGCCACTTATGCAATTTAAGCATATGAAATCATTGAAACCAAATATTTAAATGGCACACAACTCATGAAATAAACTAGGCTTAACTAGGCCGCATACCAAATTTAACTTACAACATAACCATAGTCACACATACAACCTTGACATTCACAACTAGGGATGACCATTTACATAACCAAGAACCTTATATACATGCCACAACTTTAGATATCAAAATAAATATGTTTCTACCGTCTTGATGATAGTGTGTTATCTACATTGGTTCGGCTTGGTGCATTCCGCAAATTGAGAATCTACAAGTAGGAGAAACAACGATAGTACGCATGTAAATGCTTAATAAATTCAAATGAAAATTACAAAACTTACCTTGCTCGTAGGTGAGCATGCTAACTACCAAGGTTTTGGCATACAATTGGCTAAAGCTTGACATATAATGTCACAACAAAATGCATAACAACATAAGTATCCAAATGTGTTAGGCATATTATAACATGTCCAAAACATCTTCAAATCATACCAATTCGTACAAGATCATCAACATTTCATATACTATTATCAATTCACAAGTTCGTGCCATTTCAATTTAAATCATACATCATAATAGCTTACCAAAGTTCGGTACATATCATTTTCCGATTTCAAGATTTAATTTCAATGTTTCACCTAATGGAACCTCAATAAAACAAACTCGGATATGCAGGTGAACTACACCACACCAAGGTATCGAAGTGCAAAGCTCGTTGGCATCAAATGTTTAAACATTTTCAATTACATCCCTCTATCACACCAAGGTCTCCGTATAGACAAAACATACTCGATAATCCACAGTAGATGCTAGATTCCAAAATAATTGTCATAATCTCCATATCATCAACAATTCATGCACAAACACACACCCTATTGGCATGCCAATTGTATCTTAACATTTTATTAAGTTCATGTGGGAATTAGTCATTCATATTTGCATATCCATACCTTGTAATAATTCGTGTTTGCAAACTCATACCCTGTAAACATTCATATTTACATATTCATATCTTGTAAAGTCACATTCAATCACTTATCACATTTCATTTCAATTCAATCCCATTTACTAGCCTTATATGCCAATTTCCACCAAAACTTTAACTTACGTTCAAACATAAATATAATGAAATAAACACAATAATACATATAGCAAAAGGAAAGGTAGTAAGCTCCATATGAACTTACCTTTTTAAAATACAAAATGGGTAGATTCTTCAGGGACTATTTCACAATTTTTGCTTTTCCTCTACTAGTTCCACTTTGGTCTAATTCTTGGTATATACAAATATTTTTATATACCAAATCAATACTATATACATTATCACACAATATCATGAGATGTATGATCCTAAATACTCTCCTTTTTGATTTCACACATATTTTGCATTTTATTCAATTTAGTTCCTGAACTCGGGATAAGTATATACTTCAATTCCTAACTTTGGATCAAAATTTGATTTCACATTTTTCATTAGGGACCTTCTGTCACTAACATAATTTCATGACAGGTTTTACATTTATTCAATTTGGTTTCTAATGTTACTAAGTTAACAAACAAGCATAACTGATTTCACAATTTAGTCCATTTCATAATCTATACTCAATATCTATCAATTCCAAGCTTAATTCATTAATTTATCAATAATGACAACTTGATAAAACTTCAACAATTAATCAAATTGATACATGGACTAGCTAAATCAAGCTCCCATGATCATAAATCTATAAAAGTTACATGAAAAAGGGTTTGATTACCTTGAATTTTAGCTTGGCCGAATGATAAGTGAGTTTGAAGCTTTCTCTTAGCTTCTAATTATGGTGGACGGCTAAGGATGGAGAAGAAGATGATAATCGTCTCTTTCTTTCCACCAATTTTGTTATTCATAGTTTAATTAAGACTTAATTAACTTAACTAATCATGTTTAATTTAATCACACCTAATTGAGATGTCATCATCATCCACTATCTTTTAATTAGAAATGGTTTAATAACCAGTTTGGCCCTTTGGTTAATTTTTATCTAGGTCCTCAAGTATTTTCTTAATTAAAATTCTATAGCGATTGAACTTTTACAATTTAGTCACTAGGTTTTAATTAATTATTTTATCAATAAAAATTCTTATCATTCTTTAGCATTTTTTCATAGTAACTTCGTAAATATTCCTATTTTATATTTACGGACTCGGTTTACAAAAATAAGGTTCCAAAACCATATTTTCCTGTACCACTGAAAGCCGGATCTTTACAATGAAAATGATTGAATTTCAATCTTGCAATAAACTGGGTCATCTGAGTTTTCTCGAAAAGCACAGGAATGCCAAATCATGAATAAACTGTAATGATGTAGGTTGTGGCACGTGAAAGCATATTCTGCCCCTATTCCAAAATTAAAGCTGATTGAATATGAAATAATACTCTGAAGATATTGTCGCTTGAATGTTGTACTGGTTTTCCTATAAAAGAGATAATCTTATGTAACAAGTAAGAGAAGAAACTACCTCTACAAAACTATGTCTTCTCTAAGTATACCCGCTCAAGGTACTATATAAGGACATATAGTCTGGCAAGTTAGATAGCAATAGCTGGTTTAACTTTTCATTATAGGTGATCCTTTTTGGATGATGTAGATTGCAATAGCTGTCTTAAACTTCCTGTGTAATGTTCCCTTTTTGGATGATAGTGCTGAATTGTGGTATGCCAGAGAATTCACTTGAAAACTTGTCAGACAAAGGACATTGCAAGGCTTGAAAATCTTTCTTTCTTTATATTGGGGATAAGGTCCCAATTTACCGTTCAAGGTGATGGATCAAATTTACCACTCATCTTTGGATGGGTGCAATTTTATCACTGTACTTTTTAATTTGGCAAATTTGGCTGTAATATGTCTTTGCATGCTCAGATTCTAGCCATTTGCTGCATGCTGGGTCTTTATGTAACGATATACTATGGTAAACAAATGTGAAATATTGCCTTAATGTTTCAATCAATCACAATGCGGTGTGAACACGTTTGGTTAGCTTCTTTCATTGAATGTTTCTCTGGATCTTCATCAAATACCGAAGTGGTTCTAAATAGTCTCTTCCAGTTTCCACTTTTTTATTTTATTTTTATTTGCTCCTTTTGCAGAAAAAAGATGGAGGGGCTATGGAATTCACACATAAATTTTTTAGACAAATCATGTGGCGTTCTTCAAAACTACATGTTGCAGATGAGTTGCATCTTCCCCCGCAAGAGGAATCTGTTTCTTGGCTCACTTTCTCACCAATTGAAGAACATTTTTATCAAAGGCAACATGAAACATGTGTGAGTTATGCCAGTGAAGTTCTTGAAAGTTTGAAAGAAGATTTCCTGAAAAGAGAAATCCCAGGTTGTTGGTGGTTTTACAATACCTTTGTTTGAGTGAGTTTACAATACCTTAGTAGTTCAGGTCTTACATCTTCATATATTTTCTAGGTGCTTTTTCATCTGGTGCAATGTTCGATCCGTTTATCACTCATACAGAAGCAGCAAAGCTGCTGAACGCACTCTTGAAGCTTCGCCAAGCCTGTTGTCACCCTCAAGTAGGAAGTTTTGGGCTGCGTTCTCTGCAGCAGGCTCCAATGACTATGGAGGAAATATTAAATGTGTGTTAAAATTGAAACATTTGATGAAACGTGCAGCAAAAGCTCTTATTATCAGTAATTTACTTTAAGAGGAATATTGTTTTTGTAGGTTCTTATTAGCAAGACCAAGACAGAAGGAGAGGAAGTGCTCAGGATGTTAGTTAGTGCTTTAAATGGGCTTGCAGGAATAGCTATAATAGAAGAGAAACTTTCTCAAGCAGTATCATTATATAAGGAAGCACTGGATATAACTAAAGAGCATTCTGAAGACTTTCGCCTGGACCCTCTGTTGAGTATTCACATTCATCACAATCTTGCTCAGATACTACCTGTGGTTACAACCTTCCCAGTGCAACTTCCAGTAGAGGCACATCAATTCTCTGGAAACTCTGAGAAAGCTTCCCATGTCCAAAACATTGAAATATCTGATCAAAGTTCTGTGAAGAGGCAGAAACTTGAGGACCTTGACGATTCTAAAATTAATGCTGGGAATCTACAAGATATAGCATCTGAACAATCAGAAAAAAGCACAAATAATGACCGAGATTGTAATGGTCAGTGCCATATGTCATCTGGAGCTTTAAACGAACAATCTTTGAGAATAGAATGCCAAAATTTAAAACAGAAGTACTTATCTGTGTTTACTACAAAGTTGTCTGCAGCTCAGCAAGAGTTCAGAAAATCATACATGCAGGTATAATACATGTTGTCCATAGCACGTTGGAATATGATACATGACAAATATCACAAAATGTGTATCAGATGCACAGTCTTACTAGATATAATGTAGGCATTGTAATTCAATGCTACACGTCGAATGTACCTTACATGCTGTGCTATATTCTACATGTGTTTTCTTTGTTGTTTGGTGTTGGGAATATGAAAAAGTTTTAAGAGCATACAAAATATCTTTCTATTTACAACTGTCTCGTATGAAATCATCTGCATGCTAATTTAGTAGCTTATCTATGGCAAATCAGCTAATAGGTAAATCATTATGTAGTTTCCTGTCACACATAATCTTGAAGAGTCAACACTACTTCTGCATCTCTCTTTCCATAAACAGGACTAGTCTTATTCATTTTTTTCTGCATCATCCCGCAAACACATTGTTTCTCTTTATTTCCTGGAAAAGGAAAATTTTCTCTCATGCTGGTGTGTTGCCTTCTGTGTTTAGAACCAACACTTAAGAAATGGTGTTTTCTCTTTAATCATATTACAAGATTTTAGTCAAACTCAAATTATAGATTCCAGGTAGCACAAAAGTTTGTTTCCAGAAGAGTAAGCCTTACCTTTCTTTTTCAAAATTTGATTTCACATCCTTTACAATCTCAAATAAAGCTACCTCCTGAATCAAGTTAAAATGTGGAATATTCTATTGAACATTTCAAGCCAAAGGTGTTAATTGTCAGTTATAATGACAGCCTTCTTCTCTGTAGTATCCATTTGTTTACTTTACAATTTGTTTGTCTATCTATTACTTTGCAGGTTTCTAATGCATTGAGTGACCTTAATAATGAATATAGAGTTTGGTGGTTGGAAGCCCTTGATCATGCTGAGAAAGACAAGGATCTCTCTAATGAGTTAATCAGAAAGATTGAAGAGGCTATCTCAGGATCTCTTAAGAGTCGACGCACATCACAAATGTCTTCCAGGTCAGAGATGATTTAGTTTTTAGACTTTCCTCTACTGAGTAGTGCTGACAATCCTTATGCATCATTACTTATGCTTTCTACTCTTTTTTTTCTATTTCTGATGAATAAATAATTTTTCAACTTATCCAAATAATAGTAGCCTGCTGTAAAGAATACAACAATCTGCAGTAAAAGCAGTTCCAAGATTACAACACCAAAACAAAATTTTAAAGCAATAAAAATCTTTAGTATGTATGTTCTCTTTTAAACCCCTGATATGACGCCATAATTGATTGATTCTGTCCCTGCAATATTCTTTGTACAAATTCAGTTGTTATTTGAACCTGCCTTCATAATTTTCACTTTAAGAATGCACCGATTTATATTTTTGCTAGCAACACATTTCTTACATATTTGTTTGAGAATTGCTGTCACCTTTTTTTATGTTGTGTCAGTGGCAAAGTATGTGGTTCTCAGTGTTTAAGGGGGAATAAACCAGATACATCAAATGCAATTCTAGTTAAACCAAATGTGGATATTTTCATAGTTTTAGAAATCCTGATGAAAATTTCTGACTGGTTATTTTTTTATCTTGAAAGCTATAAACAATAAAGTTGAGCTTGAAGAGAGTTGCATCCATAACTTACAGTAGGTTTGCATAATCTTCTTTTTGAATAGAATCAGATTTTACTTGCAAACTGGGCTGGAGGAATAAACCGGATACATCAAATGTAATTATAGTAAAACCGAATGCAGATATTGCTTTAGAAATCCTGATGAGAAATTTCTGACCAATTATTTTTTGTATTTTGAAAGCTATAAAAGATAAAGTTGAGCTTAAGGAGAGTTGCATCCATAACTTACAGTTGATTTGTATAATCTTCTTTTTGAATGGAAACAGATTTGCTATTGCAAGTTGAGATTTTTATTCATGAGCAGGCTATTTAAACCATTGTTTCCTTTTTGCATGGAAATTAGTATATTATTCCTCATTGAATATAGATGGTGGCTAACTTTTTTATTGGTTTTCTTACAGGTTTCAGAGTATTACTGCTCTAAAGTATCACATCCAGACCGGTTTAGATCTATTGGAATCCTTTAGGGGAAAATTGCTTGATAGACTTTTAGAAATTGATCAAACAATGGAAAAGCCAAAAGAGGAGGATATTGAGCGTGTGAGATACTGCCATAATTGCCAGGTTATTGGTGATGGCCCAATTTGTGTTCATTGCGAACTAGAGGATTTATTCCAGGTTTGCCTCCAAACTTGTCTGTTCTTGTTGAGGTTTGACCACACAACTATAAACTGTTTTACATTCTTTACATTTTTTAACATTGTCAACCAGGATTATGAGGCAAGGCTTTTTCGGGTTAACAAAAATGATGGAGAGATGGTTACATCTGCTGAAGAGGCAATAGTTTTGCAGAAGAAGAAGTCTGCACTTAATCGCTTTTATTGGAATTTATCACAGCCAACCAAAAATTCAACTTCATCTGATGTTGATAATAAAGAATTGAAGAGAGGTGTTCAAGAAACAATAGTGGTTGGTTACTTTATCTCATATGAATTTTGTTTTTGAAGTGTTCCAGGGTTTTACTGGTTCTGGTTCACCGGTTGATGAACTTGAGTCTCCATGTAGTTGATACTGCTATATATTATGGCGTTGGGCCCTAGCTCTGGTGGATCTTTATACCTTAATGCTTACTTTGGGCTTAAGATTGTGACAACTGTCTCATTATGATTTAATATGACTTCTTTTTTCCCCCTATTTTCATGGTCTCCTTTTGAATTTCTTTCTTATTTGTCTCAATTTGGCCTACTTGTTGGTATTCAATCTTGATATGTTGTTAATCTCATGGCCTAAATTGATTTTTCTGGGATTTATGAAAATACTCTTTTTTTCTCCTGGAGTTAGATAATCTGAATAGCACCTGGCTGTATACTTGTCAATCCTCGGGCATCCATCTCTAAAATCATTATTATATTCTGATCTAGGTGTATCTACAAGTTTTAATATTGTAATCTAACATCTTCACATCTGGATGAAACTCGTTTATATGCTGTTGTGAATTCCAAAGTTACTTCCATCATATAATTTGTACTCTGTGGCCCATAATTGATAGGTTTCAAAATCTCCGTCTCAATTGGAAGTAGCTCTTGGAGTTATAAAGAGCTATTGCAAGGCTTATTTAAGAAAAGAGGGTATGTTGGCAGCTACAAAGCAGCTACAGATTCTGGAGAGCATGAGGAAGGAGTATCGACATGCAAGGCTCTTAGCAATTGCTCAAGCACAAGTTTTGAATGCACATGACGAAATCAAGATGGCAACGACTCGATTGCACATAAGAGAGTTTGAAAATGACAAATCTATTGATGCTTTAAGTCCGAATGAATTGGCTTCAGCCAGTGTGCAAAACACTAGTGACAAGTTCATGTCCTTGGCTTCATTATCAAGCATCAAAGGGAAACTTCGTTATCTAAAGGTACTGCAAGCTGGAAATTCTTTTGCAATCAAGTTTAATTTTCCTCACTCCCCCTATACGCCAGAGTGAGTTTTTTTGCAATATTATGGTTGACATGTTTTAGCTCTGGTCGGATGATCCATTGCTTCATTAGTTTCTTTTGTTATGGTTCTTCATTTGCTTTTGGCCTGAAGGAAATTGCATTCCTCATATTTGTTTTCAGCCAAATTTTTCCTTAGCTTGCCTTAACATATAAATAATAGAGCTCCTTTTGCTGCTATAATAATTCATATGAATTGTTTTCAGGGATTAGTACTATCAAAAAATACGGTGCAAATGGAGAGTTCTAATAATTCCACTTTAACTCAAGATACGACTACCATGTCAACCTCTATAGAGCAGAAAAGTACATGTCTATTTAAAGCTGAGGGGGAAGCTTGCCCTATTTGTCAAGAAAAGCTAAGCACTCAGAAGATGGTATTTCAATGTGGACATGTTACTTGCTGTAAATGTAAGTTCTACATCAGCCAATTCCCCCTCCTGATTTCTTAACTACTATAAAAACCATTTATACTCAAGATTTTAAGAATATGTTAGTGTTAAAGATATTACCCTTGCAATGAAAATTTAACAATGTTTTCTTCATCACTAGCATTTAACTGAAACATGTTGGTCAAAGAAATTCTGTGGTGTTCAGTCACTGCGAGTAACTTCCCCCTTCAGCATATGTGAACTGTTGGACTAGAAACCTATCTCTCAGCATATGTGGCGGCTTGCAATTTTAGGTGACTGAATAACTTAGTGTCACCCTCCCAAAAACATCACACCCTTTAATATCATGTTTCTTTTATGATATAGTATTTAGTGTTTGTAGATGTTATCGAAAACAGAGAAAAGATAATATACGAAAATAGAATGGAGAAAAAATTCCTTGTATTTCATCTCTTGAGTTAGTGTATTTATATACAAGTCTATATAGTCTAAATAAGGAAAGAAGAACGAATTAGAACTCTAAAATCAATCCTAAGAATCTGTAACAGTAGACTTGGCACACTAGTCAATATCCTTTCCTTCCTGTGAAATCAGTTAACATGACAAACGGCGACCCATAATTGTCAACACCATTCCTTTTTTGCTTTATTTTGCTGTTTGTCACCATTTAGAGTGACCTGTCATGTTTCCATTACTTTACCTGTTGATTTATCATATGGATTATTTTGTTTGCTTTGAACTTTTCATTTGACTCATCCTTACTTCATGCCTCACTTTTTTGTAGGCTTATTTTCTATGACTGAACAAGGATTACGCCATGGGAATAAATCTCAAAATAAATGGGTAATGTGCCCAACATGTAGGCAGCACACAGATGTTGGAAATATTGCTTTAGCTGATGATAGGCAAACTTCACCAAACTCTGCTATGCTTCACGCATTTCAAGGTGGTGATAGTTGTGAAGAATTTTTTACTGTTCAAGGTTCCTATGGAACAAAGGTGCTCTTTTGCATGTTCTTGTCCTTTTTTTAATTCTAAATTGCAGTACTTTTTTCATGGTTGAATAAATTGTGAGGAATAATTATATTTGATTTGCCCTGCTAGTGTTTTTTTTTTTAATCTAGACCTTGCTCAAGCAAGTGCTTTTTAGTGCATAGCACTTCAATTGATGCAAATGTCTCCATAGCTGACTAAATATAATTCCATAGAACACATTTTATGCTGTATGTAAGCTATTTATCTATTTATCTTTTTTATCTGTTAAGCATTCACATGCAAGTGTGTAGTTTCCAATTCTTTGAATATGTTACATTTTCAGTTATCTGACCATCTTGGTTGTTGTATCTTCTGTAATATCATAATTGTGTACATTCAATGCCATCTTTCTCACTTGTTTTTCTTCATTTCAATTTTATCTGTGCAACTTGTATGGGATCACTGTCGTGGGACACATCAGACAGCTCTTCCAGAATCCTCATTCATTAGTCATACCGGTCAATTAACCTTGGCCAGTGGATAGTCTGCTTGTCCTTTTTGGCTGCCATCTTGTTTCTATGTCTTTATGTGTGTCTTTGTTAGACAGCTGTTTGAATGAATCCTGCTTATGCAAAACTTGGACTTTTAGTTCTCTTATATGATTCATCTAGGAAGTCATTACCCAATTGTTCCACTTTTACCATCCGATCACCTCTTTAAATTGATAATGCTGAAAATTATCAGCGTAAAAGAGAAATCTACAAGCTATTTACATCAAGACATCTAGATGACTATTATGCTAAACATCTTGTTGACGATTGTGCAGATCGAAGCTGTTACAAGAAGGATCTTGGGGATTAAGTCTGCTGACCCAAAAGCTAAAGTTCTGGTTTTCTCAAGCTGGAATGATGTTCTTGATGTTTTAGAACATGCATTCGCTGCTAATGACATTACCTACATCCGAATGAAAGGAGGAAGGTAAAGAATCTGTTTATCAGCTCAATATATTTTGTTTATTGTATACCTGGAGAGTTCTGCAATTGCCACGAAAGAAGTGGCACCCTGTTATAAGAGGTTACTATTGCTATGCATTTCATACATAACTCTTTAAGTTTCATAAAACATAAGATAAACAAGACTGATGGATCTGGACACCTCATACTCGAGATAAAAGAATAGGGGAGGAGATCAAGCAACCAGAGAAGAAGTTTTAGTATCTTCCTATCTAATTCATATTTTAGTAACACCTGGCTTGTTTTGATGGAAGTAAAAAGCTTGGCTGATTGGACATGCCTGTTTATATCCGTTAATTTCTACTTCCTCTGTGCTTCAATTTTCTTTTTACCGTAATAGAATTTTTTAAAACCCTAAAGGGTAGAACTAACCAAAAGGTCAGTAGAAATACTGCAAACAAACATGCCTAACAAACCATAGAACACCTCTTTACTGCAACAAGCACACCAGAAAAACAATAAAACACCTCAGTACAGAGAGCATACTCCTAAACAAGAAAAAATATGCTTTAATTTCTTGATTAGTTGTGTATGTTAATGCCTTTGTCATTATCTGAAATTATATATTATCAGATTGATTGAGTTATTAAGATTTGCAATCACAGGAAATCACATGTTGCCATCAGTGAATTTAGGGGCCAACAAGTTGGTGGAAGAGGACACAAGATGCAGAAGTTAGAACCCAAATTTATTCAGGTGTTATTGCTCTTGGTCCAACATGGAGCAAATGGTCTAAACCTGTTAGAGGCACAGCATGTTATTCTTGTCGAACCACTACTAAATCCTGCAGTAGAAGCACAAGCAATCAGCAGGGTACATCGAATTGGGCAGGATAAGAGGACACTTTTTCATCGTTTTATAGTATGTGCATTTTCCTATCTACTCGATATTATATGATTGGAATCTGTGCATGTTGCTATGTTTGTGGGTATTATGTAGTTTTTAAGTATATGATCATGACTCCATGATGCAACTACCTTTGAAGGCAACATATAGAAACACTCAACTTCCCATTTAGATTTCTGGCTGCATCTCTCCACCCAACAATTGACTTGTGAAATTTATATGGTAATATCATGCGGCATCACGTGAATTTCCTTCTCATAGTTACCAAATTAGTGTCTAATAGGTTTATTCAGAAGAAATATGAGGTGTACATGAAAGGTTGTTATTTAGTGTTCAAGCCGGCATACCACATACTTCAAATTTATATCTTGCGATCCTATCATTTTTACTGTTAATGTCTCGAATGTTGTTGTCATTTGTTGCACGGTGTCAGCTTTTAGAAACTACAATGTAAGAACAAGGGTTTTATTCTTTTTTGAATTCCTTTACTTCTCAGTTATTATAAATGTTGAGTGTGACTATAATCTAGAGTATGAATCTGAGGATGCTTTTGTTCAGGAAGCCCATCGGACATTATTTTCAGTTTATCTGCATTCATTCTCTAAAATTTAAGGAGACTGTGTCAACAATCTCTGCGTTTTGTCATTTACATCAAACATTGGCATTCAATGAACTAAAGTTCCAAGTTCTACGTATCTGAACTGAATTTTCAACCATAGCACACATTTGCTTCATTTCATCTTCGTTTTGGTTTCTGATATTAACTTCAGGGAATATGCTTTTCTGGCCTGATATTAGGTTAAAAACACCGTCGAAGAGAGCATATATAAACTCAACAGAAGCAGGAACTCAAGTGGCTTTGTTGGGAACACCAAGAATCAAGACCAGCCTGTTTTGACACTTAAAGATGTTGAATCCCTCTTCGCCACAGCACCATCCAGAGCACCAAAAACCGATGAAGATAAGACCGAAAGTGAAAGTCTGAGATACCTGCCTCCTTCCATGGCTGCTGCTATAGCTGCTGAGAGGAGACTCAAGGAAAATCTAACTGCATGACATTCATGCTGGTTGACGATACGAATAAAAAAATCCATAGCGAAATTTGTAGTTAGAACCAGTTTCAGCAGGTAGGTGAACTGGTAGGAAAAAATTCATTTGTAGCCTGTCTAACCAAAGGTTTAGTTTTTTCAGATTGTTATGTCATGCTTGAACATATTAACATTTGTTTTTAGGGTTCCAATGGTAGAGAATGAACTTAAAGTCTTAAACAGCATAATTATGTATATAAACTTAAAAATATTAAGCTTTGCAAATGCATGCATTTCAACATGTATAGAGTTAACGTGTTGATTCAGTGCGCTGAACTTGAACATGTATATGTAAACTTTACTTTTTGTTTGTATTATTAGTCAATTTCGGGTAAGCTCAAATGTTTTCATCTTTTTGCACAAGTCAAAAACTTAGAAAAGGAAAACTAAACCAAACCAAGGTTAAAGAGAAGAATTGAATTGGTACAATCAACACAATCCTTCGCCAATGGGTCAATAGTAGGAGTTCAAAAGAATTGATTTAGTTGGACTTTAAAGATTTTGGTTTACACGTGATTTTATGTGGAAATGTCTATTATAGAAGCAAATTAGTTTAACTATAAATATAATCTTTGATTAGTTAGTTAAAATTGTCAATAAGCTTTGAGATTAAGTATCTCATTGTTATTGGTAGACTCTTAACGCCTTAAAAATGTTTTATTTTTTATTCAAGGATTATAAAAGAAATATGAATAATTTTAAATATTGTATTAAAAATAATTAATATTATTTTTATAATAAAATTAATTCTTGATGAGAAATTTTCTTTAGGGATGAATTGATCAGATTCTTGAACCAACTATTATGATATTGCATAAAAGATAAATGAATCCTACCTTTCAAGTTCTAACCGACTATTTTATATTACGTGAATGACAAAAATGAATCTGATTCATTCACAATCATCCTACCACCCTCTTTTTCTTTTTAACAAAAAATAAAATAATAGGACCTAACCCCATTGTGTTTGAGGTTTGTGGGAGAGAGAAAAATCTTGGGACAAATTGCACGCAAATACGCAATCCATGACCATGAGAGTGACAAAGACGTGGAGTTTGAGGTTTGGACTTTGGACTTTGAACAGCCTGCCTTGCTTCCACGATTTTGTTTTTCATTTCTAGGACCAACACTTTCCATCTCTTGACACGTGGTTCCTATGCACTGAACCAGTGCCTGACACGTGGAGCGGTGGGATCGGCCATATTTTCATCCCCAACTCTATATAAACCCACCGCTTCGATGCTCCAACCCTGAAACCAAACCACACAAAACAAGTTCACACTACTCTTCTCAACAACATGGAAACAGCATCTTTTTGCAACGCAACAACACACAATTTTATTACTTCATCTCTACCCATTAAGAGGATAGTCAAACAGCTTCCAAAACCATGTCAAACTCAAACTCATCATTGCTGTCACTCGGGGATGCCATTAGGTTTTAGTGGTTTGCAGGGTCATGGTTTAAATATTAAGCCAAAGCAGCGTTATGGTGATGCAGTAGCAGCAAGGTGTGCTACTTGGGATTCAGGGCTTTTGGCTGAGTTAGAAAGAGAACTGGAGGCTAAAGACGAAGAAGAATGGGTGAAAGTGGGAAGGCTGAGAGAGAAATGCAAGGAAAGGAAGGGAATGGTGGAGTTGTTGGAGTGTTTGGAAAGGGAAGCAATACAAGGGGAAGACCATGGAAGAGAAGCTAGTGATTACAATAGAAGAGCCCAGATCTTTGATAAGAGTTCCAAGGTTTTCCAGGCTCTCAAAGCACGCACCCAACCTACTCACTCTCAAAACTCTTGATTCCCTTGTTCTTTTTTAATGTAATTGTAGTGACTCTAATCTACAAAGTGAAAATAATGTCACCCCACATGTCTTTTTCCCTTCTGTTCAATGTATTAACTTGTAGCAACTTGAAAAGCATATAAAGTAGCTTATGGAACTTTTATAGAATATGATTCTCTTGTATATATAAGTAACTTCTGTTCAATATTCCCCTTCTGCATTGCATGACACAACTTAGATTAAGACTAGATTATGTTGTAAACCGACTAATATTAATATGATGCTGAGGCATAAGGCAGGGACAAAGATAAAAACTAAACTGAAGATGAATTCAACCTTACAACCCCTCCAAAACCTATGTGCATTCATTTCATACAAAAATGGCGGACATAATCTTCCAATCAACCACAAACTAACGAATAAATCAAGGAAGTAGTTCATCCTCTTATAGTTAATTCTTTTCGACCAGCTAAGTCTAAGCTGAAGCTGAATCATTGGTTTGGATTTGGTCACTCTTTATACTATCTGCCTTGGCTGCTGGTCTCCGACCCTTATCAGGACCGCCGATAATTCCCCAGGCCTCGGAACTGTCTCTGTCGTGCCCTTGCCCTTTCTTTCTCTTCTTCAGACTTCGTTGAGTAACAGTAGGGACATGAAACCCCATACTCCCACTCTGGTGCTTCCATGTCTGCATCACTAACAGGCTGCTTACACCCATAGCAAAGCTTGAAATTTCCTTGTATAAAACCATGCTCGACAGCAACTCGCTTGTCGAACACGAAGCACTCGCCCTCCCACAGGCTCTCCGTTTTCGGGATTTCCTCTAGGTACTTCAAAATCCCACCTTTCAGATGATAGACCTGATCAAAGAATGGCACGTTATCTTTGGTTGAATGTAGATTTAAGAAGAGGTCTTTACTTCTACAGATGGTCATTCAAAAACAATTCCCCAAAATAATCAATATTATGAAGGATCGGAAGGAAAAGCACCTCCTCGAAACCTTTGCTGAGCATAAAACTTGTCGCTTTCTCACATCGAATACCTCCTGTGCAGTACATTGCAACCCTCTTTGGCATTTTTGGTTTTGAAATCTCTGCATCTTCATTGATGCTTTCATTTGATCCTTCCTTCTCCATTTCTGCATGCTCTACTTTTGCAGCATCAGGTTGGAACTGTTCCTCCACCCAAGATGGGAAATCACGGAATGCTGTCGTGCATGGATCAACTGCTCCTTTGAACATCCCAATTCTAGTTTCATAGTTATTGCGAACGTCAATTACCACCTAAAATACAAGTAAATAAGAAACAAGATAATCAAATTAGGTTAAATTCCTCCACAGCTCCACTAACCTCTAAAAGGTCATAAAAATGGGGGTAATGAGACTATTCAAAAAAAAAAAAAAATTCTGTCTCAAACTAAGATGTCTCAACTTATCTAAACCAATCAAAGCTGAGCTGAAAGTATTGATAGCACAGCAAGTCATTATTATTATTTTGCCAATTTTCAAAAAGAAGAATGCCAGTTATTGAAGCCTTTACCGGCTAATTGGCTTAATATTGAATTCAAATGAGTTTGCAGTAAACCAAAAGGAAATGTAACAGCAGAAAACTCATGACAGGCACACTCGTACTGAACAAAAAATCAAAATTTGAGTTTATCATTCTTAAGAATTTGGAACAATAAACATCCAAAATCAAAGTACTAGAGGAATACAAAGTGCATTTCTTAGTTTCACATGCTTGCTTTTTAATAAAGGTGAATATCAATATAAAATTATGATCTTTCCTGGAAGGACTAATAAACAAATTCCATTGTAAGAAAAAAAAAACTCTTAAATGCTACGAATATTATTCCACTATGCCACAACAGAATAAACACATCATCATGCTAAGCATGAACTTGCTGACTCGAAAGTAAATAAAATAAGAAAGCTAGTGAGGTCTCTAAACAATTGGATAAACCTTCCAATTAGAATGTTAATGTGAAAGAGCAATGCTTGAAGACAAAAAGAAGCATCATGAAAGCTGGATTGAACTTTGAACGCTAAATGATGATATGTGAAATCCTGAAAAATGAATCAGGAAATCACAATTGTAGTGACCAAAAGCAGCAACGTAGTTCGCTTACTCACAGTATCTGGATCACTGATTAAAGCATTCCAATCCCCTGGGCTAACGTACTTTCCAACCTTTTCAATCGGTGATACATCTGGCATTCCAAGAGTAACAATCTGTTTAAACATGAACAGAAGAAAAAAAGTGTTATAAAATATTCACTTACCACAAATCGTAACAAAAAGGTGTGACGCTTCAAAACAAAATACCTCTTTCTTCAACTTTACTCGCACATGGTCCCATCGAAAGGGTGCGTCCTTACCTGCTGCAAGAGGAGAGCTACTAGAATGTCCATGATGGATAGCTTCCTGCTCGGGACTAACCGGGGACTCTATCTGCCTCAACCCCTTTAGACGGTCATCGGTTTGGATGAACATAAGGACTCTTTCCACTGATTCTCGTGTACCACAAATGCTGCCATTAATCCCTTCAGGAGCTAGAATGATACCACCTGAAACATACTGATGGGATCAACTTGGTAAGGCAGGAATGGGATGAAGGCATTAAGTCGCATGAACTACATGGAATACGAACAAATAAAATGTCTAGATGGCAAAATATGCGAAAACACCATGCCAAGAGTATACAAGGTGCATAAGATTAACAGCTAAATACGTTTCATACACCTCAATCCAAGAACAAGTATTAGCATTTAAGTTCCATAACAAAAAGCGCGAAAATATTTTTTTTAAAAATTGTATGCTCCAAGTGGCAGTGAGCTTCGATATATTAAAAAAACAATTTTTATTTAAAAGAAGAAAATTCCCATGCTTTAAAAGCAGAATTCAAGGTAAAAACATGAAATAGAACTCTAAATATCAACCAACATTCCTCAAGCTATCTAAAACAACTTATACTTACAAAAGATAAACCGTAAAGCACAAGAACAAGAATAGAGAGTGAAGAAATGAGTACCAGGTCCTGGCAGAGTTGCTTCAAGGGCTTGCGCAAATCAGCATGGTCTGGGAAATCAGCAAACTTGTAGAAGGAAACAACCACGAGTGATTGAGAGTCGGGTGAATGGGGTGGGTGCGGATCTGAAGTGGGAATGGGATCAGCAGCCGTGGTGGCAGAGAAGCACATGGACAGTGTCATCCTCTGAGGGTGAGAGGAAGCGCAAAAACCACAGAGAGGAGAGTTGAAGGGTAGAACAAACAAGGGTTGAGGAGAGGAAGGAAGGTGGTAAAGTTTAGGGTTTGAGAAAAATAGAGAAGATGATGATGGTGAGGATGAAGATAGCATCCTCAGGGCCAGCAATAGAGGTGATCCACACCTTAGCATCATGTGATATGATATACTGAGCATGGGCATTGGCCTATATATTATTGGGGTGAAATAACATCAAAATGGGTTCACTCTAAGCCCATTATATTTACATTTATTTAATTTTTCTTACCACTTTCAATAATATATTTTGATTAAGCTATTCTAATTATTATTTTCAATTTCGAATTTAAATAATGAATATTTGAATTTACTTTATTATTATAGATAATAAATTCGGATTTCAACGCATTTCAATTTCAATTTAAACATGCGTTTGATCCTCAGATAAATATTTACCATCCAAAAAACGAAAAAAACAGAATCTTAATTTGTCTAAAGAAATATGTTGAGAAAGGGAGGATGTATAGAACCTTCCAACGAGATAGTGTTTTTTCAACTCTCTCAAAACGGAATTTATTCCAAACATATATGTCATGGTTCCTTACTTCGACAGGGTACAAACATCTAAATTTGATAATTTTAGATACTTTTTCAAACCTGTTGTCGATACTAAGTAGCAGTCAAAAATTTGTATCCATTTTTCATGGTATTATGCATGGATCAGACATATCATGGCGAATTCTTTAGAAAAAATTGTGTCTTCTACAATGGAATCTGATAAGTGAAATTTCGAGTAAGTGTTACATAATTTTCTTTTGTCCGAAGAAATGATTCATCGAAATAATGAGTCACCATTGATATCAACACATCTAAGATTGCCAAATGTTCAAGAGTTCCTCTATTCAATCATTTTCCTTATTCTTGTTGTTGGAGATCTTCTTTGTATACATTTTCTCTTTGTTTCCCAAGCCTATAGTGAGTTACAGATAGAGTTCAAAAAGTCAAATATTTGATGATTCCATCATACATGATTGAGTTACTAAAACTTCTAGATAGGTATCCTACATCTGAACTAGACCTGTCCATGGGCCGAGTTCGGGCCGGGCCGAAATATGGGCCTAAAATTTTTTTGGCCCGCCTCCTAGGCCCGGGCCCGGCCCGAAATATGGGCCTAAAATTTTGCCCATGCCCGGCCCGAGAAAATATCATAAGCCCGAACCCGGCCCGGCCCGACCCATTTTTTAATAAACATTAAAAAAATTATTTTAAAAATAAAAAATAAAAAAATTATTTTAAAAGTATTTTAAAATTAAAAATTAAAAAATAAAAATATATTTATTATATTCGGGCCGGGCTCGGGTAAAAAAAGTGGTGCCCGAGGCCCGATCATTTTTTAAACGGGGCTCGTTTGTTGCCCAAGCTCATATTTTAGGCCTATATTTTTACCCGAACCCTCCCATATTTCGGGTGGCCCGACCCAGCCCGACGGCCCGCCCGGCCCATGGACAGGTCTAATCTAAACTGAATTCTTTCTAGTTAAAGAATCTATTTCTAGTTGCTCTGGAATAATTAAGAGATTCTCTAAAAAAAACAGGGTTATACTTTTGGCGGCAACATACTTTTCAAAAAAATTATTTAAAAATATTTTTATATGCATGGATTTGAATATCTAACGAATAATTTAATTATTTTAAATTCAAATAGTACTACTCGTAGGGGTAATATCGCTTTGGTCCGGTCGGGTTTTTAAAATTTTTTGAATCATCCATCATAATTTGGTTTGGTTCAGTTTGGTTCTCGATTTTTTTATATTAATTATTTATTTTGATTTTTTAGACTTATTTTGATAAAATAAGTTGTTTTATGGTTTTTAATATTATTTGACAAAAATTCAAGGTATTTTTCATGAATATTTTTAAAAAAATATTTTTTAAGAACTTTAAATTATTTTCACTATTTTAAATATAAATATTTTATTATATTATGAAAAATTAAAATTAATTATATATTAAATAAAAAATAGAATTCGATTAAATTTATGTTGAAATTATAGATAAATTATGAAGTTTGAGGGATTAAAATAAAAAATTTTGTGTTAAGAACATCTAAATTAAATTATTATTAATTTTCTAATATCAAAATTTAATTTCAGCATATGAATAAAATAGGACATGGAGCACCGGCACAAACATTCAATATGGCATAAAATTTTAAAATTATGGAAACAAATATAATACAACACGAAAATAAAATAAAATAATCTACCTCAAACAAAAAGATAATAAAAAAAATTTATATCAAGTTATAAAATTAACAAGAATAAATAATTTTAAAATTACCGATTGAGTCTTAACTCGATTAGCATCGGCATTATTATTAGTATAGAAGGATGTGGGTTCGAATGCGTTGAAACGTATTATTTTCATATTTAAGGGTTAGGAGGGGTCATGCCTAATTCTAACCATTATATCAAAAAAAAGCAGATATAATAAGAATCTATAATAAGATTAATGTTAAAAAATAAATTTTAAATTAAAAAACATTAACTTTAAAAAATAACTCATTAAAATTAAGACTAGTCATAGTTGAATTTGTATTCGAAAAAAAAAAGATAAATTTAACTTTTAACATTATTTTTTTTATCATTTTAGTTTTTATTCTCTTTTTTTATTTTGTTATTTTAGCTCTCAACTCTTAAAATTTAGTCTGTTTACTTTTTAATGGAAATTTTGGCTAAACTATAAAAATTTTAACAACATTTATGTGGCAATTAACATGATAATTTACATATAATTCATAAAAATTAAAAAAATTATTCATATTAGAAGTAAAATATACATAAAATATTATGTGAGCTGTCACGTCAATACCATTAAAATTTTAAAAGTTTAGTTAATTTTTTTTATAAAAAGGCAACCAATTTAACCAAATTTTAAAAATTCAGAATCAAAACAATCCAAAAAATCAAAATCAAAATGACAAAATAAAAATATATTAGAAGCTAAATTTTATGTTTATTAAAAAAAATTTAATCATTAATTTGTCTGTCTACTCGTATCTTTTATGTGTTCAATTTTTTTTTCATAAACATTATCTCAGTAATTCTTTTTTACGTTTAGTATTTAAATTATACCTACTTTTCGATATAATATTTATATATATTTTTAATTTGGTATCTAAATGTCCCAAGTGTTATAAAATGTTGATGTGTCAATATTTGGGCAATCAACAGTTGACATACGACACACTATTTTTTTAATATTTTTTTTATAAAATCATTAATATTTGAAAAAAAATGAAATAATTTTAAAATCCGAAAATATTTTAAAAAATAAAACAAAAATCTCCGATGTTCTCTCAGCGAGCCCCTTTTTCAACACCATCATCTTTGACATCCCTGCAAATCTCTTAGCAGGTTTCACAAGCCTTTTGCTTAAAATTTTAAACCAAAGAAAAAGAAAAACCCAAATATTAGTATTAAAAGATTTTTCTAAAATCTTGGGAAAAAAAGAAGAAGCAAAATCAAGGTTAGAAAGAAAAAAGCAAAAAGTCTTCGCTTCCATGTTCTTCTCTTCTTCAGTCGCTGGCAGGTTTAATATTAAATTAACTTATTGCTTGGAATTAAAGCCATATTCTGCTAGAATGGTTGATTTGAAAGTGAAATGTAGTTGGGGTTGGTAGACCAATAGCAATGGCGTTGAATAAGGCGATAAAATTTTTTATTTTATATAACTTTATTAGAGATAAACATATCTTTGATGTAAATGCATACTAAAATATGTTGTTTGGGTTATGAGTTTTGAATCAGAAGGTGAAAGAGATCAAAATAAAGGTTTAAAACTGAAAATAACTGGAAAATTATAGATTTTCCACCCAAAACATGAGTTTTCTAATCGTCCGAGTTCATCTCTTGAAGAACAATGAAAGGAGAAGAAAAAATTAATAGTTTTAATTTTTTTTCAAAGTTCCATTTTCCATATTAAATGAAAGAAAAACTAAAAAAAAAAGCGGTCCAATATTATTTTTTCTGGAAAAAGTAAAAATTTAACTGAATTGAATGCCATCAATATTGTTGCTAGTGTAAGAGAACATCGGACGCATTATCCTCTTATATAAATGTTGGAGAAAGACTATGTGTATTTTTAATTATTATATCAAAAATATCTTATCTTTAAAATGGAAACAAAAGAAAATTTAAAGAAAAATATTTTTTTAAAAATAAAATTACAAGTCCCATAAATATGACTTTGTAGAATGAAGTATAATCCAAATATTAATTATTTTTCCCATTACTTCTTTTTAGCAAAAAATAATATTTTCTAAAGTTGGAGGGTGAAGAAATGGGAAAGATGATGATATCTCATCTTTCACCCCTTAGTTGACTATATATATTATAAGTAAGATTAAATCAATTGTTATAATTTAATTAAATCTATTTTTATTCTTTAACTTTAATTAGCTTAATTTAATTGGCCAACATCATCATCCTCCACTAACATTAAACGAATAATAGTTTAATAATCATTTTGGTCTTTTAGATAATTGTATTAGATTCTTAAACATTTTCTTAATTAAAATTCTATAGCGATTTTACCCCTAAGCTTTAATTAACTATTTTTTCGGCTAAATTACTTAATCAAACTTCAATATATTTTCATAATAACTCTGCAAATATTTTTATTTAATGTTTACGGACTTGGTTTACGGAAATGGGGTTTCGAAACCGTATTTTCTAGTACCATTACATTTTGGGTCGTTACAACTTGTTTTTCTGTGTTACGATCCAACCACGTAATACTGCTAGTATTAGTTTAACATTAGATAACTAGTGAATCAATATTTGCTTTCATTTTACTTTACGTGCAAAAACTTTTGAGGACAATAAATAAAGGGTGTTAATGTAATTAATGAATGTTATTATTAAACCGGTTTATTCGAAAAATAGAAATATACTACATTTCGAGCACCAGATCCAACATATACTACCATTATTAAGTTGTGAAAATAAATCTAGACCATTGAATAAATAAGTGGGATTTTATGAGAAACCATGATGGAAGAGATTAGAACATTCCACAAAGCTTCATCACTACAGCAAAACAAGTTTTTAGCGGTATTTTTAGCGGCGCTTGGACAAAAAACGCCGCTAAAAATCGAGCATTAGCAGCACTTTATGGAAAACGCCGCTAAAGATCAAGCATTTGTGGCGCTTTATGGAAAACGCTGCTAAAGATCAAACATTTGCGGCGCTTTTCGGAACACGTCGCTGAAAATGAGCATTAACGGCGTTTTTCCAAAAAACGCCGCAAAAAACCTAAGCCCAACAGCGTCGTTTTCTGACCTTTCGAGGCTTTAGTGGCGTTTTTGAAAAAGCACCGCTAAAGGCCTAAAAAAAGGCCGCTAAAAGCCTGTTTTGGTATAGTGCATCTTCTTCCCACACAAATTCCTTATGATTTCACGAAAGACCTTAGTAGAATCCCATCATCTAGCTTATAAGTGTCCATTGCCCACCAATAGAAGAGTTGAGTTGAAGCAAATAGTAAATGAGAAGCTAGGTTACCAAATATCGAAGTAATAAGGGAGGAATGTGAGAATATAATGGGTAACTTTGCATTTCATGTTTATTTTAAGTAGAATTACGTGTTATGTATGTTGTAAAGTGATGTTTGATTGTGTTTAAGAAAGAGGAAATGGTTAAGAAAAGTGACTAATAACAAGGGTAAAGAGAATGTCCTTGATTGAATAGAAGAGGAAAGTTTAGCCTCGTTTTGAAAGCTTTGGAGGACCCTTTTACCTTGTATACATGTTTAGATTAAACTATGCATGATAGATACTTGGTTGAAGTATGTAAAGTCATGAAGTTGGTTAAATTTGGTAAATTTGACATATGACTTTAGTATGTGTCTTGAATGTGTTAAATGTCACTAATTGTACAATATCATGTTTATGAGATTAAGTGTCAAAAAGAGGCAAGTTAAAAGGTAAAGCTAAAGTGACTTGAAATGAGTTAGTGTGATGATGATATGAATTGAGAAATATGCACTTATTATAATGAATGAATAAATGAACGAGTCACAAATTAACTCGAAAGATCAATTTATTCATTCGAGTTAATTTAAAAAATTAAATAATTCGAATAACTCGGCCAATATACTTAAAATTTGAAAAAGAAAATCGAGTCAAATCGAATTTTGCTCATTCTTAATTTTACTGTAATTAAATCGAAAACTAATGGTTTAACCGATTTGACCACCAATTCGATTCTCATAATATTGATGACCATATAAATAATTGTGTGTTCATTTAATTAAGCTTGTAATTAGATTATTCTATATAAATATCAATATTCATGAGTTGTTAGCAACAAGTTTAAGGGACATTTGGGTCAAAGAATGTAAGATTACCTTTCATAATAAGATAATGAGAATGTAAGAGCACCCTATGAAATGTTAGGCATGTTCAATTACTCGTAGTTTCAATTCTCATGAAATAATGATAAATTATGATAATTCCTATTTTTATTTCAATTTATATATTAATAAGTAAATATACGATGTTAAAATAAATTTATAGATCATAATTATAATAATTTATGAAAAGTGATTGGAACACCAACCATAATTTATAGATCATAATTACAATCATAACTAATATGCTAATAAATAAATCTTTAGAGTAAATACAATAATTATAATTTTAAAGTATTACGTTAACTATTTTTCTGTTAAGAAAAAGAGAAAATTTTGTTTTCAATTAAAACTAAATTTCATTTGGAAAAAAACGATTAAAATAATAAAACAGGGATAAATTGGTCTAAATTTAAGATTATACTCATAATCTAAAATAACCTAAAAAATAGGTGGTGTTGAGGTTATACCCTATATTCCAACATCTTGACATTATTTGAGAATGTGAGATTAGGGGTGACAAAATGTTAAGAATCTAAACAACATAATCTTATTCCAAAAAGTAAGATTACAGTGTATAATGTTACATTCAACAAATCAAATGTACTTTTAAATCATTAATTTCATTACTTTTATGCTTACTCTGATTTTGTATAATTAATTTATTTAAATTTATAATTTCATTAACTGACATTGATTTAATACTCTTATTATTATAAGATGAATAGTGTGATTTAACTTTATTTTATGTAAAAATTGCATCTAGAAATTTCATTTGGGTTAGTTCGATTAGCTCTGGGTCGAATTAATTTGAATAAGGTTAATTCGAACTTTAAAAATTATGGTATATGGGTGAAATTAATCGTGTAATATATTTATTTAAATTTGTTATAAAAATTAAATGTCATTTTGGTTGAAATGGTAAAGTCAGGAGAGTATAGATTTAGTGGTTTGTGTTCAAATCTTTTCATAATCCTGCATTTTTTTATCTGACTTTTATATAAAAAGACAAAAAAAAACCCTTAAATGAATATTTATTGCCTTATTGACCTTTTATTAATTTAAAAACTAAGTTGGGATCTAGTCATGGATGGCATCCACGTCACAATCCTTATATGTAATATAGATTCTAGTGTTAATAATATTTTTAATATATAATTTTGATTTTTTAAAAGGAAATTTGATATTTTCTTATTAATAATTTATTTAATTTAAAATTTTGATCTTTTTAATATTAATAGTATGTAATCTAAATTTTGTTAAAAAATTCAATTAGATTTTTAAGATTTAAAATATATGTAAAAATTAAATGAAAAATTAGTCAAATTTTTTTTTAAGATTTTCAAATAAATCATAATCAAATGAAAATAAAATTTCAAAATCTTTTTAGTGATTTTGAAATCAAACAAAATCAATGATTTTGAAGTCAAACAAAATCAAAATAAAAAGATTTTGAGATTTTGAAATATATCAAAATTTTTTGTTTAAGGGTAAAAAAATCACTTAGCAGAAAAAAATGAAAATAAAAATGCAACTAAGCACTTGAGAAAAAAGTTTATCCTATTTGAGTCATTAGTGATCCCCAAAGAAATTAATTAGGCACTTTTGTTAACGAAAATAGTCAGTTGATCAATTTGACCGTTAACTTTGCTAATGTGGTAAACAACGCTAATGTGATAAACTGACATGTAAAATAGTGCTGATCTAGCATGCTACATCAGCAAAAAATTAAAAAAAACTAAGTGTGCAGACTGCAGACGCAACATGTCACGTCAGCAAAAAATTATAAAATATTTTAAAATTAATAAAAATATATCTACATTTAGAATGAACTTGGACAATCATTTGTTCAGATTCATTCAAGATGAGTACAAAACTATAATTTTTAAAAAAATATATAAAATTTATTAAAAGTTAGTAAAAATTATAAAAATTTAAATATGTAATAAATATAAAAAAATATTAAAATTCTAATAAAAATGCGAAAGAGGATGCCAAGAAAGCATTCAAAATTACGAAAGTCATGATTCAAAATGAATAGGGTGCCGTGCAATCTTCCTTGTAGAGAGAGGTGAGATAAAGATATGAGAAAACAAAAACAAAAACAAAAATATAAAATGAAAATATAAAATATAAAATATAAAATATATATAAGGAAAATAACTATTAATGTTTTTATAAATTATAATTTTTTTGTAATTTTTATATATTTTTTACATATTTAAATTTTTATAATACTTTTTATACTTTTTAGTAATATTTAATAAATTTTATAATTTTGCACTCATCTTGAATGAATCTGGACACTGGTTGTCTAGATTCAAATGAATTTTGACAAATAGTTGTCTAAGTTCATTCTGTCGAAACCACTTTTTTGTAAATCGGTGATTGATTTTGAAAATAAATGGGAGTCGCCACCGATCTTTTATTGGGTGTGATCGGATCACCTTGAAAATAATTTTAGGTCTGCGAATTTTGAGAAAAACAGGTTCGGGAATCGGTTATGCTCGAGGAAGGGTTAGCACCCTTGTGACGCCCAAAATTGGTACCGAATTGATTGTTTAATGTCTTAATGTCGAAATTTTGAAAAGATTTTAAAATACGATCATTTGAAAAGAAAATTTGAGTAAAATGAATTGGACGATGAGATTCACTTATTTCAAAGAAATAAATCGTCACACTCAGTAAGTTAGAGTGCAACATTTTAAATCCTCAAAATTAAATTTATCTCTTGACTTTTAAAACCTATGCATTTTGAGAAGGATATCCGATTATTTGGGTCAAACGGCAAATTAAAACCCAATAAGTTAGGGTTTAATTTCTCGAAATTCTTAAACATCAAATATTGCCTTTATTTTAAAATCGAGATAACAAAATGTCATATCCAGTAAGTTGGGATCCGACATCTTGAAATCTCAAAAATTTTATTTTGAAATTGTATGGTTTTAACAAAATAAGTACTTAACCATCTAAATTTATGGAAAAGAATTGAAACCCAGTAAGTTAGGGCACAATCCAATCGAAAACGATGAACACCAAGCCTTTATTTTGAAGATTATGAAATAACATGATTGTAGTGCTTTAATAAAATACAATTTTTACAAATGAAACCCGATTGAATAGCAATACATAATGTAAAAGATACAATTCATAATCTAGATACATATTGAGGAAAAATAAACAAAGAATAAATTCAAACAAAAATGGCTACAACAATTTTTATCATATTATTCAAATATCAATCCTAATTGTCAAATATCAAATGAATTAAATACAACAACATTTATTAATAACAACATTTTAAGTTGAAACATTTACACATTAACTCAAAATGGACTTGAAACAAAAGAATAACATTATGGAATAATGATATGTAAAATAAATTCGAAACAAGCAATACATTTATTAATTTACCTCAAATAACGCATATAAAATAACCATGTAAAAGTTTTAATACATATATGATTTAAAAAAATAATCACCTAGATAGGTTTTGAAAGAAGTAAATTATATATAACTAAAATTGACTTAAAGTACATATCTAGATATAAAAATACTTGAAATTTATAATCATAATAATATCAAACATCAAAATAATAATATATATATTTTTAAAATAATTTAATAACACAAATAGTAGCATTCAAAACATTATATCAAAAGAAAATTAAGTTATAACACAAAATGAGTTACTAAAATATGTTCGAAGTATGTCAAATTATTATAAAAAAACATTTTTACATATAGATAATGAAACATATAATGATATAAAATAAAAAGGATAAATTTTAAAACGATGTTAATAAACTCTAAACATGTTAATAATAATTTTAAATAACGATGTGTTGTACCTTAAAATTATAATAAAAAAATATTTGAAAACAATGTTAATCCTAATATTTAAAATTTATTAAAAATAAACATATTAAAAAAATACTAAGTTAATTTTACATTATGTTATATATAAAAAACTAAATTTGAATGAAATTTTCTTTAATATATTCACTATAAGAGACAATAATATTTATGAAATTTAACAAAATATTATGACTAATGAGAAATAAAAATAAAATAAAAAATGATTAAATTGAAATTACAGCACTTACAATACTAAATTTGCAATCAATCGAAAGCATAAGGACTAATACAACAATTAAACGCAAAAATTTAAGAATTCAAATTCAAATAATGAAAATGTCGCCGTTTAACAATGAACCAAATTAAAACCAGAGTAAACTATATAGTATGAATCAAAAAACTGCAGAAAATCAAATTAGAACAATACAAAACAAAGGAGGATTGATTGCGCAAATAGACCATCGAGTAAAAATGCGCGGATCCTTACCTCGGGTCGGGTCACCACGCGGGTCTAGCTCTCAAGACAGCGTCGTTTCAAAGCCACTATATTGGCTCCAAACGACGACGTTTTAACTCACTCAGAAACAAACAAAAACCTAAAACCTAAATCAATTCTCAAAACCTAAAGAAACTCTAAAGTTTCTGCGCCACTTTAGTGAATCGTCACTCTCAAGGCCCTCCGATTCTCACTTCCACTCCGATGATGGCGGAGAGAGCAAGAATCCGACCTCCAAGTACGTTCACTCTCTCTAATCCCTTTCTCTTTTATTTCTACACTAGTAATGAACGAAAGAACCCGAGAAAAATAAAAAACGAAGGAATATTTAAAGATCACCTTACGAAACTCCGTTTTTCTTTGCTTGAATATTTTTGTTTTTTTATTCAATCTCTGTGTAAAAAAAGGGATTAGAACCCTTTACAGATTTTAGAACAGCTTTCTATATAGCCGAGAGAAGAAAAAAACTAAAAAGAATACAAAATTACTATCCCCCCTTTTTACAAGGCATATTTGGCTTTTATATAGCCAGAAAAATGAATTACCAAAGAAATCCATATCTTTTTTTGTTATTATCCTCTGCCCTCTTTTTTTGGCTTTTCTTTGTTGTTGTTTGTGTGTCTGTTGTAGGTACGGTCGAACGGAGGAGCGTGGCGTGGAGCTATGTGCGTGGGTAGTGGCTTGTGTGTGGTGGCGCACGCACGAGAGGGGGGCCGGTGTTCGATTGCGGCACGATAACTGCTGCAAGTTGCTAGGGTTTCTGACTTCTGGTTTAGGCCAGTTAGGCTAAGGTATTGGGCTTAGGTTTGGGCTAGGTTAATTGGGTTAGATTTTGGGCTAGGTTAATTGGGTTTGTAAAAGCTGGACATTAATAGTGGACTTTTGTTAATTATTTATTTATTTGGTTTTTATATTTGTATCGGGCCGGGCAAAAATGGGCTCTTACAGCGAGGATTCTGTTTCTATGTCCTTCCACGATCATCATCAGCATTCCGATCTTGTCTCTTACGAACAATGAGACCCTCTCCCTTAGAGTTGGGTTTAACCACAATATGCTTTTATCTTATCATACGAGGTCAAAAAATTATAAACCTCATCAGTTGTGAGAGACTCGTGGCTATATAAAATCATGTCTCTAAGTGTTGAATAAGACAGGGGAACAAACAAAGTATAATCAAACCTAGATCTTCCTTATGATACTGAACCTCCATGGCCTCCAAGTTTGAGAGAATTTCTTTAAACAATGTTAAATTTTCGTGCATGGACGCACATTCCTCCAAACGATGAGCATAAAGACGCTGCTTCTTATGCAACTTGCTGGTTAGAGTTTTCGACATACATATTTGTTCCAGCCTCTTTTATAATGCAACAACTGTCTTCTTCTTCATCACATCCTGTAAAATTTCGTTAGGCAAATGCAGATGTAATTGTGTTAACGCTTTTCGATCCTTACACTTCTTCTCTTCATCCGTTAATGTCGAAGGCATCTTATCTATCCCTAACAGGGCATCCTCTAAATCCATCTACACAAGAATTGCTTGCATCTTAATCTACCACAAAGCAAATTTGGTGTTGTGATCCAATAGTGGAATTTCATACTTCAAAGAAGCCATTACCGTGATCGAGATGAACAACTTGGAAGCTCAGATACCAATTTGTAAAAATAGAACATCGGTAATGACAATATATCACAAAAAATATAAATAAAAATAAAGAACACATGAATTTTTATGTGGAAACCCTTTTGGGAAAAAACCACGAGCAGAGGAGAATAAAATTTACTATGTCGAATTTGAATGATTACAATAGGAGTTTCGACTACATCTATTTATAGGTTGAAAAAACCTAATTCTAATCAAAGTCAAATATATTATGTTAATAAATGCTAAATATATTATACTCATGAATACTAAATCTTCTAGAAAGAAGATATATTTTGTTTAACTTGACTTACAAACAGTCTCTTAGAATTTGGGTCACACAACTCTAACATGATCTGAATTAGACAATGTACTTGTCATATAAGGATCTGTTACTGAATAATCTGTCCATATGATCTGAATTAGACTGCAATTATTTTGAAAAGTGACACATAGTCACTATATGGTGTGTAGGGATGGATGGGTACAGAGATGGTGTGTAGCGGTTGGGGTTACGAATCTACATCTGTATCTGAATGTTTTGAAATTGTATTTGATGTTTTCTATTTCTGTATTTGATTATGAGAAGTGACTGGTTAATGAAAACTGAAATGACCTCTATTATGTTACTGATTAATTACAAGTGTAACTTACACACTGAGTTGTAAACTCATTTATTTTATTTTTTAGATTACATGTAAAACACAGACTTAGGCGGGTCGGCATGGCAGGAGTTCGGTTATCTCCCTTTTAATCAACTATTGTTTTATCTAGACTTATATTATCGTGTGTTTTATTTCAAATGATTGGTTATAAGTAGACCTGTCCATGGGCCGGGCCCACAAAAAAATTTCAGCCCGTTTACTAGGCCCGAGCCCGACCCGGCCTGAAATATGGGCCTGAGATTTTGCCCAGGCCCGGCCCGAAGAAAAAATATGGGCCCGAGCCCAGCCCGGCCCAGCCCGACCCATTTTTAATTAAAATTAAAATTATTTTTTTAATAAAATTAAAACTAATTGTTATTAAAATTAATTGTTAGTAAAATTATCAAATTATTAATTGTTCATTGTATTAATTGTTGTAATAAAATCTAACATTTGATTAGTAAATTTATCAAATTATTAATTGTATTAATTGTATTAATTGTTGTAATAAAATCTAACATTTGATTAGTAAATTTATCAAATTATTAATTGTATTAATTGTATTAATTGTTGTAACAAAATCTAACATTTGATTAGTAAAACAAACTTGATGTTTTATTATTATTATTTTGTAACACTAGTCAAGGAAATGAAATTAAATAAAATTAAAATAAAAAACTATTATATTTTAAAAATAAAAAAATATATTTAATATTTTTCGGGCCGGCCGGGCCCGGGCAAAAAAAATCTTGCCCGAGGCCCGGCCCATTTTTTAAACGGGCCTAAAATTTTGCCCAAGCCCATATTTCGGGCCTAAATTTTTACCCAAACCCTCCCATATTTCGGGCGGGTCATCGGGCCGGGCCGGGCCGCCGGCCCATAGACAGGTCTAGTTATAAGTTTGGATTTTTTTATGTTTGGCTTAACTATTTAGATGATTTTCGATTGTTAAACTGTGAATGGTTAAAGGTTGATTTTTTCTGAAATTATTTGATGTAGCTCTCCAGACTTGGTCTTAATGTAATAGCCTGAATATTCAGTGGTGTCGGAATGGTGATTCGAGATCACTAAATCTGACAAACGAGTAGAAAATATTATAAATTTAGTAAGTATAAGTTAAATGTGAAGTTAGAAAATTTTTGAAATAGTGAATAGTGTACTAGGAATAAATATTAAAATAATTAAAATAAAAAAACGAGGTATCGAGACCTCGAAGATTTTAAACTGAGCCATAAATATTTTTAGAAATATTTATAGAGTGTCATTGAGTTGGTATTAAAGTTTCGTTAGAAAATTTTAATGTTTGGATAGTTAATTAACTAAAAAGGACTAAATTGAAAATAATGTAAAATTTATTAAATTGTGATTAAATAGCTTAAGTGACTAATGAGGAGGGATTTAAAAGGCAATTAGGCCCAAATTTTATGGGCTGGACGGTTGGGTAAGAAAAATCAGCAGAATGTAAGTAGAAATAGGGGCAAAATTGGAAACTTAACAAATTAAACATTTAAAACAAAGACAAAAGTGAAAAATCTAGAGATCTCTTCACAATTTATCAGCAAAAACGCCATAGGAGGTCTGAAACAAGCTGGTTTTTCATATATTTGAATTATGTAAGTTTAATTCTTGATTTTTTTCTTCTAATTTTTGTGATTTTGATACTTTTACAATTAGGCCCAACTAATTATTTCATTAGTTTTTGATTTCATGGCTGATTTTGAAAGTTTCTATGAATACATGCTGGAAGTATATGATGAATGAACATGGAATTAAAGCTTTAATTTTGTTATATGATGATTTTATTAAGTAATTTTGATAGAAATTGATTTTAGGGACTTAATTGTGAAAAAAGTTGAGAATTAAGGTTTGGTGTTGCGGTTTTGAGTATGAAAGGCTATGTAGTAGTTTAAAATAGTTGGAAAAGGTGTTAATTGAGAAAAATTAGATCAATTGAGGGGTTAATTGAGTAGGGACCAAATTGTAAAAACTGTAAAGTTTGGGGTAAAAGTGTAATTTCGAAAACTTAAGGGCATAAATTGTGAAATGGATTAGAATAGAATTATATGCTGATGAATGAATAAATTTGTATTTTAGATCGAGAACCTGAAGCAAGCCGAGGAAAAGAAAAAGTAGTTGATTAGTCCCTGAACTTTTGCAAATTCTGCAAATCGACCCAGGTAAGTTCATATGGCTGAAATTTAATGATTAAATGTTAATTTCATGAATTATACAATGTATGATGAAATGCATTTATTGTTGAAGTGAGAATAAAATAAAAATGTGAAAATCGAATAAATGATCAAATTAAGTGGAACGCCGGATTTGAGTACTTCTGATCAAGTGACAAAGTGATAAGTGGTAGTTTTAGCTACACTTATCTGATCAAGTGACAAAGTGATAAGTGGTTACACTTATCTGATCAAGAAACAAAGTGATAAGTGGTTACACTTATCTGATCAAGAGACAAAGTGATAAGTGGCTACACTTATCTGATCAAGTGATAAAGTGATAAGTGGTAGCTTTAGCTACACTTATCTGATCAAGTGGCAAAGTGATAAGTGGTAGCCTAGCTACACTTATCTAATCAAGGACAAGTGATAAGAGGTCATATGTCAAAGTGAAAGTGAAGTACTCAATTTTCCGTAACCGTTCCTTAATTTTGATCAAGGATAGTAAGTGATAAATGGGCCCAAAGGAATTATGGTAAAAGAATAAGTAGTAGTGAGTTTATACCAAGGAACTCACCAAAGATTGTGGTTGACAGGTAAATTTAGTAATGGTGTATATTGTATAAGTGTACAAGTGTTTGGTAAGATTTATGTTTTATTCCTATGAACTTACTAAGCTTTTCTATAAGCTTACATGTGTGTGTTTATTGTTTTTGTAGATTAACGTATTTATACATTCGGAGGATCGGATCTACATCAAGAATCACACTATCCAGATATACTCCGGTAGATTATGTTAAGCAACTTTTTGGATTTATATGGCATGTATAGGGAATTGAAGTAAAAAGTAAATTTGAATGTTATGGTTACGTTAGATATCGAAATATATACATGTTTTTAGTTTGAAATGGTTGATTGGTTGAACTTCATTAGTATTTAAATGAAGTAGATGAAATACTGGAATTGGTTGTGATTTGAAAATTGCAAGGAAGGTTAGACAATTATAAAGGGGTTATATTGAATTTTTTTTTAAAAATTGCAATGGAGCAGTTCTTGGACAGCAGCATTGATGTAAATTTTAAAAATCACCAAAAATAGTGGAAATAGAATTAGAAGTTGAGTGAGATATGAAATTAGAGCTTAAAGAGTCTACTTTCATATGAAAGAAGTGGAGTAAGCAAAAGAATTATATACTTTAGATATTTGAATTTTAGTGAAACAGGGCAAGAATGTTTCTGAAGTCCCTGTTCTGAATTTAGAAATTCATTAAAAATTGTACAGGAGGAATTATGAGTTATAATTTATATGTATAGATTCCTTAATGAGTCTATTTTCAGTAGAAATAAGTTTAATCACCATATGAAGTCTGTAATAAGAGATAATTAAATTTTAGTGATGAGTGGTCAGGATAGTCGATTAGTGAAACAGGGGAGACTTAAACTAATAAACTGTACTAATTGGCTAAAGAAAAAATTCTGAAAATTTTATGGTGAATAGATATATGAGTCTAGTTTCAGGGAAAATTTACGGATCTAAATTTCGAGTTTCGTAGCTTGAATTATAATTATTTTAGTGACTGCTGTACAGGTGGACAGCTTTCTTATGAATGATGAAATTAAATTTGAAAGTAAATTTTTATGCCCGAACTTTTAAGTTAAGTCAAGTAACGCCTCATGCTCGACTCCGGCAACGGTATTGGGTAAGGGGTGTTACACTTAACGTATAGGCTGGGTACGGGATGTTATAGATGACATGTCAAATTTTAATCAATGATAGTTTTTTTTTCTTAGTTTTGCAACAAACTAGTATTGATTCAGGTAACTAATCGATGCAATAATTAAAAAAAGTTATTTTAACTATTCATTTAATTTTTTCATCTCTTTTAGTTCTTGATTTTACATTGGTTGTCAAATTACCCAAAAATAAATGGAAAAATTAACGTTTGTTAACTTTGCTAACGTGGCATATACATAGATTGTCATGTGTATACCACATTAGCATTTAATTAAATTTTTTAAATTAAAATTTAATAAAAAATGTATTTTTTTATATTTTTAAAATATTTTTAATTTTTAAAAAAAATTAAAAAATTAATTAATTGTTGACGTAATAATCCACATATATGCCACATCAACAAAATTAATAAATGTTGACTTTTCTATCTATTTTGGACTGATTTGCTAAATAACACAAGTTTAAGAGATAAAAAAGGTAAAAAAATAAATAAAGGGATAAAATAACTTTTTTTTTAAAGTTAGAGGACTAAAAATTCATTATACCTTAATACTAAAATGGCAATAAATCTCCTTTCAAAAATCCATCAGGACATTAATTCTCCTTTCACAAATTGACAATAATTAAAAAATTATTAACTTTTTTTTATCAAGCACAACATTTAATGAAGCATGAAAATTAAAATGGTAAATATGAAGGTTGACTGCACAGTTTCCAAAAATCCAACTTGGTGTGATATAAAAATTTCATGTTAAAACATACAGAGACCGAAATAAATTAATTTTTCTATTACTAAATAAATTAATTTAATTTTTATAGTAATAAAATAATTAAATAAATTTAAATTGCAACATTATTAATATTTATTATATAAAAAAATATACTGAAAATTATTCTTTTTAATTGTAATTCAATTTCAAATAAAAGATTTTATTTACGGAACAATACAAATTTTAAAGTTATAAACACTATTAAATAGCAAATGATAATTTTAAACCATAAATGTTAAATTTATTTTAATTTAATTTTTAAAATTTTTTAATAATATAAAACTAAATTTATCTATTTAATAATAATATATTTATAAAAAAAATATAATATTATTTTTTTAATTTTGATTCCTACTTTTGGATTTGATGGAATCTCACTTTAAAAAGCCCATGAGTAGTCAATTGAGAAGGTCTCAAGTGTCTTAGCATTTTGCTATTTTTCTTTCTTTTCATATATTTATTTTTGATTCTTTTTAAAACTAATATTAAAAATAATTAATTGTAATAATGGGTTGGAAGAAAATTTATTTACAAAAAAAATAGGTTGTTTGTTACTATGTAAATTAGTATTGTCTAATACACCGCTAGCACCGTTTTACTTTTTAACCAATCATTAAATCAATTATTACATTAAAAAAAAGTTATTGATGCCACCACTATATCATGTGATATTAGTGTATATATATTTTTAAAATATCCTAATTTTCACAGGTATACACAATGAGAGAAAAAAAAAGAAATTTGAATCAGGTGCCGCCAATATGGGTATTTAAAAAAATATATTTCTATTAATATATATACTGTGAAAATACGAATATTTTAAAAAAATATACATTGGTGCCATCTCACATAGTGATGGCATCAATAAATTTTTTTTTAAAAAAGTAATAATTGGTTAAAAATTAGATAATACCATCAATGTGTCAAGCGAGACCTATTTATATTATAACAAATAACTCATTTTTATTAAATAATTTCGATTTTTTTTGTAATTAATTAATATTTTATATTGTTTTTCCAGTTGAGAAGGTTTTCCTTAATTGGAAATCACAGAAAAATTACTACCAGTTTAGGAATTACAAACCAAAACTTGTTTGGACAAAATAAATTTGTCGGTCTGATTGAGGAGGTCTTTTATGGGTATGATAGGAACATCATTATGCATTGGTAATGGTGAAAATCAAGTCCTTCTGCAGTTGCAGAGCAGAGGATAAAAACCATGGATAGTTTTGATAATCATAATCACGCACCTATTACAATTTCAACGGATCAACATTAATCAAAATTCAATGCACACTCTCACAAACATTATTGTTGGAATTTTATACGTCACTTCTAATTTTTGTAAGGTGGACACATATCTTAACACTAAATCGAAATAAAAAATAAGAGTTGTATTAAGGGTAATTTGTAAATTTAATTTAATCATTTTTCGTTTTCATATTTTTAATATATGTAATATATGTAAATTGTGGATTTAATCTATATTATAACTATCTCAGCTAATTATTTTCACATATTACTTACAAAAATCAGTTAATAAATTTAATGTCTGTCATTTACCTTAAGATTAAAATTTTGAAATTCAAAAAATATAGTACCTAATAATGATCTAGTTAGTGAACATGGATAAAAACTATAAATTTACTCGTAATAAATGACTATAGCATAATCTAATTACTATAATTCGATCAAGGATAAAATCTCAAAATGCAGAAAGTAAGAAGACTAAATCGATCGATTCAAAAAAGTACAAAAATTAAAAAGTTAAATCAAAGTACAAATACTAAATTCACAAATTAAACAAAATACAGGATCTAATAGCAAAATTTGAAGAAAAAAAAACAAATAAGGTTGTAGAGGCAAAACCAAAAATTTTTTAGGGAAGACCGAGATTAAATTATATTTTTTAAGATAGTAAAAATATAATTTCACTATTTTAATAGATTATATTTTTATAATTTTTAAATTATTAAATCAAATTTTTATTATTTTTAGGAAGATCAAAATATAATTTTATTTTTATTTATTTAAAATTTTAAGAAATCAAAATAAAAAATTGTATTTTTTTATAAAAATAAAATAAAATTGAATCTCCTTTTTGGCATTAAGGCTATAGGGAGCAGAAAACCGGTAAACATCATTTTCTTCTATTGAAAAACTGTGTACTTGGTGGGTGTGGCGGTCTTAGATCTTGTGAAATGTTTATATATTTTACATTAAAGTTAGGTTTAACCCATTCAAGGCATCACGATCCACAACTACCGCACACACCAAAAAAGCAAAGTGAAAAGTGAAGGTTGGATGATATCTTATTCTTATTAACATCCCATATTGAATGGGAAGAAAGTCAAAATCGGCAATTTAAGATCCATGAGCATGCCAAATTTTCAAGCTTCTACCAACTACACCTTACCCTTTCATTTTATTTCGCACCAAAATAAAATTGGAGCACATTTAAGTTATTTAGTTTTAGAGGCCACCAATTTATCAAAATTCAATTTCAACCCAAAATTTTCAATTAAATTAAATTTTAGATTAATTGTTTCAACCTCATGAACAATTTTAAATTCTAATGATGCAATTTATTTCTTAACATATTAAATTTAAATTATTAAAATTTTATTTTAGATTCGAAATAACATTTAGAATACTTAGAATAAAATTCTTTCGTCACAATAATAAATAATAAAACTCCAACATGAATGTTTTAAGATACTGTGCCATTTGTCAAACTTTTCATTTATTTTTCATGTAAATTGTTTCCATAATCTATTGCGGCCTCTCTTTTCACCTACCTACCTCCCTCACCTACCCCGTCTCACTTCCACCTTCCAGCACCCTTCGTCACCAAACCCTCCCACCCCATTTGCCTCAAACCCAAATCCAACCCACATTCTCTATAAAACTCCGCCTCTCCATTCCACTTTTCCCTCAGACCCCTACCCCAGCAATTCATCATCATGGACCTCCTCTTCCTAGAGAAAGTTCTCATCTCTCTTTTCTTCACCATCATCTTTGCTATCTTAGTCTCTAAACTTCGTGGCAAGCGCTTTAAACTCCCCCCTGGCCCCCTTCCCATCCCGGTTTTCGGCAACTGGCTCCAAGTCGGCGATGACTTGAACCACCGCAACCTCACAGACTTAGCCAAGAAGTTCGGTGACATCTTCTTGCTCCGGATGGGACAACGTAACCTCGTGGTTATCTCTTCCCCAGAGCTAGCCAAAGAAGTTCTGCACACCCAAGGAGTTGAGTTCGGTTCCAGGACAAGGAATGTCGTGTTTGATATTTTCACGGGGAAAGGACAGGACATGGTTTTCACCGTGTACGGTGAGCACTGGCGCAAGATGAGAAGGATCATGACCGTCCCTTTCTTCACCAACAAGGTCGTGCAACAGTACAGACATGGATGGGAGGACGAGGCTGCCAGTGTGGTTGAAGACGTGAAGAAGAACCCAGAAGCGGCCACCAATGGGATTGTTTTAAGGAGGAAATTGCAGCTCATGATGTACAATAACATGTATAGGATCATGTTTGATAGGAGGTTTGAAAGTGAGGATGATCCTTTGTTTGTTAAGCTCAAGGCTTTAAATGGAGAAAGAAGTAGATTAGCACAAAGCTTTGAGTACAACTATGGTGATTTTATCCCCATTTTGAGGCCATTCTTGAGAGGGTATTTGAAGTTATGCAAGGAAGTGAAGGAAATCAGATTGCAGCTTTTCAGGGACCAATTCCTTGAGGAGAGGAAGTAAGTTTTTGATTCCCTTGTTAATTGAATTTTCTGCTAGTTTTTGCTGATCATCAAAATCTAGTACTTAATTGAGGTAATGGGAATTTAACCCTTGCAGGAAGCTTGCAACCACAAAAAGAATTGACAACAATGCTTTGAAATGTGCCATTGATCACATTCTTGATGCTCAACGAAAGGGAGAGATCAATGAAGACAATGTTCTTTACATTGTTGAGAATATCAATGTTGCTGGTAAGATTGTTGGGTTCTTCTCTTCTTTGTTGCCTTTAGATTTGAAAATTTCAGCTGAACCGAAAGTCAATTTAGTAAAAGGTCAAAATCATGTATGCTTGTTACCAATTACCAACACTTTTTGGTACACCTAGAAAACTTTTAACCCAAAAACAAAGCAAGAAATATATATATATATATAATAAAGCAAGCAATTACATTTCTCAAGATGTCAACTTGTCAACAGAAAATTTAAGGTAAGAGTAAAATTATATATAAATAAATGGCACTTTTACCTTTGATAATAACATCTACCTGCAAGTCTTATTGTACAATTTTGGATTTTTAAGGCAAATGGCTTAATTCTGAAGTACTGAATGTGGTCAAATTGTTGCCAAGTGGATGCTTGCTGGAAGGTGGGATCAGTCCCACCAACCAGCCAAATTGGGTTACAACTTACCATATCTTATTAGTTCCTACCATATATGTCCGAGAAAATAAAAGCATGCCAACTCATTGGTTATTGGTTGAATATTTTTTTTTTGGTACGAGAAAAGTAGTTTGATATGTATATACATATATGTGTTAGTACTTGGTCAAATACCAAATCTGGTTGACTCAAGAAGTTTCATATTGATGATTACATACAGCTATTGAAACAACCTTATGGTCAATTGAATGGGGCATTGCTGAGCTTGTGAACCATCCCGAGATCCAGCAGAAACTCCGCAACGAAATCGACACCGTACTAGGACCCGGCGTGCAGGTTACCGAACCCGACACCCATAAGCTTCCATATCTGCAGGCAGTGATCAAGGAGACTCTCAGGCTCCGAATGGCCATCCCTCTACTAGTCCCACACATGAACCTCCATGATGCAAAGCTTGGTGGGTATGACATCCCTGCAGAGAGTAAGATCCTTGTGAATGCATGGTGGTTAGCCAATAACCCGGCTCACTGGAAGAACCCAGAAGAGTTCCGGCCCGAAAGGTTTTTTGAGGAGGAATCGAAGGTAGAAGCCAATGGGAATGACTTCAGGTATCTTCCATTTGGTGTTGGAAGGAGGAGCTGTCCAGGGATTATTTTGGCACTGCCAATCCTAGGGATCACATTGGGACGTTTGGTGCAGAATTTTGAGCTATTGCCTCCAAAGGGGCAGTCTAAGCTTGATACATCGGAGAAAGGTGGACAGTTCAGTCTGCATATTCTGAAGCATTCAACCATTGTTGCAAAGCCAAGGGTGTTTTGATTTAACAAGTCTTTCGAAAATATGAACTTGCATTTAGCTTTGTTGGGTATTAATTTGTAAGATCCATGCATTGTTTGATAAAATCAATCTCTTCATAAAGCTTTTATGTATTGATATTTTAGTTTTCATGGTGTGGAAACACAGACCCGATCATGGTCAAATATGTTTTGGAGATGAGCATCAATTGGTTCAGTTCTATAATTTGATTACTAAGTGCAAGTAGGCTAAATTTAATAGACAACATTTCCTATATATCTATCATATAGTAACTATACTACTATATCAAATTACTTTTAATTGTGATGGTTAACTGATCAGCTCCACACAAACTTAATTAGAAAACATAAAATATTATTTTCTTTAGCAAACAACAATTATTACTATTATGACAATATATATCTTTTAATAATTTATATAAAACCCTTAAAATAATTTATTTACAAAACATAATATTAAGATTTGAACTTACCCATTAAGGTAAAAAAATCTCAACCATTAATCTCAACCACTATGACATCATAATGTTATGTATCACTTATCTCTCGTATTATTCTAAATTTAAAATATTTAAATAAGAATTTAGATCAATGTCTATTAAAAAAAAACTTGGATTGAGGTTTTCCATTGATGTTAAAGTATATATTGGTAGAATTGGTTGTCTGTTGGCCATGATTTTGTTTTTTTAAACTCTAAGTTTTATAAAATCAACTAAGAAAACAATTATAGAAACAAAAAAAAAATGAATCTAGCCCTGAGCGAGTAGGCTCCTTCATACATTCAACCTACTATTCAATAGACTCAATGTAGAATAACAATCAACAACTAGAACATTATATAAAAAGAAAGGGAATATAGTCGGTCATGGTAGTGAACATGAGACAAGGGCCACCCTGGTAAGAGCATGAACATCTTTGTTAGTATATCTATAAGTATAACTGAAGGGCAAATTCTAAAAAGAATTCTGGAAGGATCATGACAATCAACAACCAAAACATCAAACTCAAAGGAGGCAACTTTAGAAGAAATAAAAGCACTAAAAATCTCAAGTGCATCCATCTCCATATCACCAAAACAAGAGTAGACAGGGCCTCACGAAGAGAAAAAAAAACCTAAACTATGATTATGAACACCTAAAAGACCACAAAAAAAAAACTTTTTATGATCTTTCAAAATAGCAGCAAACACAATCAACTTTCTGGAAGAGAGCACAATAGCATCTACATTACACTTAAGCCGCCCAACTGCCTCCAACATCCTTATCCTTTCATGCATCCCAGTGAATTGTTGCAAATCAAAATGAAGATTTTGAAAGGTTTGTTATTGCCCTAATATAATGAGGGTTGTGCTTGTTAATACTGGGTATAATATCTAGGTGGGATATTGTGTTGGACTTGGTGCCCTAGTGTAGTATTTTCATTTATGTACACTTAAAATTTTTTCGAATAGTTTGATTTAATAAAATTATTCATGAATTACATTAATACCCTTTGTATATTGTCCACACATGATTTTTGCATGTAAAGAAAAATATAAGCAAATATTAGTTCACTGGTTGTCTAATGTTTAACTAATACTATGTGGTATTATGATAAACTGTAAAAGTAACATAGTTTAATCCCATTCTTAATGCGTTTTTTTGATGATTAATTATGCAAATCAGTGAATTTGATGCTCCTAATCCTTTAAATTCATGTTTCTATACTTAGGAGAGCATTTGAGAGTGAAAGAAGCGAAAAACGAGCCAAAATCGGACAAATAAAGCTATTTTCAGGATCCACACGGCCTGGGCATTTCCACACGGGCTGGCCACATGCCCGTGTGAGCCACACAGGTTGGCCATGCGCCTATGTGCCAGCCCGTGTTGATTTCGCGCCCTACTTCCCAAATACACGGAAAAACCTAATTTTTAGGCTTTCTGAGCATTCTAAAGTCTATAAATACCAATTAAAAGAATGCCTAAGGGGGCACTCAGAGAATATTGAAGAAAACACTCGAAGAATGCCATTGGAATCAACTCGGAAGTGAATCTCCATCAATATCGAAGATTTCCTTTTAATTTCTTTTGAAGTTTTATTGAGTTTCTTTATGTCTCGTGGTTATCCTAACTTTGAGATGTTTCTATTCAAGATCATGAACTAAATTCCCTAGATACCTAGGGAAGATGAAACCTATGATGAATCTTATTATTTGATTTCTGATTTACATATAAATACTTGATTCTTGTTCTTAATTATGTATACTTATTTCTTATTTTAATATTTCTGAAATATTAATTCATGTTTAATGTGCTTATTTCAGTGGAAAAAAGTCATTGTTTAAGAGTAGATCTAGCATAATTGAGTGAGTTGCATGCAACCCTAGAAATCGGACGACATAAATCTACTGGATTAGAGTCAAATCTAATAGGGGAATCCATAGATCGAGTTAATGTGGCAATAGGGGTTTTAATTAGAAAGATATTTCAATCATTCAACCTAGAGTCAATTATTCTTACTCTCGAAAGAGATATTAACATAATTTAGGGATTTCTACGGATCAAGACACAAGCGAATAAATCGTTTAATTCAGATTCAAAATAATATGTGAAGTCTAAGTGGATTCTTTCCTGGGTATTGTATTTCTCTTTGGTTATCTTCATTTATTTTCCTATTTTATTCTGTCATATTCTTAGTTAAATTAGATTAGTAAATTTAGATTAAAAATAATCACTCCAATTTATCAGCTAAATAATAGAAAAACGGTAATTACTAGTACTTTTAGTCCTCGTGGATACAATATTCCCTACTCACCATAGTTATACTATTGTTCGATAGGTGCGCTTGCCTTTGTCATAATTAGTTTAGTGATCATTATATTATGTGGTCGAATTGTAATACGGAAAGACAATTTATATTAGTAGATGAGCCTAAATATCTTCTTAGTTCAATCGGAAATGAGAAAACCGATTGAAATGTTGTCTATCAAGTCTAATTAGGTAGATGCTTTGTGTTGGGCGTCGAAGCAGATGACTCCCAGAAGATAAAGATATAAATGTGACTGACTGGACTGACAGTACATTGAACAGGACCCAAGAAGAATAGATTCTAAATTCGCTTGTGGATTTCTTAACTTGTGATGTTCATAGTGTGACATACATTAATCCTTAGTGGATGATGGACTATGCATGCATGACTCATATACTTTGATTTAAGTAAAAGTTTGAGTTCCAAAAGATAAGGAATCAAAAGTTGTTGCGCTGGGTATAAAACTTCTACAATATGTAGCATCATTCATAATAGTGGAATTCATAATCCAATACATGTGTAAGTGATATCATCTCATTGGCATTACATGATAGATGATAATTAAACGTGGTCATGAGTCATTCGTCTTTGTGGTGAATGACTTAATTACTATTTGATAGTAATTAACTTTTTATGAAATAAGATGTAATGGTTACCATAAGATAAAATAGGATCATATTGGGAGAGTGGATTTATCCCAAAGAGACTAAGGATATCCTATGAGGGTAACACACTTATGACAAGGTCATTGGATGAGCACTGACCGAGTAGCTTTCATAATGGTATGTCATTAGAGAAAGCATAGTCACGATACTATAGTGGAAGGACTTCGTGACTAAATGAGTTTATAATTAATAGGTGAAAAGTTGGAACTTAATTATAAATCATTTGAGTCCTAATCACATATGTCGAATCAGTCTCTCCGCTAGCTCGTTGAAATTAGAAATAAATTGTATGTTAATGAACAAAAATGAATAGAAATGATAAAGTTAGAGAAATGAGAAACATTTGGAAATGAATGTGATTTTCTAACTAAGTGTGGAAATGACTTGAAAATTAATTTATAGTTTTTTGAATTATTAATTAACAAATTAATTAATTGAAGTTAAAAAATATAATTAAATTAACTAGTCATCATGAATTCGTTGAAAGTAGAAAATTATATATATTTTCTCATAGATTCTTGTACAGTAAAGTTGTCATGATTTTAATAGATTAAGAATCAGGTTGAGAAATTTATTTAATTGTGAAATTTATTTATTTAAATTAATTTATGATGTTTATTTTAGAAAAAAAAATGTACTGAGTTTGATTGAATTATAAAGTACTGGTTAAAAGTTTAAGAAACACTTATAATTGGACCTGATACAGTAGATGTCTCAAAGCCCCTCATATTGAAAATAAGGGACGACAAACACTAGTATGTTAAACTAGGGTTGTTGCCCCTCTCTTTCCTAGTTTAACTAGGAGATTGTTTCTCTATTAAATAGGCATTAAAATTTTCTACTAATTCAACAAGAGTTTCACTTCTTCTCCTTATAAATAGATGACACCGATAGGGATAAAAACAAAATAAATTACACAACTTTGAGATATTGTTATTTTGCTAAAAAATATTGAGAATTTATTTCTAAGTATAAATTTTATTTTTCAAGGATAATAGTTCTACTAGCTTCTATTAGAGAGAGTTTCACTTTCTCACTGAAAGTAAAGTAAATAATTTTTTGTTCTGTATTTGATTCGAATTTGTTTGAGCCCATACTCGAAGCAGTTCGTGGTACAAGAATAGCGGAGAAGGTCGTTCTATTGAAAGCTGATAATGACCATCTGGCCACACATGTGCGATTTCGAGAAAATATTATTAATATAAATATCACAAGTAGACTTAATTTTCAATATTTTATTTTTCTGTTATGTAAGAAAACGGTTTTCGAACTGAATTTTTTTCAACATATTTGTAGTACTAAAGGTAACCTCCATAGTAAAGATGATAAAGATCATAAGCACCATATAGGTCTTGAGGAGAACTTGGTTGAGGAAGTGGTTTGGTATGTTGTCATTTAGTATTGGTTTAGGGTTGATTTTAGGTTATTTGTAGTTGGGTTTGAGTTTGCTGTTGATCCTGGTCTTTTTTTTCTGGGTTTGTAGGAGCATCGATGGTGGAATGAGTCATGTTCGATCTACACTCATAACACCAATTATTGATGCTAAGAGGTGACGTGAAAAAGATCATGATAAAAGTTGAGGTCAATTCACCTTATAGGGGTAGAGAGTCGTACTTTTTTTGTGGTGGAGATGGTTGAGATTTGAGGGTGGAGAGGAACAAGAGAGGAAATGAAGGAGAGAGATGAGAATGCTACGTGAGAGAATGAGTAAATGTATCCCTTCTCAGGGTGAGAGAAGGTTCATATGGGTTGGCCTCAAGGGGCACGTGGTAACCTCTGGTTGGCCAATTGGTCTTTTCTAATATTTTTCTTAGGTGGGAAATATAACATCACCTAAGTTGTAGGGTATGTAGGTAACAAGTGATGATTGTATTAGAGGCCAAGTTGGAAGAGAGGGGAATCTACGACCGTGTTGTAACAAAGGTGCACCTCTCGACAAAGGTGTTGGTGATAGGCAAAATGGTTGTGGTTGAGGCAAATATTGAGCTTGAGGTTGAGGCAAAAGTACAGGTGTTCTTGTTGAAGATGCCTAAGCTATTGTACTAGTGTCACGGACTGCAGTTCAAAGCCCGTGACCATCATACCAAATGTATTCAATAGAGGTTTATTGCTCAGATGGGGATCATTTGGCCTACGAGAACTGGCCCGATTCAAAGAGTTATTGGAGCAGCCTGTCAAATTGAAGCCTGGTTGGCCCGATAACGAAAAAATGGCAACTTAGGCTAATATAGTAACTAATCTTAGAAGATAGAGGGAATCATATCTTGTAAAGATTAGATTAGATTAGATATGGAATATCTTGTAAATTCCTAAAATAAAGGGATATGGTTAATCTCGTCTGTCAATGTAAATGTATCTTGACTGTCAGTTTTGGGGGAGCTCAACTATACATAGAAAGCCTCCCCCTCAGTTGTACTCACTCTATTCATTGTTTAATTATTCTTTGTGAATAAGAGAATTGAGAGCATTTACTCAAACACTTTGCGTGCGCTCTTTCTATTGTTCTTTGTTGGTCTCCTTTTGGCATAAATTGCTTCCGCTCTTCAATTTGGTGTGTTAGAGGAGTTCTTAAGAAATCTTCACTTGAGTTAAGGCTAACTTAGGCGAGTTTAGACAAATGGATCGTCTAAGGCCGCACGGATTGTGAGATGAAAGGTTTAGCCCCGTGACAAATGGTATCCGAGCTGTCAGTTTGAACCAAGTGATATCTGAGTTATTGGTTCGAAGGTACCGTTGGGATGTTGAAAGAAGAGTTCGAACAAAGATGGGTTAGAAATTTTTTGAGGGAGATGTTGTCGGCTATTGAGGACTGCGTGGGTAAACATGAAGAGTCCATGGATGACACAAAAGAGTCAGACAATGCGCTTGAGGAAAGCATTGAAGACTTGAGGGAGCAGTATAGGGACTTTGTGACCATGTGTCTCACTTCCCACAAAGATAGTATGCAAGAGTTGCTAGATTCCTAAATGAAGAAGCTGACGGAGAGGAACGATGCTCTCGAGGCCATGATAATGACTCTGAGGGGAAAAACAATGGCCACGACGAGGGCTTTGAGCACAAGAATAAAGGAGCTCGAGGGAGAGCTGACCTTGTGTTGAGTAGCCGTGGGGAAAGGAGTGTTAAGTGCAGCACTCAGTAACGAGGATGTCCTAAAGCCAAAAAAGTTTGTGGGGACAAGGTCTGCATGTGATGTGGATAATTTCTTGTGGATGATGGAAAACTACTTCCGTGCCAAAGGCATAGTGGATGATGTGGTTAAGGTAAACACTGCTTCAATGTTTCAATACGAGTTAAAGGGATAGTTTTACCCAGAATTTACTGAGGAAGAAGCTCGAGCAAAGTTGCAAGGGATAACGCAACAGGGCACAGTTGGGGAGTATGTACGAGAGTTTAAGGAACTCATGCTCCAAGTTTCAGATGTGACCAAAAAAGAAGCATTACTTACTTTTCAGAATGGATTGAAGCCGTGGGTCAGGCAAGAGGTGGAACAAAGAGGTGTCCAAAAGCTGTCGGAAGCCATGACGATAGTTGAGTCTGTGGTCAAGCTTGGTCTAGGGAGAGACAAGCTTGGGTCTTCCAAGTCCGAGAGAAATGGCGTATGTGAAATGGATCACAAGGAATATATGGTTGATGACAATGACAACGGCGACAGTAGTGGTAATGGGAAACCACAAGTTAGGAAGAAGAAACCCAAGAGGAAAAGGGACAAGCTGAAATGCTTTCTCTGTGACGGTCCACACATGTTGAAGAAATGTCTGAAGAAATCTGCGCTTAAGAAAAAGTCAGTGGGTAAGGCCTTGGTACTTGGTTCGAGCGCAAGGGATGTCGAAGCCAAGGAGGTGAAAAGCGAGAAGAAGCCAGTGGAGTGCTTCTTGTGTCATGGTCCGCATAGGTTGCAGAAGTGTGCAAGAAAGTATGTCATCGAAGGGAACGATGGAGCAGAAAAGGAGGCCAAGAAGATTGGCTGGGGCAAGGAAAAAGTCGTAGCCAAGAGGGCAAAGAGGAGTAAAAAGAAGCGAGTAAAGTGTTTCTTGTGCCGTGGTCGGCGTGAGTTACGGAACTGTCCAAAGCAAGTCAAAGTCAAAAGAAAGGCAACGTTTGAGCTTGGTGAGTCATCGGAGGGGCTTCCACCCAAGGAAGAGATGAGTTTGTCATCGGACTTAGAGGAAAAAGTTACGATGAAAACAGTGAAGCTGGGACCAATGAGACTCAAATTGAGTGAAGCGTCAGAGTTGGCCGAGTCATCGACAAGGCTTTCACCTATTGGAGAGGTGGGTGGTGCATCAAACTTTAAGAAAAAAGAAGTGATGCATGAGGGACAGTTGACCAGAGTAAATGCAAAGTTACATTCCGATCATTTTGATAGTGTGTTGCATTCTAACTTGTTGACTTGGCAAGAACGTCGGGGCCCTTTCGAAGTGCTTGAGAAAAGAGGTTGAGAGATTGTGGGCAAAGTGAAGCCAAGTGTTATGAATCATGAGGATTCTGTTCGAGTCAAGTTAGAATGTGGACAAGAGAGTGACATAACTTCTTGTTATCAAGATATACAAATAAGTAGGACGGTTCGAGTTAAGAAGCAACGTAAGCCGACGCAAAAGTCCCGAAAGAAGGGAAATGCTAAGGTGTCGAGACGAGATCGAGGCGAATCAAGTTAGTGTCATTCAGAAGCCGCAACGAGGATGTTACGAGAAAGGGTGGGGGAGAATGTCACGGGTCGCAGTTCAAAACCCATGACCATCGCACCAAATGCATCCAATGGAGGTCTATTGTTCAAATAGAGATTATTTGGCCCACGAGAATTGGCCCAATTCAAAGAGCTATTAGAGAAGCCTGTCAGATTGAAGCCTGGTTAGCCTAATAACGAAGAAATGACAACTTAGGCTAATATGGTAACTAATATTAGAAGATAGAATGAATCATATATTGTAAAGATTAGATTTGATTTGATATGACATATCTTGTAAATCCCTAAAATAAAGGGATATAGTTAATCTTGTTCGTCGATGTAAATGTATCTTGACCGTCGATTTTAGGGGAGTTCAATTATAAATAGAGAGCCTCCCCCTCTGTTGTACTTACTCAATTCATTGTTTAATTATTCTTTATGAATAAGAGAATTGAGAGCATTTACTAAAACACTTTGCGTGTGCTCTTTCTATTATTCTTTGTTGGTCTTCTTTTGGCATAAATTGCTTCCGCTCTTCAATTTGGTGCCTTGGAGATGTTCTTAAGGAATCCTCACTTAAGTTAAGGCTGACTTAGGTGAGTTTGGACGAACAGATCGCCTAAGGCCGTATGGATTGCGAGACAAAAGGTCTAGCCCCGTGACACTAGTTGGTCCGAACGGTGGACCCAACTTTGTAGATGGAAAGGTTAATTTTAGATTTCTCTAGATGATGGATGGAGATTCAATGCATCAAGTAGACCAAGGAAAATAATTTTTTGGTATCCTTTTTCTTGAGTATTAAATGTATATGCGACTTTTGATTAAAAAATTTTAAAAACTTCCTAATGTTTATTTTCATTCATTTCGTTTAGAGTTTAGTGTTTCGACCATTTATTTGAAATGTATACTAGACATCAACTTGATGAAAATTTTTACTAGAATAGTAAAATTTCACATCACCTAAACTCTAAATTGTTTTAATTACATAATAGTAATATAATTATAAATTTATGGGAAAAAATACATAAATCAATTCTCTAATTCTACAAAAAGGATCCCTAACTCGTGATTGATCTAAGCTTCTAATACAACAATTTACATATGGTAGATATATTGTTTATGCCACGATGATTAAAAAGGTTGCAACATTGTGTATATAAACATTGTCTTTTTTTTCTTAGACTCTTAATGTTTGACTATTTAATGGTAGTTGTCGACTACTTCAGCAACCATATGAACCCATTAAATGCAAAATGTTTGATGCCATTTATTAGTGGCATTAAGCATATATACCCACCAAGTGCAATGACCTTACAACTTAATGGTGCCATTTGTTTATGGTAACAACCATATGGTCCTACCAATACTAATGGCTTGTGGCCTATTTGGCTAAGCCAATAGGAACCATATTTCTCAAAAGTGGGTGATCACTGTAAAAGTGCTATCGTATTGAAACAAACCCACTAAAATGACTTTGTTCGATAAAAAAGTCTTATCCCTTTTTTCCTTCCTCTTAAACAAAGTGAGTCGATGTTGTCAATACATTTCTAAAAATGTAATTTTTCTAACCTCTTTGCCATTTTAAAGCAGTGAAAATTGTTTGCAAACATACTAACCCATAAATCGTAACCCTACAAGAATGAGTCGTGATAGGTATTTTTAGGGCCAAAATTTAAGAAGCCACTAATCATAGTCAGCAATTTCACAATACTAAACTTGACACTCAAGGGCAGGGGCGAAGCGAGAACAAATTTTTAGGGGGCGAATGAAATTTTAATTTTTTATAGTCTATATCTTTATAATTTTTAAGCGATTAAATCAAATTTTTATAATTTTAAGGGGGCCAAAGTACAATTTTACCTTTACTAATTTAAAATTAAAAAAAATCAAGGGCCTAAATAGAAATTATCTATTTTAAGGGGGCCAGGGCCCCTGCCAGCCCCTTTGTATCTGCCGCTGCCCAAGGGTGGCGAGATCAACGTAATCGTTTGTCTTCTCCAATAGTTAAGGAATCAATACTCTTTACAAAAGTAAAATATAACATTCAATAATACTGAACTCAACGCCTATAAAAACTTTTTAAAATTTGATTTTCTTTGGAATACGATGGAACATTTGAAAATTAAGAATAAAATGTAGAATAAAATTTTCATAATTTATAATTTATAGTTATCAAACAATCAAGTTATATTTCGTATATAAATATATCAAACAAAATTTATAACTTAAATCCAATACTTAATATTTCAATTCTTGTTTTTTTAACACTTAATTTTTTATTTTATCAAACATCATCTTAATTAAAAGTTTTGATAGGTTTAAAATTTAAGTTAAACAACAATAACATTATGTTTCGTTGGGGGAATAGGAATGCATTCCCCCTATACCGCGGGCCCACAACCAAACGGGTGTTTGGCTGGACATAATGCCATTACGTCCCGAATCAGTTTCGTCTCTAATACACCCAGGTATTCCCCCCATTCAGCACCGATTAGGGCATCCTTACCCGTTTCTTATTTTCGTTTCCTTTTTCTGCCCTCATCGATTTCTGCTTCTTCTTCCATAGGTATTGCAGAGTTAATTTCTGTCCTCATTTCTTCTGCTTTCATAACAAATCCTCAAATATATCTCTTCAATCCAAATCTCCTCCCATTTCTTTACTGGTTCTCTCTCTCGGTCTCTTTTAAATTTTTTTCCTGTCATTTTTTTAGCTTTGGGTAACCAAAGGCCAAAACACACACACGCTAGAATCTGTTTTTTGTGGTTTTTAAAATCCATTGCTTCATTGGAGACTGATTTTGAGGTATGAATCTTAAACTTTTTCTTTGTCTGTCTTTGCCTTTTCATTTCTATTTTGGTTTCAGATCAATGTTTTTTTTCTTATATTTCAGTGGATTTATTTCTCTGCCGTTTCTTTGTTGCGATTTTTGTAACCCCTGCTTCATCGGAGGCTGATTTCAGGTATGAATCTTTGCTTCAACAATGTCTTCGGCTTCCTCTGATTTATGGTTGTGGTCTGAGTTCTTTATTCCATTGGGGAGTTCTATTTAATTGCAGGGTGGCTTTGATTTCAAAGTTTTGTGGGAATACTATGGTTTTGATTTCAATGTTTTCTTCTTTGTGTTAGATTTTTATTGTTGTATGAAAATTGAAGAATATTGGTTTCTAGCTTTTTGTAGCCAGAACCATTGCTGTTACTGGAAGGCATTAATCACCATTGTTTGACCATAACCAAGATGATAGGTGACATTTTCATGTATTATGGTCTATGTTATGTTGATTAGGATTAGGTGGTGAGTGCCGGATATGGGTATCTCAGTTGTTTTGAAAATTTTTCATATATTTAGAGGATCCTATTCCTAAATATGTTTCATATATTTAGAGGATTCAATACCCAGATTGATATCATACTTGAGACTCACATTAGAAAATTTTTCATACAATTTTTTTTGGGGGGATGCAGAGTTGTGTGCTAATGTGAGTCTCAAGTATGATATCAATCTGGGTATTGAATGTAGTGGCAGCTAGTTAATATTAATTAGCCATGAATGTTATATATTGGTTCTTCTACCTCTAGAAAGCTTCTCCAGCTTTAGAATGACATTCAGGTGACTCATCTGTTGCATAGGAAAAGAGTTGCAATTTAACTATGGTTTTTTGAGAGATATTAAGAAGTGTTGGCAGTTTGCATGCTCGAATTTGTTCCTTTGTTTCTGCACAGTTGATGAACCTTGACATGATAAAAGGGCAAGTCAATGTACATTTTAATGTAAAAAATGCTGGCATTTTTTTTCTTTGAAATTAGGCAAGTATTTCTCAATTTTATGGCTGAGATCTGGAAGACTCCAAGAGTTTAATTATCTAGACTAGAGCTTTTTACTTTTGGTGCAGTGCAGTTGTACTGCCTAGGGTCTTTTTTTTCTGGCAGGTTTCTTTAGTTTTTAAAAAGAAAAAATTGTCGAGGTAATATGCTTTGTACCCTTTTACTTCTACTTCTTGTTTTAAACCCTTTCTTGCATGTGATCTTTGCTGAGACAGTTTATGCATGTCTATGGTCTTGCATTTTCTTTCTCCATCTTGCCGAAGTAGAGAGTTCCTTGTGTTGTTGCATGTAAATCTGGCTTTAGTGGTAATATATATTTCCATATTTCCTTTTATCTGGCTTTACAATTGCATGTAAATCTATTGTTGAAGTTTTCAATTGAAAATGGTTTCTATATTTTTCTTGAATGATCTGTTTATATTGTGCTCTGGATTTTAAAAGAAGAAGAAGAAGAAGAAAATTTACATGTATTGAAGTTAGCTTTGAAAATTGTCCATGAAGCATGAAGTTTAGATTGTGATCTGTTTATATTATGCACTAGGTTATTCCCCTTATCATTATACTTATTGGATGTTATTACAACTTAGTGCACTGTCCCTTGCATCTTGTGACAAAATTTGCAAATTTTATGCTCTTGGGTTGTTTTTACATTTAAATCATATGGCATATTATATTTATGGTTTAGGGATACTGCCTTTGAGTCTTTTTTTTTTTGGTTTGATATGGCCAGTTCTAGTTGCTGGAGTGTAGACCTGCACCAGGCTCCATGCCTGATAGTTCTTGCTTATTCTTCATTGTAATGAAATTATAACTGAAACTTTAATTGAGGTACAAAGCTATTGGACTAGTTTGAATTGTATCTAGTTTGTAAATGAAAAACTCGGATGTAAATCTAGCTTTAGTGGTAATACATATTTCCATATTTCCTTTTATCTGGCTTTGCAATTGCATGTAAATCTGTTGTTGAAGTTTTCAATTGAAAATGGTTTCTGTATTTTTCTTGAAAATGGTTTCTATAGTTTTCAATTTGTGAGTGCTCACTCTTTAGCAAAGAAAGATGACATTCTAAACCACTTTCTTTAAAACAAAACTTTATTACTTTAATATTCATAATAATTAAACAGCACCAAATGATGATTTTTACAATTTGGGTTTTTGCAGAATCCCGTGCAATCATAAGGTACTATGCAGAAAAATACAAATCACAAGGGACTGATTTACTGGGAAAGACAGTAAAGGAAAGGGGTCAAGTGGAAAATTGGCTAGAGGTTGAGGCACACAATTTCAACCCACCAATTTATGCCTTGACCCTACATCTGATGTTTGCTTCCAAGATGGGGTTCTCTCCTTATGAAAATTTGATCAAGGAAAGCGAGGAAAAGCTAGGGAAAGTTCTGGATATTTATGAGGAGAGGCTGTCAAAGAACAAGTACTTGGCCGGTGATTTCTTTAGCCTTGCTGACCTGAGCCACTTGCCATTTACTCAGTACTTGGTGGGTCAAATGGGAAAGGAATACATGACAACCAGTAGGAATCATGTGAGTGCTTGATGAGATGATATTAGCAGCAGACCGTCTTGGCAAAAGGTTCTCCAGCTCTATGCTCCTCCTTTCTAAGAATTGAAAATGATGCAATCTGGGGATGGGATCTTTTCAATGATGTCTGCTTTGTTGTTTAGCAGTTTGGTTTGGTTTGATTTGGGGTCTGGTCTTTGTCTGTTTTAAGAGGCCAACTAGTTATCCTATGTTAGTTGTAGTTACAATAAAATGTTGGTAAGGGTAAGGGGTTACTGTTATCGTTGTGTTTGCCTATGTTTGATATTACGAATAAAGATGAAGAAATCATGGAGATATCAAAGAGAATCAAGTGCTCAATTGAATGTGCTTTAAAGGCAATTTTTTTCTTTTATTTTCTGTGGTTTTATTACTTATTGATTTTCTTTTTGTTGGTTTAAATCTTCAAAATAATTGTCCAAAAGGTTTTGGTAGTGTTGGCATTGGCATTAATAAAAGTTTGAGCTTACTCTGAGTATAATTTGAACCTAAATGTGGTAGTGTTGGCATTGGCATTAGTAAAAAGTTTGAGCTTACTATGAGTATAATTTGAACCCAAATCACATTTGAGGTGATAACTCAAATCACATTTGAGGTGATAAATACTTTATCCATTAAGTTAATACATGGTTCAAGTTAATTATGGTGTTTATTTATTGTTAATAATTTATACAAACTTATGATTATAGGTAATGTAAAAAAGATAAATTATTTACTATGATATCAAACAAGTGAAGTGGCTTAAAAAAATTGGAAATCTAATTTTCGTAAGTCAGGATCCTACCATTTATTTCCTCTTTAGAGAATTTGCTGCTCATTGAGCTTAGCTTTATCTAGTTTTATATTAAGAATTTTATTAAATTATATATTTTTATTAAATTATATTTAATAATAATTATTTTAAATTATATTTTATAGTATTATATATTATGATTTTAGTAAATTCATATAAGAAGATTTAATATTAAGAATTTTATTAAATTATATTTAATAATAATTATTTTAAATTATATTTTATATTATTATATATTATGATTTTAGTTAATTCATATAAGAATATTTAATATTAAGAATTTTATAAATTATATATTTTTATTAAATTATATTTAATAATAATTATGTTAAATTATATTTAATAGTATTATATATTATGATTTTAGTAAATTCATATAAGAATATTTAATATTAAGAATTTTATTAAATTATATATTTTTATTAAATTATATTTAATAATAATTATGTTAAAATATGATTAAATTATTTATTATTTATATTAATAATATTATTAAAATTTAATAACAATAACAATAATCATCTACCTAAAAAAATTCTGCTAAGGGGTATTCTAGTCATTTTAGTTTTTTTCTTATGCTATTACAACATCATTCTATTCAACCAAACACAAGAATACTATTACGCCTCTATTCTATTACATTCAACCAAACAATTGAATTGCTATTACGTCTCTATTCCATTATAGCGAACCAAACGTGCCCTTAGTTTAAAATTCCATAATTAAGTGAAAGAAATTAAATATTTCTATCCTTCTCTCAAATCTTGGTTTTTTTTACCAAAATGTTATAAAATAATTATTTATTTAAATAATATAAGTTTAGAATTATTTTTCAAAATATTATGAAATGTATAATATTTTAGTAAATTCAACACTAAATTGTAATCATTTATGTCTATTTGAAAATATGTAGATAATTTTTTATCTTAAATAATCATCAGAGGTGGTTATTTAAAATTCTGAAACGACATGCTATACACAAGTATGACAAGATAGAGAATCACTTCTGGACATTAGATATAGAAAAAATATAAAGATCCAAATTACTCCTTAAAGATAATATTTTGATAAATAATTTAGAACCATGTTATTTTTATAATATTTTAGTAAAAGAGCCTTCAAATCTTATACCCTTTTCTTTTGAACCTGATCAAATTAATTTTTCGACTATTAAATAGATCAACTTCGTCATTATACTATTAAAAAGAATCAAATAAGGTTAAAGTAGAAAGTTAACCTTTTCTGTATAAAAAATATATCATTTATTATTTCACAAAATATTTTTAAAGTTTTTATGGTTTGTTTGGAATTGAAATGCAATTGAAAAAAAAATTTCAAGATATTCTTTATATAGTGAATGTTAACTCTATTACGATTTGGATTTATTTATTCCTTTTAATAGTATAAGGACTATATTGATTCATTTAATAATAGAGGGACTAAATTGATCCAGTCATATAATACAGGGACGTCCCAAGAATTTAACCCTTTTATTTTCTTTTCTCTGTCCGTCCTTTTTCTTCCTTAGTTCTGTCCTTCAAAACCCTAAACCCTATTCATTTCTTTTCTCTTCTCTTTTCGGTTCTTTCTTATTTCTTGTTTTTTTTTTCATTTTTTAAAACAATGTCTATTAACAACAGTAAAACAGAAGTAAAGAGATTGTTTATAGGGGCTGGTTGCAACAGAATAGTGAACAACGTTTCATGGGGTGCTTCTGATTTGGTCTCCTTTGGTGCCCAAAACGCCGTTGTTATTTTCTGTCCCAAGGTTTCTCCTTTACCTTTCTTTGTTTCTTTTCTTTGTTCATTGATCGACTCTTCCATATTTCTTTTCTTATTTATTGATCAGCGCTTTATCTTTGTTTTCTTATTTGTGATGTAGTCTGCTCAGATCTTGACTACACTTCCGGGTCATAAGGCAGTTGTTAATTGCACTCATTGGCTTCCAAGTAATAAGTTTGCATTCAAAGGTACAGTAAATGGCGCAAAGGTTTGATACTAAATTGTTCTTAAAAGGTTCAACCTTTTTTAGTGTTTTTAGGGCATTTGAACAATTCATTGGTGTGGTAGTGAATTTTTTCTTTCTGTTATTTGCAGCTAAACAATTAGAGCGGCATTATCTACTATCTGGAGATGCTGATGGTGTTATTATCCTATGGGAACTTTCTCTTGCTGACAATAAGGTATTCTCTCTGCAATTCCTCTAGTTTTTATTTTTTATTTTCTTAGTTAGGAAGCAAAATATAGTGATTTGGTGTTGTTTTCAGATTTAAGCTTTGTTTTTTGAAAGAGTTTGGCATATTTAGTTTCCTTTGGATCTTTCTGTTACTATTGTTTTATTTTAATTCTTTTTCTTTTTCCCGATTTTTACAGTGGAGGCCTGCTTTACAATTGCCAAAATCACATAAGAAGGGCGTAACATGCATTACTGGATTTATGGTTTCTCAAACTGATGCAATATTTGCCACATCTTCTTCTGATGGCACTGTTTGCATATGGGATGTTGTGTTTCCAACTTCTTTTGGCTGTGAGTTAATGTTTGACGCAACTTAATTTAACCCTTTTTTGCATTTGCTGTCATTGTTAATCCAAAATCTTTTGTTTTCACCTGTTCTGTAATTTGCCTCAATTATAAAAATAGCTACTGCAAATTCCCAATGCATACACCATATTGCATTCCATTTTGCTTCAGAATTTAGTTGCTTTCTGTTTGTTTTCAAACTACTAAGAGTTTGATATTTGCGTCTATTGAGCTTTTAACTTGGCTAGCTAATAAAATTTACATACTATTTCTTGTGGATGTAAGTTTATTTTTTATTATTGAGTTTGGGTTTGTGCCAGGTAGGTCTTTATTTTTCAAGAGGTAACCCTTTAAAGGATTTTTTTTTTCTGGAAAAGAGAAAATATTTTGTTAGCTCCTTTATCTTTTAAAAAAATTTCTTATGCGAAGTGTTCTCACAATGCTGCATAGATTGGCTATATAATTGTACGGGAGTGGCAAAAAAGATTTAAGGATTGAAACACATTCTATGTCTAGACTGCTTGTGTCACTTGTAATCCTCTTTAGATATTGTTGTTTTAGACAGATTGTTAGCTAACTGTAAGTAATATGTTCTTACACCATGGATGTGTCATTTTGATTTAATGTCCTTATACGACTTTGAGAGGAATTCGGCTATTCAGGTCCGGTTCATGTATCAATTAGATGAACTGGCTTCATAAAGGCCATTTCTTAAAAACTGGAATCAATTTGTTCACTTGGTCATTTTTAAATTGATTGAGATGAGAGGAATAGAGAATGGATTGTTTGAACTTTCCATTACACTGTTTGATGTCTTGGTTCTGTTAAACAAGCATTAATTGGACAAAAGTGTCGATGTTGCAATGCAGGATGCAACAAAGCTAGAGGCAGTTTTTGTAGAACTCCTTCAATTGTAATCTTATTTTAGCATGTTTTGATGACTATCTGTGTTTAATGTGTCATTTAGGTTTATAACTTTTTTGTTAATCAACCATTTGCTATCCTCTTCCAAGAATTATTATTGAACAATAGTTGATAACCACTGAAACCTTGATTGTTTTTTCTTTTAGGTGAATGTAAATTATCATGTCTGGAAACTCTAGTTGTTGGCTCAAGACCAATGGTAACACTTTCACTTGCACAACTGCCTGGAAATACAGGGCTTATAGCCCTGGCAATGGGAGGATTGGATAACAAGATTTATCTTTATTGTGCGGAGAGGACCGGAAAGGTACCAACTTCTGCTTTATCTGTCTTTATTCATGCATCGATTATCTTTCTATTGATTTTAACTCAAAATGTTTTTAATTCCAAACTGGTAGTCGTTCAACAGAAAAGTCCTTTTCCGTTCTCCTTTATCTAAGGCCATTCATTCTGAAAGGTGTCAAGATACCCAATAGCACCTTTTATTTTTTAACCATGTCATTTTTGGCCCTCGAATATTTCTCTGTGGCCTATAAGTAAATTTTCTTTTCACTTTTAAATTTGCATGTCCAGTTTGTACGCGCTTGTGAACTAAAAGGGCATACGGATTGGATCAGGAGTTTAGACTTCTCGTTACCTATATTCAGTGGTGAAGCCGATAGTGTTCTACTTGTAAGTTCATCTCAGGACAAAGGTATACGCATATGGAAGTTGACTTTCCGAGGTTCTCTAGCCAATACAGAGGGTACATATAAAAGAGGTGAAATAGGTCTGGCATCTTACATTGAAGGTCCTGTTTTTGTCGCTGGCTCATTCTCTTACCAAATATCTTTGGAATCTCTTCTGATTGGACATGAGGATTGGGTATATTCGGTACAGTGGCAACCACCTTCACTGGCGGCTGAGGAAGAGATTGGCTTCTATCAACCTCAAAGCATTTTGTCTGCATCAATGGATAAGACTATGATGATCTGGCAACCTGAGAGGAAAACTGGTATTTGGATGAATGTGGTCACTGTTGGGGAATTAAGTCATTGTGCTTTAGGCTTTTATGGTGGCCACTGGAGCCCAGATGCACGTTCTATCTTGGCACATGGGTATGGTGGCTCATTCCATATGTGGAAAAATATTGGTGTTAGCTCAGATAATTGGCAACCACAGAAAGTACCTTCTGGGCATTTTGCAGCAGTGACAGATATTGCTTGGGCAAGGTGTGGTGAGTACCTGCTGTCAGTAAGTCATGATCAGGTGAGATGTCACCCATTTTTAAGAAATAGTTTATGAACTTTTTAATCATTTAATTTTATAAACTTTAGTGACATTTTATGGACATAAACAATCAATTGAAATATTGGGTCCCTTTTGTAATTAATTTTTTTTAAAGATGAGATGTTAATATCAATAGAATTAATTTACATTCCTTTGAATTTTTCATGAAATTAAATGGCGGTATTGATGTTGTAATTTCTTGTTGCAGACAACTCGTATTTTTGCTCCATGGCACAATCGAGATCCTCAGAGTTATGGGGACTCCTGGAATGAAATTGCCCGACCTCAAGTACACGGGCATGATATTAATTGTGCAGCTATCATTCAAGGAAAAGGAAACCATCGTTTTGTAAGTGGAGCAGAGGAGAAAGTTGCCAGAGTGTTTGAAGCCCCTTTGTCCTTCTTAAAGACTCTGCATTATGCTACTTCAGAACAATCAAGTTTTCCTGAAGATGTCCAAGCAGATGTTCAGGTCCTGGGTGCCAATATGTCTGCTCTTGGTCTATCACAGAAACCTATATATGTAAATGGTTAGTCTCATAAATCATACGTGCATTCCAACGGAGATATCATGTACCCTTTTTTTCTGATTTAACATAATTTTACTTTTTTGATAAATAAATGATTTAGATTTTATAGAGGTTTCTTTTATAAAGACAAAAACCTTGCGAGTATACAGCTAGTTATCTAGTTTGGATATCCTATGTGCCATTTTAGATGCTTGTGCCTTGAGAAACTTGTAGATGCAGCTGTCCTAGCCAAGCTGTCTGTGGACAGAGCAGTTGAATCTGATTTTCACATTGAACAACTGCCTGTGAGCACAATTATTTTGCAACATTAATACTCTCCTTATCGCTCTTGTTGTGTATCCTATTGATGGTGAAATTTCTTGCTAATTGTAATGACCTAAGTTTATCTCCATCAGTTTGTGTGCATGAACTTGTATAAGCAAATTATTTGACAGTAACGTTTTCCCTTTCAGCAACTCATGAGATCCAAGAGAATCTCGGAAATGATGGTCTTGACACTCTTGAATCTGTTCCTGATGCTGTTCCAGTCGCTTTAACTGAACCTCCTATTGAGGATCAACTTGCATGGCATACACTATGGCCAGAATCACACAAACTCTATGGACATGGAAATGAACTGTTTTCCTTATGCTGTGATCATGAGGGAAAGCTTGTTGCTTCATCATGTAAGGTACATGTCTTTCTTTCCATATGGGTCACTAGAAATTTAATTCTGATGAATTTGGTAGGGTGGATTGTGTTTTGATGTAATCCTGCTCTCATTTATGTTTTGAATTAACCTCTCTTTTCACGTTGATTGTTAAACCACAATGTGGGTGCTTTTATCATGTCTTGTTTTGGGACATTGTTATGAAAAGTTCACTTTGGGGAAAACTCTGAGAAGCAGGCAGTTATTTCTTGATGATAAGGTTGTATAGGGTGGATCTTGTTAGTCATTGGGGAAAGAAATTTTTGGAGGAATAATAAAATAGGATGGTCTTACAAAAATAATTAGTAATTGCCACCATGGAGAGAAATAGTTATTGATATGGATACGTCAATATGTAAAATTGGTAAAAAGAAAATAGTTTCTTGTCCCCTTATTTAGTCTAAAATATATGCATGTTTGTAGAAGTCCAAAGCCCCTAAGTTCATGGATAAATAGGATAAAGAGGAGAGGAAAAAGTATAAAAAATATCAACTACGTGTATCTGTAAAAAAATTCACTGATTTTGGACAAAGAACCATATAATGGAAAATATTGTGTGCAGTTCAAAATTGAGAAGATAAGTTTTACTAATGTGCATCTAGTTTTTTAAGTTCATTCTATACATTTTTCGTATTGCTCTATAGATGTTTCTTGTTATTAACCTTTAGTTTGAGTGCTCGAGTAATTTGGTTGAGGATTTAGAGTTCTTTTGCTTGAGTAAGTAGGTTGAGGCTTTAGGGTTCCTTCAAAATATACTGTCGTCTTTAGGATGAACTAAATACAATATTTTATACACAATTAAGGTTGTTTCTTATGGTCACTGATGTATATATACTATAAAGTGATTGTTTATATTTTTATCATTAAATTTATATATAGTCTTGTTTGTACAAATAAAAATCACGTCATAGACTCATAGTTATCTTTTTCCCATTGAACATTGGGGTCATAAAAGTAATTGTTGCTTCCTTTTTCTATTAAATTATCTGTGGTTAATGGTACAAGTAATACATACCGCATCTTGCAATTTCCCCAAATTTTTTTTTTAAATGAGAAACTAATTGGAAACATCTTAGTAGTAAGTTCTGGAATCTCTAAATATACCCTAAAACAACATGCATAGTTGAAATTTAGTAGGATAGTTTGGTATGTTGGAGTTGTAAATGTTCTTGAATCAAGAATGCTATATGACATTGCTTTAGCAGTGCCGAAGTGATAAACCGTTAAATTTAAGTCCTTTTTTAATTGTTTCTTATACTACGCCTGCAGGCCCAATCAGCAACAGTAGCAGAAATATGGTTATGGCAAGTGGGTTCATGGAAAGCTGTTGGTCGCTTGCAGTCTCACAGCTTAACAGTCACACAGATGGAGTTCTCTCATGATGACAATCTTCTTTTGGCAGTCTCAAGGGATCGCCAGTTCTCCATTTTCAAAATCAATAGAGCAGGTACTCAGAAATCTACTAATTGTGTTATAATACTGTTTCATTTAAGTACTCGATCTAGTTGGTCTAATTTCGAATGAAGTCCATGTAAGTATATTTGTTGTCTTGTAAAAGGCAACTGTTGCTAAAGTTGTCCCAGAAATTACTTCTTTAGCTTGTTTACTTTTCTAGCAAACTAATCATTAAATGGGGAGGCAGGAGAAAACTGTTAACCTACATCTTTTTGCATACTTTCGGGGAATTAGAAATTTAAGGCTGAAGACTTTTGCGTTGATTGAATTCCTCAATCATGTTTATATCCGGTTAAATTTTGAGATTAAATCATCTCGTTTCTATCTGTAGGCAATGATGAAATTGATTACAAGCTTGTAGCTCGGCAGGAGGCTCATAAAAGAATAATATGGGCATGTTCGTGGAACCCTTTTGGTCATGAATTTGCGACAGGTTCTAGGGACAAGACAGTGAAGATCTGGGGTGTGGAGAAAACATCTTCGGTTAAGCCACTTTTAACTTTACCGCAGTTCGACAGTAGTGTCACTGCCCTGTCTTGGGTTGGTCTTGACCGACAAAGAAATGATGGGCTTCTTGCAGTGGGAATGGAGAGTGGGCTCCTTCAAATTTGGAGCCTTCATGTTGAAAGAAGTGATGATAGCATTCCAACACCAGGTGTGGCCACTGCTCAGATCATACGGCTTGATCCTTTCATGTGTCATGTTTCTGCAGTTAACCGTTTGGCGTGGAAGAACCCTGAGAACAATGAATATAGCACAAACCTGCAGCTTGCTTCTTGCGGAGCTGATCATTGTGTGAGGTTGTATGAGGTAATCGTTCACTAATCTGATTAACTACGGTGTACTATAACCATTTTTTTCCCCTCAAATCAAATCCATTCATAGTCGCCCATTTGGGGGGACAACGCAGTGCCTTTTTGGGTGGAGTGAAATGTAAACGCGGATTAACCTTTCAGAACGTGTATTGTATGTAGTCTTGAAATAAAAAACAAAATATGAAGTCTAGTCTACAAAGCGAAAATAGGAACTTTCTTACTAGACTTTCCCTTTTAGAGTACATGTAATCTTATGATAAAAACAAAAAAATCTTTCACTACCGTTTGAGTCTTGGATTTTCTTTTGGGTAACTTTTACCCTCTGGACCCAAAGGTTGGGATGAATACAAGTACGTCACTCAAAGCTAGCTTTGGAACATGGCAGAAGGATTGACAACAATTTTACTAATTTTAGACTAGTTAAAACTGGGAACAGACGCATTCCATGATCATCACCTTGGCCCAGATAACATGGAAGGTAAAACTGTTGTAGCAAAACACTCCCCAACTTCTGGTGTTATTTCATTTAGGAAATCTTCATCCATATCAATTACAACATCAACTGAACCCTCAAAAACCTTCACAACTGCGGACATGGAAGGCCTCCTGGCATAATCAGTTTGTAAGCACCACGCAGCAACCTTCATCATCTCTACGACTTCAACGGCGTTCAACTGCATATCATCGCTGCACTTATCAACTAAATCCAAGAGTTGTCCTTCCTCTTGCTTTCTTCCAAAAAGTTTCAATAAATGCCTATCTTCTTCTTGTTGAGATCCATCGATGTTTCGCCGCCCGCACAGAACTTCTAGGACTATAATACCAAAGCTATAGACATCTACTTTCTCAGTTATGACTAAGCTTAACCATTCAGGAGCCATATAACCTGGGGTTCCCCTCATACTTGTAACAACTTGACTTTGATCTTTTTCAATTAGCTTAGATAATCCAAAATCCGAAACTTTAGCATTAAAATTCTCATCTAAAAGGATATTTTGAGGTTTGATATCTAAGTGAATTATCTTTCGGTTGCAGTCTTCATGAAGATAAGTAAGTCCTTTGGCTATATCTAAAATGATCTTCTTTCTAACTTGCCAATCAAGTGAAAGATCCTGATTTTTATTAAAGATCCATCGGTCTAATGATCCATTAGCCATGTACTCGTAAACTAAAAGCCTATTGAATTTTTCAGCACAAAATCCAACCAAACTTACCAGATTGAAATGGTGGATGCTTCCAATCGTCTGAACTTCAGCTACGAAGGACTTGTTAACTGGACCAATGCCAAAAAGATGTTTCACTGCAACTTGAGAACCCGAAGGCAGTGTTCCTTGAGAAACAGACCCAAATCCGCCTTCACCAAGCTTGTTGCTAAAATTCTTGGTGATGTTCTTCAACTCTTCATAAGAAAACCTCGTTGGCATTCCTAACATGTTGTCGAGATGATCTTCCTCAACTTCTTGGAACCGATTTCTAGATCTTAGAAAAAAGAAAGCCCCTAAAACAACTAGACCAAGTAAACCGCATAGAAGTAGGTAAAAAAAAGCATCAAAAATTGAGCCCGCAATAACTGCTGTGATCAGTAGAATCAAAATCAGTAGCGAGTAGCTACGGATATTCCCATACATGAACATTGCTCTCTAAGAGGGGGCAATGGCTTTCCAGGGAAGAGAGAACTTGCTGCAATAATGGCATCAAACTTGATAAACTAAATAGTTCATTGTTTTTTTCTTCTAAGAAATCACCGAGAAAGAGCAGAAAAGTAAATAAGAAATTGTTTTAAGAAATCACCATGGGAACAATTCTCATGACAACCCCTTGGATCAATGAGAAAGAGTGGCAACCATTGATCATGCCAACTCAGCATGTAATGAGACCGATTACTACTAAAGGAGACTAACTTTTCCTTAAAAACGTGTGGACTAGAATACAATTTCTTCCATAAGTTGGCTCCCAATATATCTCTCATAATCAGGTTCCAAATTCCCTGGGGGTGACTATCCAATTGGATTAATCCAGGATTCTGACCTGTTGTCAAATTTACCATGAAGTCTGCCACCCAATTTGCTTCTCGATAAGCATGTTTGATTCACAAACTTTATTTGTCTTATTGGATGAGTAATCTATTAGGTTTGGATTTCATTATAGGTTCTTATAATATATATATTTATTAATGCCTAGAACTACTTATAATACTTCCCTAATCCTTAAATAGGAGGATAATGCACTTCAGTGCACTCGAACTTACGTCTTCTTGCACTGGCAACAATGTTAATACTAATCGAGTTAAGACTTAATCGACCACTGTTTCAAAACTATGTTGCATTCAGTGTTGAAATATAAGATTCAAAACCAAAAATGTAACGGTCTTATAATCAAATTAAGCTCCAATTATTTGATTTTACTTCAAACTCACCTCAAGCTTCTATCATAGTTTTCAATCCGATTCCAACGAGGTTTTGAGCAACAAATCTTGCATCAAGCTTCAGCTTCTCGTTATTGAAGCTTTAGCTAGCCCAATTATTGGCCTACTACAAACTCCATGACCAATAGAAATAAATTACAGCTCATTATATTCCCCAAATGGAGTGTTAATCCTAACGTTATTAAATTGTGATCTCGAATCATCGCATTATCTCGAAATATAGGTTAACAAAATTTAATTCGATTTGAAAAAATCGATTTTTTTTAAATTTTGAGTTAATTGAATTGAGTTATTCGATTTTTTTGAGTCAACTCGAATAAGTAATTTAGTTTTTCAAATTGAGTTAAATTTTACAATTTGAATAATTTAAACAACATATTAGTGTAAATATCCGTTCAAAAAATGAGCAAATTGGTTTCTTCAATAAGAATTACAAAAAAATTCAAAAAATTTATAAAAAAATTATAAAAATTTTCAAAAATTCTAAAGTATATATATAAAAACGTTTAAAATTTCAAAAAAGAAATAAAAAATAATAATTTTAAAAACCTAAACAAGTAAATTACCAAATCAAGTTTATTATACTACAATATTTTTTTTCTCTTATTTTGGTTTGAAAGAGTTTTCAAATATATATGATTTCAAATTTATGTGTTTTATCATGAAATTAGTTATATTGTAACAAAATTTTAATTAGACATAATTAATTTTTTTAATTCAAATCAAACAATTTCACTCCATAAGATTCAAATTTCATTTCACTTGATTCGAATAAAAAAAATTCAAATCGAATTAAGATGATAAATTAAGACTCATTAACTATTGTTAAACTAGCTTTATTTGATAATTGTTTTGATATAACAAACAAAAATGTTTTTAAATAAAAATTTATTTTTGAACAAAGAATTTATAAAGTTTAAAGTATAAAAATTATTTCAAGACTTCTAAAACATCTTAGAAAATGTTTTTAACACTTAGATTATTTTTAACAAAGTTCAAAAATAATTTTAAACTCTTGAACTTGATTGAAACAATTTTAAATCAATTGAAAAACTGCTCCCGACAAAAAGTATCGATATTTTCCAAAAAAATATCCATACTGATATGATTTTTATCGATACCATATTTTTTATCGATACTAAAGTTGCTCATTGACTTGAATAATAAATTGAACAAAAGCAATACGTATCGATACTTTTCAAAATATATCAATACATATTGAATTTTATTGATAACACTTTTACATTTTGTTTTTATGATTTTTCAAACAATGAAAAACAATATCGATACCTTTTACCAGTTATCGATAAATCATCTTTGGTATCGTTGTAAACTAACTTTAGTGGTCATTGAATCAAAGATTAAATGCTATTGGTATCGATACTCGTAGAAAAAGTATCGATACATTTTGTTGCAGGTGAATTAAATGCATTGATATTTTCATCCCAATGACTTTATTAACTTCCACAACAACCCCAAAAGTTGAAAATGAATTAGAGGGTATAAATAACATATTCCAAAGGTCTTAGAACAACAAGAAAGCATATTCAAGCAAAGAGATCAAGTCAAAATGACCTTTGTGCCAAATATTTTCATACTTTTGTTTCATACACTTGTGAGCTTCATTGCTATTCTATTAGTTGTTTGTATCTGTATCTGTATCTGCATTCGCTCTAATTTTTCCAGCCTTTGTTCCATTTCTCTAGTCATTGCTTGGATACCGTAAGGGTGTTTGGTTGGTTGGTTTTCCAAATTAGCTGAAATAAATTTACTCAATTAGACTCTTTCAATGGATTTATGCATGCGATGTCATGTAATGCAAATGCATGAAATGAATGCCTAAAGAGACGTTGATTCTGATTCAATTACATTTAGAAAACTTTACTAGAAGGCAAATTTCTTTACATAAAGCGGATATATGTACGGCCTCTCCCTTATATTCCAAGAACAACATCGATCTTTTTATTCATCTGCATGTTTGGGATAATCTTGCCAATTTCCAATAGATGCCACTGCTAGCTCATTTTCTTGATCTTGGTTGCGATCCATAATCTGCCTATCTTCATAAGGCTCGACAGCTTCTTTGGAACGTCGAAGGCTCTTAGACAATCGCCTTGAATCCTCAAGCCACGAAGCAAGGTCACGAACTCTTCCATCGCTCTTCTTGTGTTTCTCAGAATATATTCAGGCAACAATATTGTTTTCCACTTTATCAAGGAATCCGTATTCCATGACAAGCTTTCTAATTTAGTAATTGGATTTGAATCAATATCTCTTTCCTAAGATGCAAATGCAATGCAATCATAATCAAAACAAAATAAGATGGGTTAGTACAAAAGAGAAGCAAACAAGGAAAACAAAAGTACCTAGACAGGTGACTACTAGGGGTTTGGAGTGGACCTACCTAGGACGGGTTCCTAAGGTCTCCTATATGTGGTTTAGCTCTAGAGTCAAGGTACCCAAACCAGCAAATTCCTCGATCCTCACCCATTATAGGCTCAAATAGGGTCTTAAGGTATAAATTATATATATGTAAAAATAAGTTTCCTTTTAAAAATATAAACACGTTTAAAATAAGGCTTAGAGTTAACAATTATAAAGATATGAAAACAATAATATATACTAAAAAAATAATTTATTATGAACTATATGTGAAAATAAATAATGTTACATGAAAGCTTTATCGTATAAAATTTTTAGACATGACAATGTATAAAGAAAAATTTATAATTAAATAAAAAATATTTACAAGTTATAAAGAAATATATAAAATAATATATGGTAAGATCACATAACGAATTTTAAAGTTTTAACGCATAATAAGTTTTAAAATACAGATACACAATAAATCCAAAATAATAACATAAAATGAGCCTAGAATGATAACATAGAATAAATTCATACCACTAACAATACACCATACTTTAAAGAAAAATAATGCATAAAATTTAAAATGCTTATGATAATTGTACATACAGTATAGAAATGTATATAAAGAACAAACATATAAACAGCTATACAATGATATCGACGATAATAGTAATAATAATAATAATAATAATAATAATAATAATAATAATAATAATAAAATAAAACACAAAAAAGATTAAATTGCAACTTGAACAGAATTAGTCGGGAAATAACATAAATAAAACAAAATAAGGGCCAATGTGCAATGCGCGAATAACATGGAGGACTAGTCAGAAATATCCCCCGCCCTCTCAAAACGCAACGTTGCATTGGATTAAAATGAAACAAAAGTAAAATAAGAGATTAAATTCAAAAAGAAATAAAAGGACTGGATTGAAGCGCCCTTGAAAAGCGGAAGGGCCAGACTTGCAAATATCCCTCCCCATGCCAGAACCCGCGGATCTAGCCGCATCTGGGTCGGGTTATCGGGTCAGATGCTAATACGACACCGTTTTGGAGCCACTAAATCTAGCCCCAAATGGTGTCGTTTTGAACATTATTAAAGGCCTCTTAAAAACCCTAAAAAGAACTTAAGAATCAGGAGACCTTTCCTTCTACTCTTAGTTGCCTCACAAGCCCGAAATCTCGCTATTATCAACTCTGATTTGGAACGGAGCAAGCAGCGGTTCCGACGGCATGCTCACAGGTAAGATTCCCCTCTTTTCTTTTTTGTTTCATGTGTATATGAAAGAAGAGCAAGAACAGAACGAAAAAAAGAAAAAAAAACTTCGAAAATCACCTTCAAAGACTGTTTTCTATTGCTATTTCTTTCAATCGTTTTTCAATACAATATTCATAGCCCCCCCTTTTTTGTAATCGCAATCGGTTTATATACCGAAAAGATACAGAGTAAAAATAAAAATAAAAAATCAAATTTCCTTCATTTTTGCTCTTTTTTGTTTTCTTCCTCTTTTTCTCTGCCTCTTTGTGTGCTATTGGTTTTCTGCAGGTGTACGGAGGTCGTACGGTGACGTGGAGGGCAGTGCACGTGCCAGGGAAGGTCCTGGTGGCTGCGGCGCTGGAGGCTCGTGTGTGGGGAAACGGCGCTGGGACCTTTTAGGGTTCCCAGCTTCTGATTTTGCGTTAGGCCGCTTCGTGGTTGGGCTAGGGTCTGGGCAAATTGGGTTTAGATTTTAATGGGCCTTAGTGGGTTAGCATTTAAGCATTTGGGCCACTGTATTGGGTATAGGTTTGGTAGGTTAAAACTATTTGGGCCACGTTGGGCCTATGTATTTGGACTTTAAATATTGAATTTTATTTATTCAACTCAGCCCGAGCAATAATTGGGCATTACAGTAATTTCTCTCAATTAAAATTTCCCCATTTAGAATGTTTCTCAAAATTATAAATATATAAGGCTTACAACAAAATGAAACTCGCGTTACCAATTGGTATTAATTAAATATTAATTAAAAATATTAATCAAATGATTTGGTATTAATAATTTTATTGAATATATGATCAATATTCGTAGGTTAAATTATATATGTCGTTTTTTTTAATATTTATGAGAATACATCGATTTTAGAGAGAGAAAACTGAAAACATGTTATTTTTATTTAATATTAACAATTTAGTTCTTTTAGTTGAATGATTAAATATTAGTGTTTTGTTTTAAGTCTCGAGTTCGATTATTCTCTTACTTATATATTTTATTTTTTATTAATGTATTTTTCAAAATTTTTTTATTTTTAATTAATATTTTGACATATTAGCTCTTTTGGTTAGATAATTGTAATTTAGTCTTGGGTTCTAGGTTCAATTCCTCTTATAACTATTTTAAAATGTATTTTTTTTATTTCATGTTGTTTCTAGCTTTTATTTTTTTTATTTTTAATTAATGCTTATAATTAATAAATATAATTTTTCAAGTTTTTTTATTTTTAATTAATAACTCTTTTATTTATAAAATCAAATAATTATTGCAAATGTCATTATTTTTAGTAAATATAATTTTTATATGTGTAATATTTATTTTTCAATCCATATCACGAGTTTAGTAAATTTTAGTATTATATATATATATATTTTTTTTTGTGTATTTGAAATATTTCACATATAAAAACAATTGAAATATCATACCCACAATGTAGATGAAAACACAATGATATTTGAAATATTTTACATATAAGAATAATAATGATATTTGAAATAATTATTTGATTTTATAATTTTAGAAATCACCAAATCCCACAATATAGGTGGAGAAAATAAATATTTAACATATAAATATTATATATAAAGAAAAATATATCAAAAGAATTAGTTGATGTTTCTAAAAAATAATAACATATTTATTATTTGATTTTTATAAATAAAAAATTTATCAATCAAGAAACTTGAAAGCAATATATTTATTAATTATAAACTTTAATTTAAAAAGAACTTGAAACAATATGAAATAAAAAATACCTGTTAAAATGCTTACAAGAGGAATTAAACCTAAAACTTAAGTATGCAATCACAATTATTTAACCATCTAATCAAATGAGTTAATTTGTTAAAAATATTAATTAAAGACAAAAAAAGCCTAAAACAACTGTACGGGCCCAATTTTACCCGGGCCTTAGATACCAAACACCAAACACAGAACACAAAACATAAACCAATTTAAAACAAAATCCCTAAGCCCAATTACAGATCCAACCATGGCCTAAACTTAAAACAATTTCAGCAAAAATCAAACCCTAGTCCCAGCCTCCACGCCGCTCCTCCTCGGGCGCGACGCCCACGCCTCGTCCCAAGGCCTACCTGGCCACCTTGCACCAAAATGGCAAAAAGCCGAAACCTTCGCCTCCGTTGACTTCACCAGTACCTGCAAACAAAGCAAAAAAGGAGAACAACAGCAGCAACAACAGCGATATTGGACAGAAACGATAAAAATAAAATAGGAAATAGAATAGATTTTTAGGATTATCTTTTGGCTATAAAAGCCACCAAAATCTGTATTCAAAAGAAGGGAAGAACTCGAATGAAAAGCAGATCAAAGAAGAAAAATTGAAAAGGTTGACTCCAATGTTCTTCTTCTTTCTCTGTTCTTAATTTTTTTATATTCTTCTATTTTCTGTTGTTTGCCTTTTTTTTACTACTCTTAAAAACTAAAAACAAAACGAAAAAGAAAAGAAAGGGGATACCTACCGGTCTCGAAAGCCCGTCGCCGGAGACCACCTTCGGCGTTGGAATCGGACTAAAAGGGGGTACGAAAAACCCCTCCTTTTTCGACTTTTCGGGACTAAAAGGGTATATTTTAGAGGGGATCGAGATCGGGGTTCTAAAAACCCGACTTTTGGGTACCCCGGCCACCGTCCGCGGTGGAACTGGCGGCGGTTTCTCGCCGGATTCTGGGGAACGCCCGAAGGAGACAGAGAAAAGGGGGATTTCATTTTTCTCTTTTGAGTTAAAACAAAAAATAAAAACAAAAAATAAAGAACTTTTTGATTTAAATAACCTTTTTTTGAAACGACGCCGTTTTGCCTTAGGGCCTCCTGCCCGCGCGCTTACCCGACCCGCAACCCAGGATCCGCGTATTTCCATATTAATGGGATATTATCGCGTAAGTTCCTTCCGCTTTTGCGCTTTAATGCAATATGTCCCTTTTTTGCTTCTTTAATTCGGCTGCATAATTTTATTTATGTTTCATTTCAGCCCGTGTCAAAACGCTTCGTGTAGGGCCTGGGATATTTTCCAAATCGATCCCCTGGGCTTCGCGCGCGTTATAAATCAGTCCCCTTTTTATTTTCCATGTTAAAATTCGCCTAGTATTTTTTTTTTACTTCGATTTAGTCCATGATTTAGCTTATTTAGTTTATTATTATTATTATTATTAGTGTTATTATCATTATTATTACTATTATTAACTATTATTAATTTTATTTTCCTTTTATTTATTTGTTACTACTATATTAATTAGTAATATATTATTTTTAGCTTCATTTTTATTCTATATATACATACATATACACCTATACATGTACATATTTTTTATAACTTGTTTATATATATGTATACGTACATACTTATATATTCTATATATTTTTAATTTACATACAATCTATATATATGTATTTATATACATTTTACGAATATATATACATACTTACATGTTTTATAAACTTTATATACATACACATGTATATACACGCTTACATAAACTTTATAAATTTAATATATATATATGTTTTTCATATTTTCATAATTTTATATATATACATATATATTTCCCTTGTATGTACATACATATTTTCATATTTTATAATTTTCATATATCTTCCTTTATTTTTGTGTTCATTTATGTATTTATTTATATGCCCATTATTTTGCTTTAATTTATTTATTCATTTGCTATGGTATATGCATGATTGATTTATTTTATCATTTGTTTTTGTTCCTTTTTATTATTCACATTATCATGTTTATTATTCCATCATGCATATAAATATCATATTTCAAAAAAAAAAGAGAAAATATTTCTAATTGAGGCAATATTTAGCGTTTGGGAAATTCGAGAAAACGTGCCCTAAGGTGCTGGGTGTCGATTTTTCTCGTTCAACAAAATAGTTAAATATCCTTTTAAAATTTTAAAATAAGGCAATGTTTTGCGTTTGGAAATTCGAGGAAACATGCCCTAAGGTGTTGGGTGTCGATTTTTCTCATTCAACCAAATGGCTTAATATCCTTTTAAAACTTTTCACATAAGGCACCTGGGTGTCGATTTTTCTCGTTCAACCAAATGGCTAAATATCCTTTTAAAAATTTTTTCGAAATAAGGCAATGTTTTGTATTTGGGAAATTCGAGAGAACGTGCCCTAAGGTGTTGGGTGTCGATTTTTATCATTTAACCAAATAGCCAAATATCCTCTTGAATTTCAATCCATATCATCCGAGTTTTTTTAGGATCGTATTTTTAACTTCATTAAAGTTTTCAATTTTTCGACACTAAGACATTAAGTAATCAACTCGGTACCAATTTTGGGCATATCAAGGGTGCTAATCCTTCCTCGTGCGTAACCGACTCCCGAACTCGTTTTTCTGAATTTCGTGGACCAAAATCGTTGTTTTAGTAAAATTAAATCGTTTATTAAAAACAACCACTTTTCAAGGTGATCCGATCACACCTTATCAAAAAAAGGATTGGTGGCGACTCCCGTTTTTGTTTCATTTTTCAAAACCCAAGTCGACCCCATTTTCAATCAAAAAATGGTGTCAATAGCTTGGCGACTCCACTGGGGACTTTTTTTTTCAAAATAAGTGAGTCGAGCCATGAGTTGATTATTTTTTGTCTTTTTGTCGAAAATTGAAAACTTGGTTTAAATGTACGATCCTTTCATTGCATTTCATCGGCCTCTATTACAATTTTCATTATTGTGGTTTATGATAGCTGTGTTGGCTTAAATTTTGACATCTTTCTGCATGTTGCATTGCATGACCGTTGGTCGCACCTTTTAAGTGGGAGTGAGAAACTACTCCTTCGTGAGGTTTTTACCTCCGTGCAGGATAGTGGATCGCTTTCGGAATACATTCGTACCTATGTCTTCGTGAGATTTTCATCTCTATGCAGCCATAGGGAAATGTATTCCCCTGGACCGAACTCGATCCATATGAGCCTATAATGGGTGAAGATCGAGGAATCCGCTGGTTTGGGTACCCTTACTTTAGAACCAAACCACATGTAGTGAACCCTAGGAACCCAGCCTAGATAGAACTACTTCAAACCCATAGTAGATATCCAAATAGGTGCTCTATTATTTCTTGCTTGTATCGGATTTTAATTTTGATACTAACTTATTTTGTTTTGATTGCATGGCATTTTGTCTGCATGGCATTTCATTATAAAAGGCGTTGATTCACATTCGGTTACTAGATAGAAAAGCCAATCATGGAAAGTGAATTTCTTAGCAAGGTGGAAGATAATGCAGTTATCCGAATATGGTCAGAAAAGTCACAACTTGAGAAAGGTGATAGTCTGACAATGGGGTATGCATCAGAGTTATGGGATTACACCAGCATCAATGTAACTCAGAACAATTTTCAGGAGTTGAAGAAATTTGGGCTCAATGGGATGATGAAGTCAAACAATTGTTTTACTATAATTATGGTGATTTACCCTACTTGCTTGACATCAATGTAGATGAACATTTATTTCGAGCTCTGGCCCAATTTTGGAATTCTGCTTATAGCTGCTTCACATTTGGAGAGATAGACATGGTGCCTACTGTGGAGGAGTATACAACTTTACTTCGTTGTCCAAGAATCCAAGTGGATAAAGTTTATTCTAGAACTGCTAATGTTTCGACTTTTACAAAGAAGTTAACGAGAATTACCGGAATGAGTGAGCAATGGGTCACCGCACGAATCAAACAAAAGGGAGAAAATAGATGTATCCCTTAGAGAAGTTTGCGAGATCAGATTTTGGCACACCCGGATACGAAGAAAAAGGTTGATGTTTTTGCTTTGAGTATGTATGGGTTGGTTATTTTTCCTAAAGCGTTGGGGCATATAGACGAAGCTGTTATAGATTTGTTTGATCAACTTGATAGGAGGGTCACACCCGTTCCAGCAATTTTGGCCGAAACGTTTAGGTCTTTGAGTGCATGTCGAAGAATGGGGGAGGGAAGATTCGTTGGTTGTGCACAACTCCTGTTGGTTTGGTTTCACAGCCACTTCTGGAAGGTGGATAAGATTTCTTATCAAGTTTTCTTAGAAAATTACTCGCCTTTGAAGGAATTAGCAGCGACACCAAGACGTAATGACATCACGGAGGAAAAGTGGATGACGATCCTTTATAATCTACGAGATGAAGATGTTGATTGGAGAGCTTTTTGGATAGTGCCCGACGAGATTTTGTACCGATGTGGGGACTTTGACTGGGTCCCTTTGCTTGGAATTTGGGGAGCTGTCGGATATGCACCTTTGACGGATAGGTCAAGGCAGTTCGTACCGGCAACACAAGGGCTAGCCGAGTGTGAGTTTTCTTATAAAGGTAATAACTACAGGGGAAAGATTCGAGAGATGTCTAACGCTTGGAAGTGAATTCACCAGATGAAAAGAATTGTCGTAGGAGCAACTACAACTCCCGAATATCACGGGTGGCGAAGTAAGAGGATCGATGATAACATCCCAAAGCCAAGAGAAGAATGTGGTCGTCCTATAGAAGAACATTTACGAGTAGCCCCTTCAGAATTAGAGATCATCAAGCAAGACTTCGAAAAAAGAAGTTCAGAGTTTGGAAAGAGGATAGAACAGCTAGAAGAGGAAAAGATGCGTTTTGCACTAGATGTTGATATCTACAAGTTGGAAGCTGAAAAGTTAAGAAAATGAAAAAACAAGGCAGAAGATGATTTAGATAGTTTAAAAACGGATTATAAGAGGCTGCGATTGTCAATGCGAACTGCGGGTTTGGGGAAAACATCGGAATAATGGAAACAAGAGATCGAGGAAGAAAAGACCAAAGCTGATCAGTGGGAGAAGAAATTTCAAGGTGCCCGAGCTCGAGAGGGCGCCTTGGAGAAAAGTTTAATAGAATGCCAAAATGAAGAAGCAAGATTGAAAGATCGGGTAGCGGAGTTAGAAAGGTCGCTTCACTTGTGCCGTAGTCGCAACTCTGTGATCGAGTTAAAAGCAAGTTTGAATAAGATTGAAGAATTGAAGAAAAAAATAGGAGAACTTGAAGACGCACTGCAAAGCTCTGAATCGCGAGAGGAACTTCTTCAAAGGCGTAACGAACAATGCCAAGAGCAGCTCCTCCATTCTTAAAATCAGATTAGAGATAGGGATTACGTGATGGGTGAAGCTATATCTCAAATTCGGGAAGTAGCTGATCATTTGTAAGCTTTAGCAGTTCAGGCCGATGTATTGAGTTTGAAATATGAATCGGAATCAAGTCGGGGTCGAGAGTTAGCTTGGCTCCTTAGGAGAGTTAAGGCTTTGAGCATAAAGGCAAAGCCGTATATGTAATCCACTTTATGTAAAAGAAATTTATTTTCTAGTTGAATTTTTTCTAATGAAATTGAATTAGAATCAATGCCTCTTTCTGCATCCATTCATCCTCATTACATTTTATTATGCATTGAAGTTTCAAAAAGGGCCCTAATTAATTAAAATTATGACAATTATCCTGGAAACCAACAAAAACTTGCCAACTGAACATTGTTACAATACCCGTGCTCAGTCAAAAATTATGGATCAAAGGTTGGAAAAGCTAGAACGACTTCAAAAGGAAATGCAAGACCAGTTGCAAACGCAAATGAAAGAACAAATGGAAAAGATTCAGCATGATATGGCACAAAAGATGCAGGAGTCTCAAAATGATCTGATAACTAAGATGACGCAATTATTAAAGGGAGTAGATAAGGGGAAAGGTCCCGTGATTATTAATGAAGAAAAAAACAATGGTGAACCACTTTATCCTCCAGGTTTCACGCCTCCACATGCACAAGTTCAGACTGAGTCTCATCCGCGAAGGCCCTCTGTGTCGGTTAGGCCTAAGCAGTTCCAAGGCGATACCTCAATACCAATGAATTTTCAACCCGGAGCGGGCTCTAATCCCGGTGATAGCCCAAATAATATTGCTATCCTAGATCTTGATGAGATGGCTGAAAAGGACAAGGCGAAGGAGGAACTTCCAAAACAATTTGAGGAGAAATAGAAATGGATAGAAGAGAAGTTTAGGGCAATAGAAAGCATCGAAAGCTATCATGGAATAGATGCAAAAGATCTGAGCTTGGTTCCGGACTTGGTGTTACCTTACAAATTTAGAATGCCAGAATTCGAGAAATATAACAGGACCAGTTGCCCAGAAGCCCACATTACTATGTTTTGTAGAAGAATGACGGGGTATATTAATAATGATCAATTATTAATGCATTGCTTTCAAGAAAGTCTTACAGGAGCGGCATCAAAGTGGTACAATCAGCTGAGTCGAACCAAAATTGCTACTTGGAGGGATTTAGCACAGGCTTTCATGAGACAGTACAATCATGTCTTAGAAATGATGCCTGACAGGATAACTCTGTAGAATTTAGAGAAGAAATCGAATGAAAGCTTCAGAAAGTATGCGCAGAGGTGGAGAGAGGTGGCAGTTCAGGTGCAACCACCGCTTTTAGAAAAAGAGATGACGCTTTTTATTAATACATTAAAAGCCCCGTTCATCACTCACATGTTAGGAAGTGCTTTAAAGAATTTCTCGGATATAATCATGAATGGTGAGATGATCGAGCATGCCATCAAAAGTGGAAGAATAGATGGAGGAGAGAATAATAGGAGGGCAGCCCCGAGGAAAAGAGAAAATGAAGTGAATAATGTGAATGCCTACGGTAGGTCAATTACCGTGAATCAACCAAAGAAAGTGGTTGCTAATCAACCGGGATCATCAAGACAAGAGTCGGGAGCTAGGCAAACTACTGAAAAGCCCCAATTCACGCTAATCCCAATGTCATACAAGGAGTTGTATAAGACTTTATTCAATGCACATGTTGTTGCCCCTCGTTATTTGAATCCTCTACAGCCCCAGTATCCAAAATGGTATGACACGAACGCGCAATGTGATTATCATGTAGGAATTTCTGGGTACTCAATAGAAAATTGTACTGCTTTCAAGAAGGTAGTAGAAGGACTTATCAAGTTGGGTGTTGTCAAACTTGACGACTCACCTAACGCAGAAAATCCGTTACCTAATCACGCTAATAAAGGGGTGAATATGGTGAGCAAAGCTACGGGAGAAGAAGTCAAGACTGACATTGCCGAAGTAAAAACTCCATTGAGGCGGGTCTGGAAAGAAATGGCAAAAAGAGGGCTAGTTATCTCAAATTCTGAGGAGGGGCATGAGAGGGGAAAATATTGTGAATTCCACCATAAAACAGGGCACGAGATCCAAGAATGTGAAGGATTCAGGGCTTTGGTTCAAAGCATGATGGATAACAAGGAGATGAGGTTCTATGAAGATGTGGAAGAAATGAGGAACATATGCGCGACAGAGTCGGGAACAGATACTCCAAAAATAAATCATCCTGTGGTTACTATCTCGCGCCCTAAGAGTAATGAGGATAGGGCTCAAGTAACACCAAAAGTTGTAATTCAAAAACCATCAAATTTCTCATATAAGGATAGCAAAATGGTGCCGTAGAATTATGGATGCAATGTGACCATCTCGGGAAAAGAAGTGGAAAGAAATCAAGAAATAGGCTCTTACACGTGCAATGGGAAACGATATGACACTCAAGTAGAGTCGCCCAGGGAAGAGAATTGGAAGAAAGAACAGAGGAAAGGGAAGGCATCAGAAGTTGAGCCATTGGTTAGTGAACCAATAAAAGAAGAGGAGGCGAAGGAGTTTTTGAAGTTTCTGAAACATAGTGAGTACAGTGTTGTGGAGCAACTACACAAATAGCCAGCCCGTATTTCTTTCTTAGCTTTACTCCTTAGCTCAGAAGTACATCAGAATGCACTCTTGAAGGTATTAAATGAAACATATGTGGATGACGATATTTCGGTAAACAAGTTGGATTGGTTGGTTAATAATATAGGCGTTGACAATTTTATCTTCTTCAATGATGACGAAATACCATCCGGAGGATGGGGTTCTACTAAAGCATTGCACGTTACTGTCCGATGCAAAGGGTACACACTCTCGGGGGCCCTGGTTGATAATGAATCTGCACTGAATGTATTACCTCTATCCACTCTTAGTCGATTATCGGTGGACAGTTCACACATGAAAGCATGCCAGGGTATAGTAAGGGCATTTGATGGGACGGAAAAGAAGGTTATGGGGAGAATTGAGGAACCGTTAAGGATTGGCCCAATCACTTATGAGGTGGACTTCTTGGTAATGGATATTAAGCCGTTGTACAACTGTCTATTGGGAAGACCGTGGATACACTCAGCCGGGGCAGTACCTTCATCATTACATCAAAAGGTGAAGTTGGTATCGGAGGGTAGGTTGGTAATAATAGATGCATAGGAGGATATTATTGCAATGATGACTAGTGAGGCACCTTATGTGGACATCAACGATGAGGCACTGAAATGTTCTTTTCGGTCGTTAGAATTTGTGAACGCGATGTTTATTGCAGAGGGAAGCAGAATTCCAATACCGAAAATATCCAGGACCACCGAAATGGGGTTGCGATTGATGGTAGGAAGAGGAGCCTCACTAGGGAAAGGATTGGGAAAATATCTTCAGGGAAGGATTGAAGCTCCAGTGCTGAAGGAAAAGTTCAATAGTTTTGGCTTAAAATACAAGCCAGACATGAAACAGAAGAAGAAAGAAATAGAGAAAAGACAAGAGAAAAGAAGGGCGCGTTTGAGCGGATATGAAGCTAAGTGGGAGCCTTTAACCTTTCCCCACATATCTACATCTTTTGTGTCGGGAGGATTTATTCATTCTGAGTGTGGGGTGTCCAGTAACAAAGGCATTGAAGGAATGTTGGAAAATATTCACATCAACGCTATAGAAACAACGGAAAAAAGGGCCTTGTTGGAGATCTACCCATACGAGCCTGGGAGCGAGCTAAACAATTGGACTACCGAAGAAATCCCTGTAATCTTTAGGGCTTATTCAGAGTAATGCTCAGAATATTCCTGTTGTTTTTGGCCTAGAAACGATATGAAATCTTTTGTGAAATAGGCTTGGGCCTAAATATTATTATTTTAATGAAATACATATCTACATCCATCTCGATTAATCACTCTTTTTTTTCTTTCTATGCAAATACATATTTTCCATTTGGTTGATTGTCTTACAAATAATTCTTTCATTTGTAACTCTTTTGCACAAATATTTATTCATAAATTTATATATTCTTGGTATATTCTTTGATATGCAGTCATAGGTCCTCAGATATCAATGACATGAATGACGCTGCTTCAAACACGGGGCCTATTTTTGAGCAAGAAATGTGTTTGGAGGGATCTCACGACTTTGAAAATGATGAAGATTATGGTGCATCTCCGGACTTGTTAAGAATGGTGGAATAAGAGGATAAGCAGATCCTACCTCATAAGGAGTCATTAGAAATCGTGAGCCTAAAAGATGGAAAAGAGTTGGAAATTGGAACCGAAATCACCGCAGAGACAAAACAGAACCTCATTGAATTGCTCCGAGAGTTCAAAGATGTTTTCGCTTGGTCCTACCAAGATATGCCCGGGCTAAATACTAGCATTGTGGAACATCGTTTGCCCATAAAAGAAGATTGTAAACCAGTTCAGCAGAAGCTCAGAAGGATAAGACCTGATATTGTGTTGAAAATAAAAGAAGAAGTCAAAAAGCAATTTGGCGCTGGATTCTTATAAGAAATCAAATATTCAGAGTGGGTAGCAAACATCGTCCCTGTTGCCAAGAAAGATGGAAAAGTGCAAATGTGCGTGGATTACAGAGACCTGAACAAGGCTAGTCCAAAGGACAATTGTCCATTGCCTCACATTGATACTTTGGTAGATAATACGGCAGGCTACTCACTATTATCTTTCATGGATGGCTTTTCTGGTTACAATCAAATAAAGATGCACCCTGAAGATATGGGGAAAACAACATTCATTACTCTATGGGGAACATTTTGTTACAAAGTAATGCCCTTCGGATTGAAGAATGCGAGAGCAACATATCAAAAAGCTATGGTGACTTTGTTTCATGACATGATGCATAAGGAGATTGAAGTTTATGTTGATGATATGACCGCAAAGTCTAGAACTGAAAAAGAGCATATTCAAGTCTTGGAAAAGTTATTTTTGAGATTGAGGAAATTTCAGCTTAAGCTTAACCTGGCAAAATGCACGTTTGGAGCCAGATTAAGGAAGTTATTAGGCTTCATAGTTAGCAAAAAGGGGATTGAGGTGGACCCAGACAAAGTAAAGGCAATACGAGATTTACCTCCCCCGCGCACTCAGAAGGAAGTTCGAGGTTTCCTAAGGAGATTGAATTACATTACTCGATTCATTTCACAATTGACAGAGAAATGTGATCCAGTGTTCCGTCTCTTAAATAAACATAATCCGGGTGAATGGGATGAGGAATGTCAGAGGGCTTTCGATAAGATAAAGCAATACTTGGCTAACACTCTAGTACTATCGCCGCCAAGTCTAGATAGGCCATTGATACTGTATCTAACAGTGTTTGAGAATTCTATGGGATGCGTATTGGGCCAACATGATGAGACAGGAAAGAAAGAAAGGGCAATATACTATCTCAGTAAGAAATTTACTGATTGTGAAATGAGATACTCATCAATTGAGAAGTTGTGTTGTGCTTTAATCTGGGCAACCCGGAGACTAAGGCAGTATATGTTGTATCATACGACTTGGCTGATTTCAAAGTTGGATCCTTTGAAGTATATGATGGAATCAACTGCTTTAAACGGGAGAATGGCTAGATGGCAGATTCTGCTATCTGAGTTTGACATAGTTTATGTAAGTCAGAAGGCCGTAAAGGGAAGTGCGATAGCTGTCTTCTTGGCCAGTAGAGCTGTGGAAGACTATTGAGTCTTTGTATTTTGATTTTCCAAGTGAGGACCTGATGTATGTGGCGAGTATCGAATAAAATCCTCAAAAGGATAACGTATGGAGGTTAAATTTCGATGGAGCTTCGAATGCTACGGGTAATGGAATTGGGGCAGTCTTGGTATCCCCAAAGGGAGATCATTATCCTGTTGCTAGCAAGTTGGACTTCGATTGCACAAATAATATGGTAGAATATGAAGCATGTATTATGGGCATTCGTGCAGCCATTGAACGAAACATCAAAGTGCTAAGAGTATATGGGGATTCTGCATTGGTGATATACCAACTTAAAGGGGAATGAGAGACTAGGGACCCTAAGTTAATTGATTATAGAAAACTGGTCCTCAAATTGACTGATGAATTTGACAATATCACGTTCTATTATCTCCCACGAGAGGAAAACCAGATGGCTGATGCATTAGCTACTCTAGCTTCGATGATTCAGGTGAATAGACTTGAGATAATGAGGCCTATTCAGATGAGTATCTATGAGACCCCAACTCATTACTGCAACATTGAAGAGGAGGGGAAAGATGATTGTCCTTGGTATCAGAATATCCTACAATACGTGAAGAATCGGGGGTACCCTAATCAAGCAACAGAGAATGACAAAAGAACTCTGAGAAGAGCAGCCGTCGAATATGGCCTAGATAGGGAAATGTTATACAAAAGAAGGAAGGATCAGGTACTGTTAAGATGTGTAGATGCCGTGGAGGCCAAGAAAATTTTGGAGGAAGTACATGAGGGTATTTGTGGGACGCACGCCAATGGTTTTACGATGGCCAGACAGATCATGAGATTTGGGTACTATTGGCCCACCATGGAAGGAGATTGCATTAATTATGCCAAGAAATGCCACAAATGCCAAATTTACGGAGACAAAATACATGCGCCTCATTCACCTCTTCACGTCATGACCTCTCCTTGGCCGTTTTCCATGTGGGGTATGGATGTTATTGGGCCAATATCACCAAAGGCTTCTAATGGGCATCGCTTCATCTTCGTGGTCATTGATTACTTTACCAGGTGGGTGGAAGCTGCTTCATATGCAAATGTCACGAAGTCGGCAGTCAGCAAATTCTTGAAGAAAGAGATTATTTGTCGATATGGAGTGCCTGAGAAAATCATATCCGACAACGCGTTAAATTTGAATAATAGCACAATAGCTGAGGTTTGCAGCCAATTTAAAATCAAACATCATAACTCGTCGCCGTATCGTCCAAAAATGAATGGTGCAGTGGAGGCGGCCAATAAGAATATTAAAAGGATTGTGGGGAAAATGATTGAAACTTACAAGGATTGGCATGAGAAGTTACCATTTGCTTTCCTTGCCTACCGAACATCTGTTAGAACTTCTACCGGGGCAACATCTTTTTCTTTGGTATATGGAATGGAGGCGGTATTACCCATTGAAGTTGAAATCCCTTCTCTACGGGTGCTATCTGAACTACAGTTAGACGAAGCCGATTGGGTCCAATCTCGGTACGATCAGTTGAACCTAATAGAAGAAAAGAGGCTAAGAGTTATTCACCACGGGCAAATGTACCAGAAACGAATGATGCGAGCCTATAATAAAAAGGTCCACGCCATAGAGTTTCGAGATGGAGACTTGGTGCTAAAAAAGATTCTCCCCATGCAAAAAGATTCAAGAGGAAAATGGATGCCAAATTGGAAAAGTCCTTATGTTGTAAAGAAGGCCTTTTCTGGTGGGGCTTTGATCCTATGTGAGATAGATGGCAAAAGTTTTCCAAATCCTGTAAACGCAGACTCCGTCAAGAAATACTTCACTTGAAAGAAAAAAGGGAACCAAAGTGAAAACCCGTAAAGGGTGCTTTGCTTTCCAAAAAAAAAAACTTTGGACAAGCCAGGGTGAAAACCCGCAAAGGGCACCTTGAGACCAAAGGGGGCTTAAGTTGAAAACCCAGAAAGGGTGGCTCAAGTATTGATCGAATTGGGGCATAAGGTGATTTGAGCATATCAAATTTTGATCAGGGGCATGTGAAGATCTTACTTTACCCGAACTAACAAGAAAGGATATTCGACGTCTTGGAGCATTGACAGAGTATTGCGGATCTCCTAAACACATGTCAAACTCCGAATGGTCTTCAGAAAGCTTGTACTGAGAAATTCAAGCTGCAATAACTGGGGCACCTAGTTCTTATTCCATTTATATGTATATTCTTGAGAATACATTTTTTGCTTTTTGCTAAGATACACATTCTCAATCCACTTCTTTGTTATGTTTCTTTCACTATCTTCGATGTTTTATTTCTTTTAAGTTATGATCAGAACCAGCTTTATTCTTATTCATTATTATAACCTTTTTGCAAATATGTTGTATGGACTAATAAAACTTTCACAAAGGAAGTTTTGCATATTACTCTGAAAGGTTTCTAAATAATAAAGGAGCCTGAAGCAGGACTATTGTTTAGAACACACCAAATTTAAAGGTTGGAAATTTAGGAAGGAGTAGTCTAAATTTAGACTTTCTCTTTGGATTTTTGTTATCAAATGCGTTGATTGACAAAACGCCATGTTGGTGACAAAGCCTACACAAACAAGCAAGCAATGACCATCAGGCAATAGGAGGAGGTTACCTTGGAGAAGAGAGCCTTCATTTGCACATGAGTATGACACCTTGAGAATGGTGTAAGAAACCAGAACGATTTAGGTCCTGTATCCTTGATTTGTGATAAGATAGGATTGAAATAAAAGCCACATATTTTTACCATTAGATTGCAGTGGGAGAATGATGGCACAAATTGTGTGCCCTAATAGATTAAACTTTGAGGTTTACAGTGGGAGAAACTTGGATAAATGTTTCTTCAGAAAAGCCAGTCAAGCAAAAAGGGTGCTGTAACACGTCAGTCACAAATCCTTAATAAACTTTGAGTAATGATAACCTAAGTAGGATCATTCTCGGAAAAATAAAATTCTGCATTCATGCAAACACCATTCACATATGTCTAATTAGGAGCATTTGATTCATTTTGATCATGCCATCCTAATCACTAGGCATAATTAGGTTCATTATACAGGTCATATTCCCCAGAGAACAGGTCAGTGAATATTAAGGATCTTATCTCTCTGAAGTTACAGTAGAGTATATCGCATCAGGTCTTATCTCCCTGAGGTTACAGTGGAGTAGACCGAAGAATTTCAAATCTTATCTCCTCGAGATTACAGCGGAGCAGATCGAAGACACTATCCTATCTCCCTGAAGTTACAGTGGAGCGGATTAAAATAAAGGATCTTATCTCTCTGAAGTTACAGTAGAGTAGATCGTATCAGGTCTTATCTCCCTGAGGTTACACTGGAGTAGACCGAAGAATTTCAGATCTTATCTCCCCGAGATTATAGCGGAGCAGATCGAAGACACTATCCTATCTCCCTGAAGTTATAGTAGAGCGGATTAAAATAAAGGATCTTATCTCTCTGAAGTTACAGTGGAGTAGACCGATCAATTTCAGATCTTATCTCCCTGAAGTTACAGTGGAGCAGACTAAGACCACAAACATTGCCCCCCCTGAAGTTGCTGTGAAGAAGATTGAAGCTACAAGTCATTCTTTCTGAAGTGCAGTGGAGTGGATCAAAGCAACAAGACACAGTGGACTGGAACGAAGTTATTTGAAGAAGAGAAGCACCAAGAAGTCAAGACTCTATGAGACCGGGCAAAATTGGCCCTTTTGAAGTCTTTGCTCTGTTCTCGTTACACGATAACGAGCAAAGAGGGGCAGCTGTAACGGCCTAATTTTACCCGGGCCTTAGATACCAAACACCAAACACAGAACACAAAACATAAACAAATTTAAAACAAAATCCCTAAGCCCAATTACAGATCCAACCATGGCCCAAACTTAAAACAATTTCAGCAAAAATCAAACCCTAGTCCCAGCCTCCACGCCGCTCCTCCTCGGGCGCGACGCCCACGCCTCGTCCCAAGGCCTACCTGGCCACCTTGCACCAAAACGGCAAAAAGCCGAAACCTTCGCCTCCGTTGACTTCACCAATACCTGCAAACAAAGCAAAAAAGGAGAACAACAGCAACAACAGCAGCGATATTGGACAGAAACGATAAAAATAAAATAGGAAATAAAATAGATTTTTAGGATTATCTTTTGGCTATAAAAGCCACCAAAATCTGTATTCAAAAGAAGGGAAGAACTCGAATGAAAAGCAGATCAAAGAAGAAAAATTGAAAAGGTTGACTCCAATGTTCTTCTTCTTTCTCTGTTCTTAATTTTTTTATATTCTTCTATTTTCTGTTGTTTGCATTTTTTTACTACTCTTAAAAACTAAAAACAAAACGAAAAAGAAAAGAAAGGGGATACCTACCGGTCTCGAAAGCCCGTCGCCGGAGACCACCTTCGGCGTTGGAATCGGACTAAAAAGGGGTACGAAAAACCCCTCATTTTTTCGACTTTTCGGGACTAAAAGGGTATATTTTAGAGGGGATCGAGATCGGGGTTCTAAAAACCCGACTTTTGGGTACCCCGGCCACCATCCGCGGTGGAACTGGCGGCGGTTTCTCGCCGGATTCTGGGGAACGCCCGAAGGAGACAGAGAAAAGGGGGATTTCATTTTTCTCTTTTGAGTTAAAACAAAAAATAAAAATAAAAAATAAAGAACTTTTTGATTTAAATAACCTTTTTTTGAAACAATGCCGTTTTGCCTTAGGGCCTCCTGCCCGCGCGCTTACCCGACCCGCAACCCAGGATCCGCGTATTTCCATATTAATGGGATATTATCGCGTAAGTTCCTTCCGCTTTTGCGCTTTAATGCAATATGTCCCTTTTTTGCTTCTTTAATTCGGCTGCATAATTTTATTTATGTTTCATTTCAGCCCGTGTCAAAACGCTGCGTGTAGGGCCTGGGATATTTTCCAAATCGATCCCCTGGGCTTCGCACGCGTTATAAATCAGTCCCCTTTTTATTTTCCATGTTAAAATTCGCCTAGTATTTTTGTTTTTACTTCGATTTAGTCCATGATTTAGCTTATTTAGTTTATTATTATTATTATTAGTGTTATTATCATTATTATTACTATTATTAACTATTATTAATTTTATTTTCCTTTTATTTATTTGTTACTACTATATTAATTAGTAATATATTATTTTTAGCTTCATTTTTATTCTATATATACATACATATACACCTATACATGTACATATTTTTTATAACTTGTTTATATATATGTATACGTACATACTTATATATTCTATATATTTTTAATTTACATACAATCTATATATATGTATTTATATACATTTTACGAATATATATACATACTTACATGTTTTATAAACTTTATATACATACACATGTATATACACGCTTACATAAACTTTATAAATTTAATATATATATATGTTTTTCATATTTTCATAATTATATATATATACATATATATTTCCCTTGTATGTACATACATATTTTCATATTTTATAATTTTCATATATCTTCCTTTATTTTTGTGTTCATTTATGTATTTATTTATATGCCCATTATTATGCTTTAATTTATTTATTCATTTGCTATGGTATATGCATGATTGATTTATTTTATCATTCGTTTTTGTTCCTTTTTTATTATTCACATTATCATGTTTATTATTCCATCATGCATATAAATATCATATTTCAAAAAAAAAAAGAGAAAATATTTCTAATTGAGGCAATATTTAGCGTTTGGGAAATTCGAGAAAACGTGCCCTAAGGTGCTGGGTGTCGATTTTTCTCGTTCAACAAAATAGTTAAATATCCTTTCAAAATTTTAAAATAAGGCAATGTTTTGCGTTTGGAAATTCGAGGAAACATGCCCTAAGGTGTTGGATGTCGATTTTTCTCATTCAACCAAATGGCTTAATATCCTTTTAAAACTTTTCAAATAAGGCAATGTTTTGCATTTGGGAAATTCGAGAGAACGTGCCCTAAGGTGCTGGGTGTCGATTTTTCTCGTTCAACCAAATGGCTAAATATCCTTTTAAAAAAAATTTTCGAAATAAGGCAATGTTTTGCATTTGAGAAATTTGAGAGAACGTGCCCTAAGGTGCTGGGTGTCGATTTTTCTCATTTAACCAAATAGCCAAATAGCCAAATATCCTCTTGAATTTCAATCCATATCATCCGAGTTTTTTTAGGATTGTATTTTTAACTTCATTAAAGTTTTCAATTTTTCGACACTAAGACATTAAGTAATCAACTAGGTACCAATTTTGGGCGTATCAAGGGTGCTAATCCTTCCTCGTGCGTAACCGACTCCCGAACTCGTTTTTCTGAGTTTCGTGGACCAAAATCGTTGTTTTAGTAAAATTAAATCGTTTATTAAAAACAACCACTTTTCAAGGTGATCCGATCACACCTTATCAAAAAAAGGATTGGTGGCGACTCCCGTTTTTGTTTCATTTTTCAAAACCCAAGTCGACCCCGTTTTCAATCAAAAAATGGTGTCAACAACAACTGGAAATAAAAAATACAAATGCAAGTAAGAGAAGAATCAAACCCGGGACTGAAGAATAAAAGCACTAATATCTAACCATCTGACCAAAAGAGCTAGATTATCAACTTTCAGTGAAAACGTATTTTTTAAGACGAGTTTTTTTATTTTCTCTCTTCAAAAATGGCCTATTCTCATATATATATATATATATATATATATATAATTTAACCAAAATTCGTACTATCTTTATCTTCAATTCGTATCCTAAAAGAAATAAAAACACTATAATTGGAATAGAATAATCTACTCGCCTCTTGTGAAGATATACGGATCCATCAGAAATCCAATATTAGCATATTCCTTAGATATTCTATTTGATGCGTTTAATTTTGAATTTCATTAAAAATAATTCTTTTATTTTAATTTATCAATATTAATGTTTCTATTATTGATTTTCACTAATTTATTACATATAAATTATTAGATTGTTGATTTCGTACACATAAATTGTTGGATTATTAATTTTTAACTAACTTATTTAATATAATAGTATGGTTTAACAACATTACATGATTGAATTAACTTCTCAAATTTTCTAAAGGAGCAAATTTTGACATTAAAGTAAATAGGTCAATTTCTCAATTTTTTTAAAATAAAGAGATGAAATTATAATTAAACCTATCTGAATATTCAATTTTTTAAATCAGTTTATCAACTTATTTGTATATATCATAAAAAATTATATTTAAGTTGGGGAGAGATCTAATTACATTGGCGTACATCCTTTCATATATTTTTGTACCATTCATATTTTATTGGTTCAACCGTTGAATTTATCGATATAATTATATTTGTCATGCATATAAATTTTTATACTGATCAAATATCTCTATCATATCAATCTAAAATATTGTATATATTAATATTTATTGAAAGGTTGAATTTTTTTTTCACATTAGAAATGTTTAATTTACTTTAAATTTGACATGTATGACTTGTATGAATGGAATATGAAATATGATGATTAGGTTGCTAAAATATTTATCGTACAAAATATATATATGGAAGGGTGTAAGGCTACTTGAGTGTTATATCGGTGTAAGTGGACCCCTCCCCATTTAATATACTTATTATGGGGATGGATCCACCGACACCAGTGTAAACTAGTTTTACACCCTTTTGTATGATTAATATTTTAATGATCCAATAATTGAATTTATCAATATAATTATACTTGTCACCAGGAGTGGATCTAGGGGGTTGGCAAGGGTCCCGATCCATCCTAAAATAGAAAATTTTCATTTAGGCCATTTATAATTTATAAAATTTTAAATTAGTAACGGTGAATTTGTATTTTGATCCCCAAAAATTATAAAAATTTGATCTAATCCTCTAAAAATTATAAAGATATAAGCTATTAAAATGAAGAAATTGCATTTTTACTATCATAAAAATATATAATTTAATTCCACCCTCCCAAAAAATTTTTTTGACTTCGGCCCTACTTGTCATGGATGTGAATTTTCGAACCAATTTGATATTTCTATCATATCAGTATAAAATACTCTATATATTAATATATATTCAATGGCTGAAATTTTTACATAAAAATAAATGGTTAGAAAATTTTAATTTACATCAAATTTGACATGAATGATTTATATGAATAAAATATTACACCATATATTCCATTCCTCCTATTCATTGAATGGCACACCGTTTATTTGTTTGGTGGAACGTAATACTCATTCAATAAAATGGTCATTACTTCTTTATTACTTGTCTTCGCATAATAACTATTCTTTGGTATCACCAAAGAATGACTGTTACCAAATGCACCACTGCATGTTTTTCTTTGTCCAAAATGGACCTAACCTAAACGGGCTGAACTATAAGATCCTTTTCCTGTCCAATTGACTTTTGCAGGCCTATGTGTAATCTATCATCAAAAGATCCAAGCCTTGCTGTGGACGGAGCCCTACCAGCAGCATTATTGTGCCCTATAACTTTAAGACCTATTCTTGGCCCATTGCCCACAATCACTCCCTTCCCTTTAGCCTTTACTGTCTGTTTTCTTTGAAAGCTCCCATTTTTGGAAACAACATGTCTTGGCTTTTTAACAACTCAAATTTCCCAATTTTTAGCTTCATTACCTAACTGAGGTCCTTCATTCACGGCCAGAACCTCATCCCAGATTTCTTCCTTAACTTCATCAAGCACCGAGAATCTTGACCCCTTAGTCCGATTGCAATGCTTCTCACCTACTACCGTTCCCAAACTCTGACCCTTCCCCTTTTGACGTCTTTCCACTATCATCCACGAACCATAATGCTCCTCTTCCACTCATCGTTGAAGACCACCCTTGTCACTAACTAGTGCTACATAGCATATAACACCTTCCGTTGCTACATAAGTATTATCACCTCCAGACATAGGCACTTGCTGACCAGGGCACAACTTTGAGTTTTGGCCATAAATTTTGTGCTTGAAACAAACAATAGGGAACTATTCATATTCGAAATGTTGAATATGCCTATTAATCCTGACATTGGACACCAATGTTTTTCACAAGTTGATACAAACCGCCAGTTGCGTAAACTTTCCTCTTCGAGCATTATCAGTATACTCATCAAGTTTAATTACCGGTCCAATTGTCTGACCAATAGCACAGAGCAAGCATTCTAAATAATAACCCTTGGGAAGGCCAAGTAACTGAATCCAGACAACTTGGTCATCTATTTGTCACACCCCAAAATTGGTAGGTTCGAGAGAAAAGCAAATAGAAGTGAACGGTTCTTGTTTTGTTGCACTATGGTAGTTTACTCGACCATTTTATAGACTTATGGAAAACTAAAGTTTGGCACATAAAGTATCCGCCCGTAGAAGCATCTAAGGATTTCATTTTGAGGTATTCTTCAATTCAAGAAAGAGTACGACAACGAAGAGTGCGCTTACAGTTTTGGCTGAGTATGAAGCGCCTATTAAGTGTATGAGAAAATTTTGGAAGATTAGATTGTCTTCAAGAGCACACATTATGAGAGTTGCCACCAAATGCATGGTACGCTCGGTTTGCTCAAACATTATGCAAGGTGGGTTCTGTAATGTGATTGGTTGGGAGTTCAACTAAATAAATTGACTGGTCAGACCACATTTGCACCGAATTCTCTTTTGTATTTTTCTCATTTTTTCTAGGGAATTTAAGGGATAATTTTCGTATGCATTTGACACTTGTCAAGATCTAGTAAGAGGAATTGAGTATATATAGTAGGAAGGGAACATTTCAGATAGATTTTCTTTCATTCTACTCTACGTTCTAGTTCTTCTTCCTAAACTTAAACAATCTCTTCTTCTTTGTTAGGATTGGAAGCTAAAAATTTTGGTTTGATCAGTGGATGTTTCAATCTCTTGGTAAGTTTTATAACTCCGCATGTTGAAAATTTGAAAGAGTAAGAATATTAAGAGGCATAAAAATAGTAGGGTGTGAATATGAGGCCTTACATGGGGTTTTTTTTTGTATTTGAGATGTGAGTAAATTGTCTGTAAATAAAATTTTAGTGGAAGTTCCATAATCTTTTAACCAGTTGTCGTTTCTATTTCGGGTACAATCATCCGAACAGAAACTCAGAGTTGAGGTGAATGTGAGTTTCATGAGAGTCTTTATCCTAACTCATGTATGACAATTTACAATGGTTATTTATATGTTGATGTTTTCTCGGATAACTGGTGAGGCTTTGTGTACGTGAAGTATCGTAAAGCTTTTTTATTTTTACAAATGAGGTATATAATGTGCTGTATGAATAAGATGATGTGTAGTATGTATGCATATGAGATCTGGTATTGGAGAGTATGAATTTGTCGGAAGTGTGAATGAAATCTAGTAAGTGTGTTCTGTGTTAAATGAGTAATGCATCTGTATGTGTTGCCTCCAGTAGGGCATGTACATTGCTAACCGGATTGGCAGAGTACAGAAAAAAATACGTAAGACCATGTGGTAGAGACACATGACATTTTATGACAATGAGGATGTTCATAGTGTAGCTTCCGATGGGTTGTGAGCCGGACTGGTAGATCACGACATGAAGAAATGTATAAGACCATGTGGGTGAGGCCCATGGCATCAACTGAAATAAGGTCCGTTAGAACAATAAATCAGTAAGTTCCTTGAAAGGCCTTAATGGTTAGTATTCTGTGATGCCTTTGTGGAGTATTTTGTGACACCTAAGTGGCTAGTAATTGTTAGTTACCATCATGGTGAGGTTTGGAGATTCATTTAAAGTAGTACTGAAGTTGTTCGTTTTACGGTGTCTTGTTTTACGACCTCGCTACAGTATCCATCAGAAAATAGAATTCAGTGTACTTGAAATTAGGGGCGATGTAACTGTCCGTCAAGTCTGAGCAAATCCACATTATGTATAGAAGTTATCTAAATTCTATGGTACTCGCCAAATCTGAATATTTATACACTATGTATAGAGGTTATTTGTAGTCTAAGTTGTCCGCCAAATCTAGATGTTTTCATGGTATGTAGCATGGTTGTTTGGGATTTCCTGGGAATGTTTCAGCCATCAGAATGAGTTGTGTTCTGATATGATTTAAGATATGATCTGGCTGGTATCTTGAGAGTTGTTAAATTTAGTATAAGAATTTGCCAAAAGTAGGATTCGTACGAGGTTCACCTTAAAATTCCAATTAGTATAAGTATCAGCCAAAAGAAAAAATAATATTGGAGAGTACACCATCCTGGTGAAGTGTTCAATATCTGTCTATGTGTGAATCCATCGAAAGTAAATTATGTATGAATATCCTTCTGAGGAATGCATTCGTTTCAAAAAAAGGAAATGAGATCTGTATTAAGTGGTGTAATCTATAATCTTCCATTTGGACCCAGAGGTCCCAAAGGCTCACAATGAGTAGTCACTCCTTATCATGATTGTACCATTACTGAGGAGAAATTGACTCGATACTTAGGGGCTAGGGGAATTCTACGTCCAAATTTTGCTTTTGATTTCCACATTGTTCAAGGAGGGTGTCATCTAAGCGATAACACCGAAGGTTTTATCCTTTTACTCTTCTTGAGGCTAAGTTATTCATAATTTAAAACTTAAATGTTTAATAATAGTTGTATAGTAAAATATGTATATAATTTTAGAAGTGTAAATTTTCTTATCATTTATATTAATGACTTATGTAAAATTTGAAATTTATATATAATTGTTCTATTATGTATTTTTTACTATAATCTAGTCCATAAATTTTTAAATGTCCAAAACTTTCTTAGAACAAATTTAATTAAAATCAATTTAAAAGTTTAGAATAAATTAATCTAAGTTACAAAATCAAATAAAGTTTAATATTTGAAATTTCAATAAATTAATAGAACTTATATATATATATTTAAATTTTATTGATTTTAACAGAAATTAATACCATGTAAAATTCATTTTTTAAATATTTATTCATTTAAGTATAAATAAAAAAAACAAAATCACATATAATATATATAATAGTTTTTTCTAAGAGTTTAGTAATATAAATGTGTCTAATAATTAATAATTTTAATAGATACGTATTTATATATAAATATTAAAAATAAAATAAAAAATATAATTTAAAAGATTTTCCGGTCAAATACCATCAAATTCACCCATTCAATCAATTATTTTTTTCATCAATAAATTAAACTGAGGGGTTTATTCCTTCGCTTCTTTTTTAATAAATTATTTCCAAAGGATTCTAATAATTAATAATTTAATAAAAATGATATTTTGAATAGAAATAATTTTATTAATAAATTAATAAAAGGATATTTTGTCAATTTATTTTTAATCAATTTGGTCATAAATAATTTAATTTAAACTATTTTGACTTTTTTACATAAATAATACAAAAAATAAAAAAATATCAAAATGGAATAAGTTAAAAATTAAATAAAAAATAGGTAAAATATACCGTGCCTATCGGTGTCACCTGAAACATTGATTTGAATTTTTAACTGAAAATAGTTGGCTTTTTTTACATAAATATTATAAAAAATAATTACCAAAATGAGATAAATTAAAAATTAAATACGAAAATAGGTAAAATAAATAGCTTGCAAAACACCTTTAATTTAATTTTTTTATTAAATTAATTGGCTCCTCATCTATTGGGAACCAAAACTACTAATTTTATTATTAAAGAAACAACTTTTAGGCTAATTTACCAAAAAACGCCCATTTTTTTAAAAAATTACCGAAATGGGCTCGTTTTTTAATTATTTACCGGAATGGGCCGTTTTCCGCGAAATCGCGTCCACGTCAGCGCGATGTCAGGGTACGTGACAGGACATCGCGTCCACGTCAGCAAGTCGCTCTGACGTGGACGCGATATGGCCGCGCGCGTGAACAGTATCCAACGGTCAAAAAATTGACCGTTGCCCCCCCAACGGTAAAATTTTTTTTTACTATTTAAACCCCCACCCCTTTTATTTTCACAACAAAATTCAATATCAATATCCTTCAAAATTTCTTTCAATTCCGTTCAAAAATTCTCTCAAATTCCTTTCAAAATTCTCTCAAACTCTCAAATGCCTTCCAAAATCCTCTCAATTTCCTTTAAAAAATCTCCAAATCCATATTAAATTTCTTTTTCCATTAAATTTCATTATTTTAAGAAAATTTTAAAATTTTTTATTTTTTTAAAAATAATTTTAAAATTTTTAATATTTTCAACAATGGCCGGATCATTGATTCGTCTTGATAGGAATCACATATCGGTGGAGCAATTGAAAATGGTAAGTATTAAATTTAAATTTTAAATTTTATTTAAGATATTTTTATTTATGTATTCTTAGATATTTATTAATTTATTTTTTTCTTATAAAAGGCTGAAGATCGAGTATTGGAATGCAATATTCGGAATATGCATGCTCCTCCATCACCGTTAGTAGAGAACTACCTGCGGGAAGCGGGATTTTGGCACGTGGCGACGGTAGGTCGGGGATGCAAGTTGGAGACGAAACTGATCAGTGCGTTGATCGAGAGGTGGAGACCTGAGACACACACATTTCATCTTCCATGTGGAGAGTGCACTATCACTCTAGAAGATGTCCATCTACATTTGGGATTGCCGGTGGACGGGTACCCAGTCACTGGGTCTGCCCAATCTAGTAATTGGGAGGCGGTGTGCTACGAGCTTTTGGGCGCCGTTCCGGATAAAATGGATGGAGGTAAGGTGGAGATGGGCTGGTTACGTGCCACCTTCCCCGGTCTGAATGAAAATTCAACCGAAATTGAACGAATCCGATATGCTCGATCATACATTCTTCAAATAATTGGAGGCTATTTCATGGTCGAAACGTCACGGAGCCGTGTACATCTAAGGTGGCTACTAAAACTCGTTGATTTTAGAGCAGCCAGTGAATTTAGTTGGGGGTCTGCCGTCTTGGCAACATTATATCGGGAGATGTGCGGGGCGACCAAACCGAGGAGAGCAAAAATCGGGGCAATCATGGGCACGGTTTCGCTTTCCATTTCTACGTCCTCGAGTGAACCACCCATATACATTCCCACTCGTAACGAGGTAAATTTTCTTCATTACATTTTGAAATTGTTATGTAGATTTTGTAAGAATAAAAGTATGCTAAAAATTTATTTAATTAGGTGGAACCATCCGGCGAGTTATCGTGGATTACCGTCTGAACTTGAAGATATACGGCTTCTATTGGACCAACGGTCGGAAGCAGAAGTAAGTATTATTGCAAATAGATATTTCCATACATTCGCTAGTGGATTGATATTTAGTATTTAATATTTAGTATTATGTATATAAGTAATATTTCTATCATGTTCATGTAGTTTCAATGGACACCATACGAGGATCCGGCAATCCGGGCAGTAATCCCGGAATAGTTTTTACAAAATCCCAACGCTTGGCACATGAAAGTGGTGTTGATCAACTATGCAACAGTGGAGCCCCACCAGACAGACAGAGTCTTACGATAGTTTGGATGTAGACAACCGATCCCTACGGACCCTGAGGTGTTTGACGAGTACCACAAAATCGACATTCGGCTATTAGGTACGGATTGGCCTAGATACTGGTCAGAGTACACGGAAATGTGGGAAAATCGGTATAAATATCTACCTACTCGGGAACAAATCATCGTTCCCGAGTTAGCGTGCGTTCCAGAATACATGCCATGGTTTAGGATTCATGGGAAGTCGTATTTACTTACGCCAGAGGAGAGGCAGCGACAAATACGTGTCGGAAAGGAAAGGCGCGGGCCTCTAAATCCAAGGGGACAAGACTACGAGGGCAGCCAATCAACGAGGCCCAGACATTCACCTGGCCCATCATCAGCGGCAATGCAATCACCGTCCCCAACGAGAGCACCGGCGCAGTCACCTGACGCAGTAATTCAACAGATGATACCCACGCAATCGCCTTTCCCTATGATGCCAGGTATGTTTCCTAGCCCTTATATGTACCCTAACCTGTACATGTATCCTTTTCAACAGCCTATGGCAGCTTGGAGCCAAATGCCCGGATTAGCTCCATTTCCTGTAATGCCGAGCAGACCACCGATAACTAGGCCATCGGCGCAGGAGGGGTTGCAAGGGGGGCCGTCGGGGAGCTCTCCTTTTTACCAATCGCCAGCAACGCATGGCTTTCAAACTCCGTCGCCGTTCATGATGCAAACACCTCCACATACAGTATTCTTTGAAGGTGGATCATCGTCCCAAGTCCGACAAGCAGATGCCGAACCGGAAGAACAACAATCACCACCCGAGGAAGAGCAATCGCCGCTGGAAGCTAGAGGAAGGAGGAATCCAGCGCGTAATCGTCGACGGCCGCCATGTGGAACCGAATCCCCCGGTCATAGACATTGATTACCGTATTAAAATTTATCATTTGATGTAATGAAATAGAAGTTTATGACGATGTAATACACATAGAAATTTTTCCGAGTTATTTTGACATTATTTGATTAAAAACCCTAACCTAACTTAATATAATTAAAAACCCTAACTTAACTTAATTAAAAACCCTAACCTAATTTAATTTAATTAAAAATCCTAACTTAACTTAATTAAAAACCCTAACCCTAACCTAATTTAATTAAAAACCCTAACCTAACCTAATTTAATTAAAAACCCTAATCTAACCTAATTTAATTAAAAACCCTAACATAATTTAATTTAATTAAAAACCCTAACTTAACTTAATTAAAAACCCTAACCCTAACCTAATTTAATTAAAAACCCTAACCTAACCTAATTAAATTAAAAACCCTAACCTAACCTAATTTAATTAAAAACCCTAACCTAATTTAATTTAATTAAAACCCTAACATAATTTAATTTAATTAAAAACCCTAACATAATTTAATTTAATTAAAAACCCTAACTTAACTTAATTAAAAACCCTAACCTAATTTAATTTAATTAAAAACCCTAACTTAACTTAATTAAAAACCCTAACACTAACCTAATTTAATTAAAAACCCTAGCCTAACCTAATTTAATTAAAAACCCTAACCTAACCTAATTTAATTAAAAACCTTAACCTAATTTAATTTAATTAAAAACCTTAACCTAACCTAATTTAATTAAAAACCCTAACATAATTTAATTTAATTAAAAACCCTAACTTAACTTAATTAAAAACCCTAACCTAACCTAATATAATTAAAAATCCTAACCTAATTTAATTTAATTAAAAACCCTAACCTAATCTAATTTAATTAAAAACCCTAACCTAACCTAATTTAATTAAAAACCCTAACCTAACCTAATTTAATTAAAAACCCTAAACCTAACCTAATTTAATTAAAAACCTTAACATAGTTTAATTTAATTAAAAACCCTAACCTAATTTAATTTAATTAAAAACCCTAACCTAATTTAATTAAAAACCCTAACCTAACCTAATTTAATTAATGTAAAAACCCTAACATAACTCAGCGGATTTGATAATCTTAGTAACCATTTAAGAAATTGTAGTTTTACATAATGTTGGATTTCGTAAAATGTTTTGACTGGTACTAACATTTAAGAAATTGTAGTAATTTGATAATTTTACTAACAATTAATACAATTATCAATTAATAATTGAATAAAAGGTAATTTTTTCTATAATTTCATTCAACTATTGCGATTAGGGCACGATCGACTTGTATGGCCTGGGTTCCTACACCATCCGCACAACTTCTGTTGACTGGCTGTTTCTCGGATATCCATATTGTTCCGTATTCTAGTAGAGAAAGGTCGACCTTTCGGCTTGCGACGCAATTCTCTATCCGGTAACAACTTAAAAGGAGCAAGAGATACGGGCGGCCACTTACGTTCATCTGGGACTGGTGGGAAAACGTGTCTCCATACGCTGTACATGTTTTCTAATTTGTACACTTCATCCACATAACTCAGCGGATCCAGACGGAGTTTCTGACAGGCTGCAATAACATGAGCGCATTTATAACGAAGTGCATCGAACTTCCCACAGTCACAAGTCTTGTTTCACAAGTGTACACGATATTGCCCGCCAACAACACCTTGGTGCGGTATGTCAAACTCCGTCACGCGAAACCATAAATTGTCTCGATCGTGACACACAACGTGCATGACGTTTGCCCTCGCCTTCGCCTTGTTAATTTCTTAAACTACCTTACTGCACCATACATGCCCACCCTGCATCTGGCCTGCATAACCTGCTGCTCGCTTTGGAAATAGCGCCGCCAAACGGAAATATGTCTCTCGCACAACCGCTGTTATCGGTAGATGGCGCGTTCCTTTAAGAACAGAATTTATGCATTCTGCCAGGTTCGACGTCATATGGCCATATCGTAGGCCTCCGTCGTATGCTTGTGCCCACTGTTCGAAACGTATGTTGCAAAGGTAGTCCGCCCCTTCTTCGTTTTGGGATCGCAAGATTGCCAACATCTCGTGAAAAAGATCTTTATTCATTTCATACCCTACCAATATAAGAACATACTGAATATTTCATACCGCTTCTACCAATAAAACTAATTCAATTTAACAAACGAAATAATACAGTTATACAGTAAATACCCATGTTGGTCACTTGTCGTCGTTCCGTCTTAGATGGATATTTCCTGTAGTAGTTCGAAGCAACGTGTCTCAGGCAATATCTATGGTGTGTACGCTGCCACAAGCTTCCCTCTCGATCAAATGCAGCTAGTATACCGGCGCCCTGATCTGAAATGACACAGATATCAGGTTGGGGGCACATATGCCTCCTCAACCTAGAGAGAAAGAAATCCCAGTCATCAGACGACTCCCCCGGTGTTATTGCATATGTAATTGAAAGAATTCTCCCACCGCCGTCCTGTGCCACTGCAACCAATAGCCGATGAGTGTACCTACCGAACATGAAGGTACCGTCAATTTGTACCAACGGCTTGCAGTAGGGAAATGCGTCTCGGCATTGCTTAAAGGTCCAAAATAGGCGTTTGAACACTTGGCATCCACGTAGCAATCGGTCGTTATAGTACGCATGTTTCGTTTCAAGGTCTGTGATGGCACCTGGGACGTATCTCTCTACCACCTGACACCATTGCCATATTTCATTATATGAGGTGTCCCACCCACTATGCATATTCTCCAATGCCTTTTGCTTAGCTATCCAAGCCTTGTGGTAAGAGGGTGTGTACCCCATTTGGCTACGGATATTGGCAATTATCACCGGTACTGAAGTCCGAGGATCTGCTTTTATCGTGGGCAGTATCAAGCTAGCCAACATAGCTGAATCCATTTTCGGATGATCTTCTGAAACACCTACAGAGGGAGTGAGTACATTAAATAATGCAACATTGGAAAATAAAAATATTATTCAGACACATTCAATACTGTACCTGCAGCACATGTATGTGGACCTTTGTACTTTTTGATCTCCCACAACCTTGTCCTTTCCTTAACGAGGCGACGATTTTCCGTAACATGTGTCGTCTTGCACCGCACACTTTGCCTCAAACTTATTAGATTTTGATTTAACGACGTGGTAATTAACGCCGTTTTTGATGCTATGCTGTTTCAAAGCACCAATAAAACTATCCTTATTGGTAAACTGATTACCAACTTCAAGTTCACCGAGATCTACCCCCGAACTTGTACGATCGCGCACCCGGTGTGGTAGATCTGGAAACTCTAACGCATCATCATTTGACAGATCCACATTATGCATGTGGGCGGGAGGTGAGTATGCTCTGAATCGTGAATTTTCTTCATCATCTGCACTCCTATCACCATCTTCACTTTCTATTGGAATAGGCTCCGGTTTAGAAAATAATCCCACCTCTGCACCATCCGGCCCGGGCTCTCGAGGTGGATCCACATCGGAGTCACCTTTTAACCCACAATCATCTGCAGCGTACAACGTCCCCTCACCGGTTGATGTCGTAGGTAGTACGTCATCCCTTCTTTTGGGCATTTGATAACATCCCCAATTGGATGTAGATTGCTATCCAGTAGAACTTGATGCAGTTCCCCAACTCGTATTTCCAGCGTGAAACGTCGAGCCACCGACGTACATGTCCCATCCACCGACAGAGTGTCTAGGGGGGATATGCATTCGACACCGCTACCGAACATGGGCTGTTCCGTATTTTGTAACACGCTAACCGAGTGTCAGCTAGGGGTCGTGTATACATCTCGAACACCGGACGGAAGTACATCAGTTGGCGACGTAAATTGTACATATAACTCAATATAAGTTGCTCTGCTAGCAAGATGAGTTTGCACCATTGCCTCCAAGCTACGAGCACCTTTTATGTCGAACGAGTCATATGTCACCGGATCAAAAGAAGAACAAAATTGATACGTCATTGACAGAACTTTCATTGGCGTCGTTCCGAAGATTTTACTCCTAATTCTTTTACGGAGTTCTGTCAAATCTATGTTTTGGCTAAATGACAGTCGCACCGTATTTTTCGACAAAAAAACAACACCATTCTCGGTGTGACAAACCTCACCATCGTAGTAAATAACAACACTAATACGTTCACTCATTTTGAAACTCTAAGTTTCTTAGCCTCTCTAAAATGTTTCTGCAGTGAGTTATGCATTCTAAGAACATTTTCTGCCTAATTTATAGCCTCAGTCCAAACTTGCTACTGTAGCAAAATCGCGTCCACGAGGGCGCGATTTGACACTATTTGCTCAGAAACGTCAAAAAAATTTATTTCCTACATGACCAACTGTAGCGAAATCGCGTCCACGAGGGCGCGATTTCACAATTTCTTCTTATATAGCATTCTGGTATCAGCGATTTTATACTATTTGCTCAGAAAACATCAAAAAAAATTATTTCTTACATGACCACTGTAGCGAAATCGCGTCCACGAGGCCACGATTTCACAATTTCTTCTCAAATAGCATCCTGGTAGAAGCGATTTCCCACTATTTGACCAGATACATCAACTCGAAAACAAATTTTCCGGGACCCCTAACCCATAAAAAGCCTGCACCCTAAACCCTAAAAGCCAGAAAACCCAAACGTAAAATCAGCCGCGCTACGTGGCATGACATCGTGTCCACATCAGCGCGACCTGTTGACGTGGACGCGATGTCTTGTCACGTACCCTGACATCGCGCTGACGTGGATGCGATTTCACGGAAAATGGCCCATTCCGGTAAATAATTAAAAACCGGCCCATTTCGGTAATTTTTTAAAAAAAATGGACTTTTTTTGGTAAATTAGCCCAACTTTTAACTTAAAAGGTACTATTTTGTATTTTTATCAACATTTATTCTTTATACCTTTGAAAACATTTCATCTTTTTCAACATTTGAGGATATTTAATTTTCTTAACATTTAAAAATTAGAGAAGAGAAACAAAGTAGGGACAACAACAAAAACTGAAGACCAAAAGCTTTTAGTTTTTTTTTTAATTTTTTTTATTTTCTTATAAAAGATGAATGAAATAGTTTTGCACACGGATTTAGAGTTTTTTACTTTCTTATTTTCCTAGGACTATTTTTTTTAACTTTAGTTTATTTTTTTTCATTTTTAGTCAAAATTTTTTTATTTTCGTCAGTGCCACTTGACACACCGGCTGTATCATTAAAAAATATTTTTTTGTTTCCTGATATACCTAGGGGTGTTCAAATTTTACTGTAAACCGAATTAATCGACTGGATCAATCTAATTCGGTTAATTGGTCGGTTAACCGATTTAATTCAGTCAGAGGTCAGTTAATGAGTTTTTAGAAGTTCAGTTATCGGCTAATGCGGTTCGAAATTGGATAATTAACCGAAATAACCAAACTTAATAATTAATAATACAAATTATATGTAGTTTTAATTCGGTTAATTCGAATAATTCGGTCAAATAAATATTATCAATTTATTTTTTTATATATTTTATACTTGTTTTAACCAAAAAAGTAAAAACATATAAATTTTGATTAATTCGGTTAACCGAAATATTTCTGTAAAAATAGAATGTTGGTAATGACAATATATTACAAAGAAAAGAGAAATAAAAATAAAGAACACACAGATTTTTACGTGAAAACCCTTTTGGGAAAAAACCACGGGCAGAGGAGAAGAAAATTCACTATGTCGAATTCGAATGATTACAAGAGGAGTAGACTATGTCTATTTATAAGTTTGTAAAACCATATTCTAATAGGAGTGTAATAAGATTGAAACACCTTATTCTAATCAATATCAAATAGATGAAGTTTAATAAGGTTTAAAAAACCTTATTCTAAAATAAAATAAAAAAAGTACAGTTCTATAGGGATTTTACTTCTATTTTATTTTACCAATGTATTTTATTTAAATAAGGATCGGGTCACTTAATTCTAACAATCTCCACCTTGACACAAATTCTTAATGAACAAGTTCTTCATCATGAACTCTCAACAAATAAGTTCTCCACCTCTTTCATAAAACCCCTTAAGGGTTTAATTTCAACAATGAACACCAATCAAGTCTAAGCAATGCTCAAACTTGGTTATAGGAAGTGATTTAGTCATCATATCTGCAGGATTTTCATGTGTACTAATTTTGTTCACAACAATATCACCACGAGCAATAATATCACGAACAAAATGATACCGAACATCAATGTGTTTTATTCTCTCATGAACCATTTGATCTTTTGTAAGGAAGACGACATTCTGACTGACACAAAATACTGTATTGATTTGAAGGTCTTCATTGAGTTCACTAAAGAGTCAACCAAATAGCTTCTTTACAAGCCTCAGTAATCGCCATGTACTTAGCTTCAGTGGTAGACAAAGCAACTGTAGTTTGCAAAGTGGCTTTCCAACTGATTGCACAACCTCCGATTGTAAAGACATAACCTGTGAGAGATATTCTTCTATCAAGGTCTTTAGCAAAATTAGCATCAACATACCCAATTACTCCATCTCTAGTTTTTCCAAACTATAAGCAAACATCAGTAGTACCTCGTAAGTATCTTAAAATCCATTGAATTGCTTTCCAATGTTCTTTACCGGAATTCGTCATGTATCTGCTAACTACATTGACTGTATATGATAAATCTAGACGTGAACAAACCATAGTATACATTAGAGATCTCACTGCACTAGAGTATGGAACATGTGACATGTACTCAATCTCATTATCTGATTGTAGAGATAAAGTTGATGAAAGTCTGAAATGAGTTGCTAAAGGAGTACTAACAGGCTTAGCATTCTGCATATTGAATCTGCAAAGAACTTTCTCAATGTACATTTTTTGACTTAGGTACAATTTTTCTTGTTTTTCTATCTCTGAGAATCTCTATACCAAGTATCTTCTTTGCTGGTTCCAAATCTTTCATCTCAAATTCTTCGCTTAGTTGGGCTTTGACCTTTCTTATCTCTCCTTTATCATTCGCTGCTATCAACATGTTATCAATATAAAGGAGTAGATACACAAAAGAACCATCACTGTTTTTCTTAAAATAAACACAACTGTCAAAGCTACTTCTTTTAAAATCATGAGAAGTCATAAAGGAATCAAACCTCTTGTACCACTGTCTTGGTGACTGTTTCAAATTGTAAAGGGACTTTTTTAGCAAGCAAACATAGTCCTCTTTTTTGAGATTGTAAAACCCTCTGGTTGTTGTATATAAATATCCTCCTCAAGTTCTCCATACAAAATACAGTTTTTACATCTAACTGCTCAAGCTCCAAATCATGCATGACCACAATACCAAGCAAAGCTCGAATCGAACTATGCTTCACAACTAGGGAGAACACATCTGTGAAGTCCACTATTGGAATTTGACTGTAACCCTTTGCAACAAGCCTTGCTTTATATATGTTTTATTCAACTCTTAGAGTCCCCTCTTTCTTTTTAAACACCCATTTACAACGAACAACCTTTTTACCTTTAGGAAGTTTCACAAAATCTTATGTTTTGTTTTTGTGGAGTGATTCCATCTCCTTTTGCATAGCAAACATCCACTATTCTGAGTCTTCACAACTAACCGCCTTAGAATAATTAGATGGCTCTTAGTTTTCTTCTAAATCTTCAGCCATATTTAAAGCATAAGCAACTAGATCAACCTCGAGATACTTCTTTAGAGGTTTAATTTCTCTTCTAGTTATGTCTTTGGTGATAGAGTATTGTGGTGAAGAAGCAACTCTATTTTGAATTTCTGTACTAGCTTCAGGAGTCAACTCTGTTGTAGATTCTGGATTAATCTGATGTTCCACCTACTTTTTATTTTCTTTATTGGAAGTGCCTTTAAGAGATAAGTTAGGTAGCATAGCAGTTTCATAAAAAATAACATCTTTGCTAATCACAACTTTTCTATTTTTAGGACACCATAACTTATACCCTTTTACACCAGTTTTATAACCAAGAAAAACACATTTAATGGATCTCGGTTCCAATTTTCTATTATCAACATGAGCATACGCATGACACCTAAAGATCTTTAAATCAGAATAGTCAACAGGATTACCAGACCATACCTATTGTAGAGTCTTTTTCTCAATGGCAACGGATAGAGATCAGTTGATCAAAAAACATGCAGTAGAGGCTGCTTCGACCCAAAATGACTTTGGTAAGTTGGCATTTGACAATATACATCGAACCTTCTCCATGATCGTTCTGTTCATTCGTTCTACAACGCTGTTTTACTGTAGAGTATGACAAACTGTCAAGTGTCTCACGATCTATTCTAACTTGCACAGTTTATTAAACTCATCAGAACAGAACTCTAAGCCATTGTCTGTGCAGATGTATTTTATTTTCCCGTCTATTTTTCAATCATAGTTTTCCAAGACATAAATGTGGGAAACACATCACTTTTCTGCTTCAGGAAGAATGCCCAAACTTTTCTAGAAAAATCATCAATAAAAGTTAGCATATAATTAGCTCCACCTCTAGAAGACACTCTAGATGACCCTCACAGATCAGAATGAATATACTCTAACGTTCCCTTCGTGTTATGGATTTCTCTGGTGAATCAAACTCTCTTTTACTTCCCCAAAATGCAATGCTCACAGAACTTCAGTTTGCAAATTTCTTGCCCATCAAGAAATTCTCTTTTGCTCAATTCTGCCATGTCATTCTCACTCATATACCCTAGGTGCATATGCCAAAGTTTAGTAATATCATCATCTGACAAGGAAGAGGATGCTCCAGTTGCATCACTATTAATAGTAGAACCCTGTAAAACATATAACTTGGCAGTATCTCTCTGCCCTTTCATCACAAAGAGGGAACCTTTAGAAATATTCAAAACCCCACTTTCAGTTGTGTATTTGTACATTTTTGAATGAAGAGTACTCAACGAAATTAAATTTCTCTTCAATTTTGGAAGATGTCGTACGTCACTAAGTGTTCTGACAACTCCATCAAACATCTTAACTTTAATTGTTCTAACACATGCAATTTTACATGAAGCATTATTTTCCATCAAAATAACACATTCTGACACTGTTTCGTAAGTTGTAAACCAATTTCGATTGGGACTCATATGGAAGGTGCAACTCGAATCAAGAATCCACTCATCGCTCACTTTAGAATTGTTGACAGAAGCGACTAGAAGTTCACCATCGCTGTAGTCTTCTACAACATCAGTTTTACCGAAATTTTCTGGTTGTTTTCCATTTTGATTCGCAGCCTCCCTTTTGATCTTGTTCTATAACTTATAACACTTAGATTTAATGTGCCCTTTCTTCTTGTAGAAGTTACAAGTTTTACCTCTGTTTGAAGACTTCGATCTACCCTTAGATTTACCGTGAATATTTCGTTCCTATGTCCTTCCACGATCATCATCAGCATTCCGATCTTGTCTTTCAAGAACAATGATACCTTTTCCCTGAGAGTCGGTTTTAACCAGAAGATGCTTCATCTTATCATATGAGGTTAAAGAATCATAAACCTCATAAACCTCATCAATTGTGAGAGACTCGCGATTATATAAAATTGTGTCTTTAAAGGTTGTATAAGACGGGGGCAACGAACAAATTAGAATTAACCCTAGATCTTCCTTATCATACTGAACCTCCAAGACCTCCAAGTTTGAGAGAATTTCTTTAAACACTGTTAAGTGTTCATGTACAGATGCACCTTCCTCCAAACGGTGAGCATAAAGACGCTGCTTCATATGCAGCTTGCTAGTTAGAGTTTTCAACATACATATTTGTTCCAACCTCTTCCATAATCCAGCGGCGGTCTTCTCCTTCATCATATCCTACAAAATTTCGGTAGACAAATGCATATGTAACTGTGTTAATGCTTTTTGATCCTTGCGGTTCTTCTCTTCCTCCGTCAATGTTGAAAGCATCTTATCTACCTATAGCAGGGCTTTCTCTAGGCCTATCTGTGCAAGAACTGTCTGCATCTTTATCTGCCACAACGCAAATTTAGTGTTGCGATCTAACAGCAGAATTTCATACTTTAAAGACGCCATTATCGTGATTGAGATGAACAACCCGTAAGCTCGAATACCAACTTGTAAAAATAGAATGTCGGTAATGACTAGAGGTGATCATTGGTTGGGCTACTCGGCCCGGCCCGACGGCCCGCTCGAAAAATGAGAGGGTTCGGGTAAAAATATAGGCCAAAATATGAGTTTGGGCAAAAAAATAAGGCCCGTTTAGAAAACGGGCCGAGCCTCAGGTAAAACTTATATATTAAATATATATGTTTTTATTTTTAATCAAATATACTTTTGTTTTATTATTAATTTGTAGTTCTAATTTGTTTCAATTTTAATATAACGACTTTTTATTATATTTTTAATTTGTGTATTGTTTTAAGAATTGTTTGTCTTATTTTTATTTGTTTTTTGTTTTAATATTTGTTTTAAAATTTTTTATTTAATGAAATAAGCTAAAAAAATTTAATATTGGCCGGGCCGGGCCGGGCCGGGCTCAGGCTTAGCAATTTTCTTTTGGGCCGGGCTTGGACAAAATTTTTGGCCCTATTTCTAGGCCCGGCCCAAAATATGAGCATAAAAATTTATCCAAGCCCGGCCGAACCTGGCCTGACCCGGCCCATGATCACCTCTAGTAATGACAATATATCACAAAGAAAAGAGAAATAAAAATAAAGAACACAGATTTTTACGTGGAAACCCTTTTGGGAAAAAACCACGGGCAGAAGAGAAGAAAATTCACTATGTCGAATTCGAATAATTACAAACGGAGTAGGCTATGTTTATTTATAGGCTTGTAAAACCATATTCTAATAGGAGTGTAGTAAGATTGAAACACATTATTCTAATCAATATCAAATAGATAGAGTTTAATAAGGTTTTAAAAATCTTATTCTAAAATAAAATAAAAGAAGTATAGTTCTATAGGGATTTTATTTTTATTTTATTTTATCACTGTATTTTATTTAAATAAGGATTCGGGTCACTTAATTCTAACAATTTTGATTTGGTTAATTATTTTGAAAAAATTTTGATTCGATTAATGGTTAAATGATTAAAAAATTTAGTTGATTCAGTTAGTACTAGTTTGGTTCGGTTAACTGTTTGAACACATCTAAATATATCTGTATTTTCTTGAATATTTTAAAAAACATACATACCAGTGTTGTCTGATATAATAGCGACACAAGTAAATTATTTAAAAGAAAAAGAGAACTAATGATGGTCGAATGATTGGGAGGAAAGTGATGCCGATGCCGCCGTAAGTCAAACGGAAGTGACAAATGCTATTTTCGTATTTAATTTTTAACATATCCTATTTTCGTAATTATTTATTTTTTATATTATTTAAGACAATAAACTGAGGAGTAATCTAGAGAAAGGTAATAACTGACAAGAGTCTGAAACACGTGTCACCGCTCTCCTTCATGGAGCCTACACAAATTTCGTGGGTCCCATTTCCCTAAAGTATAATTCAATCCGACCACGCAACTCTTAATCAGACAATAATCTAAGGCTTACCTCTGACCTGAGTTATCGTGTTTGAACAATATGGATCAACAAAATCCATATATTTTATTCTTTTCCTTGCTTTGCTAAAGCTTATACGAAACTGATCAAGTTTAACCTCTAAATCAAATTACAGCAGAAGGTGAAGGAGAAACATATAGAAATGGGCATGGAGAACATGAAGAAGAAGAAGAGTGTTTACAGTGTTTTTATTGTGATGGTTCTTACACTACGGTTGATTGATGGTGGAATTGAAGGAAGACAAGTGGGTGTTTTAGAGAAACTTGAAAAACCCAGTTCTGGTTTCTCCAAATCCTACAATTCCATTTATGATACTTCAAAATATGGGATTTTTCAACTCAACAATGGCTTGGCTCTAACGCCTCAAATGGGGTATTGCTTTTCTCTCTTTATTTCTTTATCTTAATTTATCCCTCATCTATTAAGAACCCAGTTTGGATTTTGATTTTTCATGCACTAGGTCCTTGCTTTCTGCCGATTTACTTATATATATATAATTTTCTTCTGTTTTTTCTCCTGGATTATAGGGGTTGGATATGTGCTATATGTGTAATCATAAAAAATGAAGGGGGAAAAAGTATTTTTTTATTGTGAAAAAGCTAAAATTAAATTGTTCAGTGATGGAAAGTCTAGAAACAATGATAATTTTGGAGATATTGTTTTTAGGACTAAACTCAGTAAAGATTTGCAACTGGGACTTGATAAGCCAATATGGGGGAATATAGTGTTTTGCTTGAGATCTTAATTCAAAGGCTTTGATGTTAATGTATCAAGTGACACTGCTAATGTAATAATGCAACCGAACTCATTGTTTTTATCTTTTGGTATTAAAACTAATTGCATGTCAAAGGTAAATATGATGTTCTTTTAATACATGCTTTTTTCAGATGGAATAGCTGGAATTTCTTTGCTTGTAGTATCAGTGAAGATCTTATTAAGGAAACAGGTATTGGTTCTTTACCCGATTTTAGTTGCTCTCATGGTTCATTGGCCTTTTCTTATATGTGGTATTGATCAATTTTGCCTAGATTGCTCATAAATACACATAAACTACCCACATTCTTTCCCTGTTAATCTCATGAATTATCACGTGACATATTGATTCTTTTGTTAATATTATGTTCTGCTAAGCCAAACTCATTAACACATATTCGTATGAAACGTAGAGGAATACTTGATAAGCAGTAGGTATACTGGATTCATTTCTAAAGAATTGAATTGGGATATATATCATTCCATTGCCACTTCAAAAAATCTAATGATGGTGATATCCTTCAAATACAATGTCATATTAATTGACATATTGAAACATTGTTCCGATACCATTTGAGTTTTGGTTTATTGTTTTTTCTTCTTTCTTGGTTGAAATTCATTTGAAATACTGACCTTGTTTCTACTATGAACAGCCGATGCACTTGTCTCAACTGGCTTGGCTGATTTAGGCTATGTCTATGTTAATATAGGTATTCTTCTGTGTTATTGTCTTATTTAACATAGTTACCCTAACTTATATTGTCTTATATGAGGCTTACTTATTTTCATTGGATGCAGATGATTGCTGGTCTGCTGCCACTCGAAATTTGAAGGTTAGATAATCTTATTGCTTTTAAAAAAGAATTATGACTCTTGCTATTTGCATTCTATAAACCTTGATCTATCGTAAATGTCGTTTCTAGTTCAATTAATGGAATAATATTATGAGCTTCTTAGTTTACTACCCTCATAAAACTTGTCCATGTCAAATATGTGTTCTAGTACTATATCAAGGTCTATTGCTTGAATGTACGAGGATCGCCTAAATTTTACGGCTTTGCTTCATCATGCAGGGTCAGTTGGTCCCAGATCCAAAAACTTTTCCATCTGGAATCAAAGCTCTTTCTGATTATGTACATGGGAAAGGCCTCAAGCTCGGTATTTATGGTGATGCTGGGTAGGATGGACTTCCAATACCTGCGCAGAATCTCTGAAGTTAGATTCACAATGAAAATGTTACTTAATTTTGC